>NW_028270139.1:130294364-130624364 GCF_037043375.1 Chiloscyllium plagiosum | reverse complement strand
ACGTGCAGGTTAGGTGAATTGGCCATGCTAAATTGCCCATAGTATTAGGTGAAGGGGTAAGTGTAGGGGAATGGGTCCGGGTGGGTTCCAAAATACATCAAGAACTATGTTAATATATAGAGTAGGGTAATAGTTCCAAATCAAGTCTGTTAGGCTATTGGATATTAAGATTTATTACACATTATGAGAATCTATATAAAAGATAAAAAGATATCTATTGCACCTCTATATTTCAAGGAAAATCCATTTTATAGCACTCTCCAATTAGTCGAATGAACTCCAAGTTATCAATCCAGAGTGACATTTCCAATGGGGATACCAATATTGATTAGAACACAAGAAAAAGCACAAAGTTAAAAATCTTGCAACACCAGTTTATAGTCCAACAGGTTTATGTGGAAGCTTTAGCTTTCGGAGCACTGTTCCTTCATCAAGTGGCTGTGGAGTAACCCGATGAAGCAGCAGCACTCCAAAAGCTAGTGCTTCCAAATAAATCTGTTGGACGAGAAACCGGTGTTGTGAGATTTTTAAACTTTGTACACCCCAGTCCAACAACGGCACCTTCACATCAAGAGCGAGTATGCTCAACCGTTCAATAAGGTCATGTACAAGTTTGATCTTAATCTCATTTTCTCGCTGATTTCCATTTCCCTTGATCCCAAGAACCCAAACATCTATCTCAGTCATGAACAGATGAAAGGAATAGGCCATTTGGTCCCTCAAGCCTGCTCCACCATTCAACAAAGACCACTGCTGATTTGACAGTGGTCACCATTCAATATTTGATCTGCCTTCAATGATCCAAGTCCCTTGTTAGTCAAGAATTAAATCTACCACTGCTTAAAAATATTCAATGACAATGCCACAACTACTCTCTGGGGAAGAGTATTCCAGGGACACAACACATCTTAAATTAGAAAATCCCTATTTTTAAACTGCGTTCCCGAGTATGGTCTCTCCCACAAGGTGAGTCATCCAATCAAATCCCCTTAGGATCTTATGTTTCAATAAGGTGACGCCTCATTCCTCTAAACCTCAATGGATACATTCAAGATTCTCTCAAAAAGATAAACACATATCGGAAATCAGTCAAATTATTATTATCCAAAATTATTTAAGAAACGATTGTGTTGCAACAAAGAGACCAAAATTGTACATAACACACCAGGTTTGGTCCCATCAATGCCTAGTAAAACAAAAAAAAAACATTTTCATATTCCATTTCCTTTGCAATAAATGACAACATTCAACTTACCATCTTAATTGCTTGCTGAACTCCCTTGTTATTTCCAAACTTGAAATACTGAGCAACTGATGGAATTACTGAACGTCCAGAGCTCTCTGCATTACAGAACTTGCAAAATTCAACAGTTCTCAGGGAAGAAATTACTACTCATTTCAGACACAGATGATCAACCCCTGCCTCAATCCCAATGATGTCTCCTCATTCAGCAGCCGGGGAAACAAGCTCTCAGGATCTGCACCAAGAAATCTTGTCCTTATCCAATGTTCCAAATAAAATACCTCTTGTTCTAAAACTTGAGGGAATACTGGCCCATTCTACATAACCTCTCTTCAGAGGACAATGGTCTCACACCAGGAATCAATCCAGTAAACGAGATATTGGAATTTATCATGTGATCTTCACCTTGTAATCATTCCATCATGATAAAAACCTATTCTTCCTTGTCACTCCCTCCAAGATACATTTAAAAGTGAAAGAGGGAATTAAAGTAAAATGGGGGATAAAGAACACTGTTTATTATCCCATGTTCCTCACAGCAAGATCAACAAGATGGAGTTCTAATTTTCAAATATTCCAAAACTGCAACAGACACTAGTTTTATTCTTCTGAATACTAATTATTGATACTGCCAAGATCAAAACTACAGCTCACCAGTTTTTTTTTTAAAAAGTGATTTAATGTCGCAGGCACTTTGGAGTCTCACCAGAACAAAATTTCCATACTTAATCTGCTTTCACAGAAAGATTATTCTGTTAGCTTTATTTTGAAAAGCTGGTTGTGTACTCTACTTTGTTTCATTGACAATATCATACATTTATTATATCTACAAATCTCTTGCATTCCCGTTTACGTGGTGATGACATTTATTGCTTCACAGGAAGAAGTGCTTGTTTTATTACATTTTAAAAAGGTGCCATTTAAATACAAATTACAGAAAATAACATTTGGCTTTAAAAAGGTGTGAAGTGAGCATAATTACATGATTTTATCCTTGAAACTGTAAAAGTCTTCAAAAATTCTGAAATTGTTTGAATTTACAAAGATGGGTTTTCCATTGCTATATTCCATACCACGATAGTATTTTCCAATCTAACAGAGAAAAAAGGAGGACTGGAGCCAAAGCCATTTTTTAACATTTATATCACAGGATAGGAGCACAACTGGGTAGGCCACTGTCCATCCATAATTACCCTCAATAAAAAGGTTATGGTGGCCAGGTGCCTTCTTGAACTGCTGCAGACCTTGGCGATTGGTACAACCACAATACTATAAGAGCAGGAGGTCCAGGACTTTGGTGCCTGGGCAGTGAAAGATTAATGATATAATTCTAGTTCAGGGTAGTGTTGCACTTAGAGAGAAACCTGCAGCTAATCATAATCCCATGCACCGGCTGTCCTTGTCCATCTACGTGGTGAAACGGTTTGGAAGATGCTATTGAAGGTGGTGAAGAGAGCAAATGATGAAAGTGGTGGATGGGGTGCCAATCAAACAGGTTGCTTGTCCTAGAGGTTGAGCTTCTTGAACATTGTTGGAATTGCATTCATCCAGCAAAAGGAGAATATTCCGTCATGCTCCTATCTTGCACCTTATGAATAGGCTCTGGAGATTCAGAAGGCAAGTTACCTGCCATAAAATTCTCAGTCCCTGGCCTGCTCTTGTAACCAATGTATGTGTGTGTCCAGTTCAGAGTCTATCAACAGGAACCCCCAAAGATGCTCATAGTGGAGGTCCAGAGATGGTAGTGTCATTGAATAGCAAGGGGCATTGGCTGGTTCTCTGTTGTTGGACAGCACTGCCTAGCACTTAACACGTGGCAAGTAAAATATGCATCACACATCAGCCCAAGCCAAAATCTTGTCCAGGTCTTGCTCCATATGGGCACGGACCACTTCAGTAGCTAAGAATGATTGGGACAAACAGCCCCACTTCTCTACATATCCTAATTTACTCAGCTTTGTCATCATAGTTCAACATTCTTTTTGTCTAAAGCTATGCTAGTGAATATAATATGTTCAGTATTTTATTTTAATACCATTATAAATGTCTGTTATTGGGAAAATGTTAGAGTCAATTATTAGAGTCATAGAGATGTATAGCACAGAAACAGACCCTTCAGTCCAACTCATCCATGCCAACCAAAATTATCCTATATAATTTAGTCCCATTTGCCAGCACTTGGCCCATATCCCTCTAAACGTTTCCTTTTCATATACCCATCCAGATGCCTTTTGAATGCAGTTTTTGTACTAGCCTCCACCACTTCCTCTGGCGGCTCATTCCATACAAACACCACTCTGAAAGATTTGCCCTTTAGGTCCCATTTATATATCTTTTCTCTCTCACCTTAAACCAATGCCCTCTACCAAAAGATGCAACTAAGAATTCAAAATACATAATATGATCAAGCAGAGTCAGCATGGCTTCATTAAGGGGAAACCATACCTGACAAATTTATTAGAATTCTTTGAGGGAGTAACAAGCAAGCTAGATAAAAAGGAACAATGGAGGTAATACATTTGGATTTTCAACAGGCACTTGACAATGTGCCACATGCTGGTCTACTTAAAGAGCATTGAGTTCTGATGAAGAATCACTGGACTCAAAATGCTAACTCTGCTCTATCCCTGAGATATTAAGGAGTTATTTGCTCTACTGACCTGCAAGAAATTGAATGCCCCGGGGCTAAGGTGGTACATCTTTGTCTCATAGGTGGAATGTGGGAGGTTTACGCGGCCATTTCCCTGCCAGTGATGATTTACATTTTTATCCAGAAATCAATAAGAACATTATAGTTGGAATTTGACTACTCCCCTATAGGGGGGTGCGGCATGGTGGCTCAGTGGTTTGCCACCAGTAGATTTGGCTATCTCACAGAGCCTGCAGACGGACAAAGGTTAAGCGAATGGGCAAAAACTTGGCAGACAGAATATCATGTGGGAAAATGTGAGGTTATGCACTTTTGCAGGAAGAATGGAGGCGCTGAATATTATTTAAATGGAGAAAGATCACAGAAAGCTACAGCACAAAAGGATTTGAGTGTCCTTGTGCATAAATCTCAAAAAGCTAACATGCAAACATCAGCAGGAAAGAGGGAAGGCAAATGGAATATTGTCCTTTATTTCAAAGGGAACCCAGTATATTTAAAAAGGGATATCTTGCTAAAACTACTGTATTATGAGGAGAGGTGGAGTCAAACTCTTTGGAGTTAAGAATGAGAAGTGACTTATTGAAGCATACAAAGATTCTACAGCGATTTGACAGGCCTCGTGCCAAAAGGTTGTCTCTCCTTGAGAGAGAGTCTGGAATCAGAGGGCATAATCTCAGAGTAAGGGTCACCCTTTAAAAATGAGATGATGAGAAATGTCTTCTCTCAGAAGGTAGTGAATCTATGCAATTCTTTATCATAGAAAAGTGGCTTATAGATCTTAAAGACGGAGATAGATTTTTTAACCTGTAGGACAAATCAAGGGTTATGTAAAAAGGGCAGGAAAGTGGAGTTGAGGATTATTAAATGGCAGAGCAGACCCAATGGACTAATTGGCCAACTTGAACTCTTATCACATGGTCTTAATAATCAGCTTTTTAAAAATATCATCCTACATTTGCACACCTTCACCCAGATTGTCAATACTTAAAATCAAGGCATATCAGCCCTTTGCCACACTGACTCTCAATTCTCTAGGCCTTAAAACTGTCAAATTTGTTACCTCCTTCGTCCTACTTACATTTAAATCTTAATTTTGTTCATGTATTTCACTTTAACGTGCCAGCTCACCCAAACTTTTTCCAAACTTACTGGTGCTCTACACTAAAATAACACAAAACAAAGGACTGCCAGTGCTGGAGATCATAAACAAACAAAAACAGAAACAGAAATTGCTGGAGAAACTTGGGAAGTCTGGACACATTTGTGGACTGAAAACAATGTTAACATTAAATCCAATGACCCTTCCTCTGATCAGGCTCCAAAGACTTTCTCTCTTCACAGACACTGCCAAATGAACAGAGATTCTCCAGCAATTTCTGTTTGAGGTGTTCTACAATGTTAGCCTTTATTCCTTTCCTAAATGAACTTAATAGCTCACAGGAGGGGAAAACTCATGAAATATTTACCAAGGAGAGTCAGCTCCACTGATTAAGTCAGTTCTCTCAGTGTATAACGTAAACAGGCCAGTCACTTTAGGTATCACCTGAGGAGCTGAAAAATGTGTTGCTGGAAAAGCGCAGCAGGTCAGGCAGCATCCAAGGAGCTGGAGAATCGACATTTCGGGCATAAGCCCTTCTTCAGGGCTGAAGAAGGGCTTATGCCCGAAATGTCGATTCTCCAGCTCCTTGGATGCTGCCTGACCTGCTGCGCTTTTCCAGCAACACATTTTTCAGCTCTGATCTCCAGCATCTGCAGTCCTCACTTTCTCCTAGTATCACCTGAGGATACAAGAGCACATTCAGTACTCTGGGTCCTCAAACATCTCTCTCCACACTATCCCAATAACTTGCCTTAGTTCTAATAAAATACAGCTATTGAGTGAAATTGTCAATGTTTTTGGTGACATCACCTTGGAGCCAACTTGATAATTGATTAGTATGGGGATCAAGGAGTAAGTGAAGGTGCAGGGGAATGAGGTTAGGAAACATATCACCAATGATTGAATAACGGAGAAGACTAGATGGGCCAAGTAGCCGAATTCTAATCCTATATCGTATGGTGTTATTGAATAAAAAGATCAGTCCATTGATTCAAGGATGACGTTTCCTCAGTCACAAGTTTCTGCTTGGTTCTTCATGTGACACCCAAAGGTGGCCAATTCTCACCTCCAGATCTTTGGGACATGGAACAGGATGTCCCATCGGGTAGTGAGTATAGGATTCGTTTCCTTTTCTGTCCTTCTCTGCAATTATATTCCCTGATCAATAAAATATGTGGAGTCTAAGCATGGTGCAACTTGACAGACATATTATTGTCATTTTAAATGATTGACAAGACCTTCCCAATCATTAAAGTTAATGCTTCCACATTTCAAGGAAAACTTCAATGAGTCTCTTTAGCATATTTGTTCCACATGCTGGTTATTTCCAGTGTCAAGAATAGAGCATGGTTGCGAAGAAGATACACATTCACCATGAGACACAGCATTCAGTCCACCGTAGTTAATTTTACAGGAGTTTTGCCTAAAATGGAAGTCTTCCCATTAAATCCAGAAAAAGTAGTGGAGACATTGCTGGTGGAATTTTGCTGACACGCTTACATATCACGGATAGAGTCCAGATATCACCTCAATACAGGAGTGTGGTGACAACACTGAATTGTACATTAGGCCTTTTGTTGACTTCCATAGATCCCTGTTGTCAAACACTCACCACCGTTTGTGAAAGGTGGAGCTCACACAGAGGATCCAGTGTTGGATTCCCTCAAGTATTCTGAACCTACCCCATTTAGAATTGCAGGCTATTCTCAGTGTGAAGATTGAACCGTTGCTCCAGAAGAACTGGAAAAGGTCACTACTACAAACACTTTAATGGAAAATTGCACCTATTGATTCTCTCGACATTGGTCTCCTGTGGGTCCAGTCTGGCAGATACGTCCTTCAGGATGCAGTTAGCTCAGTCTGTGGTGCTCCTCATGGTTGATATGGACAACCTCTACAAAGAGTACATTGTGCCTTTTCAAAGCAGGGTTCAATATAGAGGAGAACTGATTCATTAGTTGAAATAAGGCAGGAGATGATAATCAGAGGTTTCCTTTCACATTGCTAACTTGAATCACAAGGCACGAATTCCGCAGTCAATATTGAGGTCACTCAGGGCCACTTCATATCATTGTATGGTCCTGTGGGACAACGATGACTTTACTTTTACTTTATATCATTGTGCTAGCCAGCTGGTTTGCGATGCAGCATGGTTCAATTTAGGTTACCATGAAGACTCTCCTTCTCAACCTTCCCCCTCACCTGGGTAGTAACCCTCATGTTAAACCACCACCAGTTGTCTCTCTCTCTCTCGTGAGAACAATAAGGCAGAACACAAAGGAAATAAAGGGCTTGGTGACATGGTTCAATGAGAACAACCTCTCTCTCAATGTCAGCAAAACTAAAGAACCGATCATTGCCTTCAGAAATGTAGGAGGAGAACATACCCCCTCCATCTACATCAATGGAGCGGACGGTGAGGGGTTTGACAGCAACAAGTTCCTAGGAGTGATGATAACCAACAACCTGTTCTGGACTTCCCACATGGATGTGATGATCAAGGTGGCACAATAACACCTCTTCTTCCTCAGGTGCCTCAGGAAATTTGGCATGTCCATAAGAACCCGCACCAACTTCTACAGATACATCGTATAAAGCATACTATCCAGGTGCGTAACAGCCTGGTACGGCAACTGCTCTGCCCACAACCATAAAGAAACAACAGAAGGTTGTGTGCACCGCCCAGACCATCACAAAAGCCAACCTACCATCCATGTCTCAAGTTATACCTCTTGTTTCCACAGAAACGCTGCCAACATCAACAAAGACCGCACCACAGTAATGCTCTCCTCCAACCTCTCCGTCAGACAGAAGATACAGAAGCTTGAACACACATCTAATGTAGGGCTTTTGCCCGAAACGTTGATTTTCTTGCTCCTCGGATGCTGCTTGACCTGCTGTACTTTTCCAGCACCACTCTGATCTAAACACACACCAATAGGCTCAAGAACAGCTTCCTCCCTGCTGTTTAGACTGATGGATGGACACTCTAACTTCAAATAATGCTGTTCCTGTTGATCTTGCCTAGTGCACATCCTGTGTGATGTAGCCTGTATGTTATACTCTGTCCAAGTTTTTCTTTCACAATATAACCTGTATGTCCCTGCTCACTACGATCTGCCTGTGCATGTGACAATAAACCAAATCAAATCATAACAGCTCTGTGGTCCAGTAGGACTATGGCAATTTTATACCATTGACCAAAGGTGCATTCTGTTCTGCCATTAGCATAGGACTTAACCAGGGATGGTAATGGAGACTTCTGGGAAACTGACTGGGTGGCACAGCCCCTGTATTGGCACAAGTCTGCAGATGGTTACTGAGAATGTATTTTCAGGCTTGACTAGGCAGGCTGTGCCTTTGTTTTATCCAAGGTTTTAGCTGGATGGCATGGAGGCTGCCCCATTTTATTTGTATTTGACTTTCCTGCAGCAGTTTGATGCATCTAATCACTAGCTAGGTTACTTCTGGGGACAATTCAGAGATAACTACAAAGCTGTAAATCACATTTGATCAGACTTGGTAAAGTCACCAGATTTTCTGATACTTCGACATTACTGATTTTTTTTCTCTAAAATGTGATTGTATCAGACTCACCACTACCAGGTCTAATTTTTCATAAAATTCAAGATTTTTTTTGAAAAGTAAAATTAATCTAAATTCCTCCTGCTGCCTTTGTGAACTTTGATCGCAAGTTTCCAAAATCTGGCATGTACAATAATATTTAGGACGGCGCTACCAATTCCCGCAGATGACACCAAAATTGGAGGTATAGTGAACAGCAAAAGGGGTTACCTCAGATTACAAAAGGATCTTGATCAGATGGGCCAATGGGCTGAGAAGTGGCAGATGGAGTTTAATTCAGATAAATGCGAGGTGCTGCATTTTGGGAAAGCAAATCTTAGCAGGACTTATACACTTAATGGTAAGGTCCTAGGGAGTGTTGCTGAACAAAGAGACCTTGGAGTGCAGGTTCATAGCTCCTTGAAAGTGGAGTCGCAGGTAGATAGGATAGTTGAGAAGGCATTTGGTATGCTTTCCTTTATTGGTCAGAGTATTGAGTACAGGAGTTGGGAGGTCATGTTGCAGCTGAACAGGACATTGGTTAGGCCACTGTTGGAATATTGCGTGCAATTCTGGTCTCCTTCCTATCGGAAAGATATTATGAAACTTGAAAGGGTTCAGGAAAGATTTATAAGCATGTTGTCAGAGTTTGAGAATTTGAGCTATAGGGAGAAGCTGAACAGGCTGGGGCTGTTTTCCCTGGAGCGTCGGAGGCTGAGGGGTGGCCTTATAGAGGTTTACAAAACTATGAGGGGCAGGGATAGGGTAAACAGGCAAAGGCTTTTACCAGGGGTCAGGGAGCCCAGAACTAGAGGGCATAGGTTTAGGGTGAGAGATAAAAGATATAAAAGAGATCTACTGGGCAACTTTTTCCCACACAGAGGGCAGTACATGTATGGAATGAGCTAGCTTCCAGAGGAAGTGGTGGAGGCTGGTACAATTGCAATATTTAAGAGGCACTCGGATGAGTATATGAATAGGAAGGATTTGGAGGGATATGGGCCGGGTACTGGCAAGTGGAACTAGATTGGGTTGGGATATCTGGTCGGCATGGACGGGTTGGACCGAAGAGTCTGTTTCTGTGCTGTACATCTCTATGATTAACTGTGCAGGCAGAGTGGTGTTCTACCAGCAAGCAAAAGGCTTTTCTTTAAGTATCCAGGCACAGTTTGATCTTTAATATCACCGATTCAAAGATTAAGGAATCCAGTCCCCGGATCGAGTACAAGGAAGAGACATTCTCACTGTGTGCAGATTTATGATGCATTCACTCCAATGAAATCAAACTTTTACTAAAAGGGGCCGACAGCATTTTCATAAATCCGTCGTTTTTTTAAAAGAAAAGTCAGAAAACTGTAAATACCAGAGATCTGAAACAAACAAAAACAGAAATTGCTGGAGAAACTCAGGTCTGACAGGATCTGTGGAGAGAAACGTTCCGAAAGAGGGTCCTCACACTTGGCCCTTTAAATCGGTTCTCCCCACAGATGCTGCTAAATCTGAGTTTTTAAGAGCAATGCTTTTTTTTTAAATTGAATTCCTTTCGCCTTTCCGGATCAAGAGACAACAGCAAAACCTCAAAGTGCAGGAGGTAGAACTGCATTTTTAAAAATAAAAACTATTCAAAACGGTGTAGATATTTTTATGCCCTGTTACCGATATTGCTAAACTACAAACGATCCCAATCTCCCCTGCACCATTAAACACCTGTTCCGCACCACCAGCTTCGAGGAGATATTAAGCGTTTATTTTCCAAAAGAAAGACACAAAAGGGAGAAAGAAAATCTGCCACAATGAAAATTACCACAACTTTACCCATCGCGCAGCCTTGACTTTAATCTCAATGGCAGCGGAAACTTAAAGGTTTACTGAAGCTTCCGAATAAACACGGGCGAACGGAAGGAAGGTGGAGAAACTGATTTTTAAAATGAAACATTTTTTGTGAAAGATGAGGATAGGATTCGGATTGTATTGTTTCCTCCCCCCATTAATATTACTATCCTGGACTCGGTGCTGCAGTGGGCTGTAGATTTTAACACTAGGGGGTTTGTTATTTTTAATAAAGTGGTATCCAGGAGGCGGACACATTTAGAATGGTTACAATCTGCCCAGCGCTCACCTTGCTGTAAAGTTCCGAGGCTGACATGTCGCTCTGTACTTTGTCCGCCTTCTTCGTCCTGCTGCTGAAGCAATGGGCAGATGGACGTGTAGCCGTCCCCCAGCTGCTTTAGTTATTATCCAAACTGGACATTAGCAAAGCAATGTCTCCATTCGTCGCCATTTTCCCCGAGATTCCTGCCTTTCCCCAGCGACCTTTCACTCAGGTGTAAAATTGGTGTCAAGATCTCCGCCCCGCAGGTTTTAAGCCGCTCCCCGACCTAATGGGGTTTTTCTTCTCTTTAGTTCGGAGGAAAGGGCAATTATGCAAAAAGTTGCAGCCGCGTAAGAATCATAAATGGCTCCGGAGACGTACACTGTGGGCTTTTCGAGAGGAAAATAAATACGTGTGTTTGTGAAACGCTTCGCAAGGTGCTCTAATCTCCCGTGTCACTGAACCCAGCCTTTTCCCCAACAGGCTCTGGGAGCGAGCTGAAGGTGAGCCATCTGCTGGTGACTTCCGCGTTTTGAGTCTCCGCGCCAGGGACGGGTTCAGCACTGCGACACCTGTCTCTTGTGCTGGGGTTCTCCCCCAGGGCAGTTCCTGCTGTTTGGGAGCGCTGCTTCCCCTGTCCTTGCTCTCTGTCAAGCTCAGTGTGGACTCTTGGGCTCCCCCTCATCTTTGTCCCCCAGTTTCCAGAATTAAAGATCCTGCAAGTAATTTAACACTTTTTAAAAGGGCTTTAAAACAACGCTTTTCTTTCTCTACTTCGCACACTTTTATTTGTTAGATGTAAAATTTAGTAAGAGATTGGGGGGGAAAAAGTTGTGTTCCCACTGCCAATGTGAAGTCTTTTTCTCAACAAGAGGGGAACTGGGGAAAGGCGCTCAATCCAAAGGGTGTGACTTGGTGATAAATGGGGTAAAAACAATGACTGCAGATGCTGGAAACCAGATTCTGGATCAGTGGTGCTGGAAGAGCACAGCAGTTCAGGCAGCATCCGAGGACAGGCAAAATCGACGTTTCGGGCAAAAGCCCTTCAGGGCCGTCGACATTAGTGATAAATGGCCTGAGTGTCTGAGCTGCTGTCCATATCTTTTCCATATGAGTTCTTTCGGATTTACCTGGTCTAGCCATCTCCTGGTTTATTGAATCTGTAGAGCAAGCAAGATGTAGATTACTGCATTTCTGCAACTATTTGCAGGTGATATCAAGAGGATCCACAGGACAAAGGCTGTTGAGAGGATTTATCCTTAGGTTTGGCTCTCACTGGATCAGGCTGCCCAGAGTTAACATTAACATTTTCAAGTCCAGTGTCCGGTCAGCATGCATTTTTAAAGGGGAAATTGTGTTTAACTGGCTTGCTGGAGTTTTTGGAAGAAGTAATGGAAAGGGCTGATGAGGGCAAGATTCATGACATATTCATGGATTTTCAGAAGATATTTGATACAGTGGCTCACAACAAATTAGTAAGTCATGTATTATGGGCCAGACCAAACTCCCTCAAAACATGTGAAGGAGTTCATCTAGACCCTAACCTTTTCTTATTTTAAAGGTAAGTGCCAGGCAATACATTCAGAAAGCAATTAGATTGGTCAAACTACCAGACTTGAAACAAAACACACTTTAATCAAACACTACAGTTAACATACAGTCAATATAGAAAGAAAATAATTGGCTTAACTGTAACTTGATCGAAATACTTAACAAAATAATAAACTACTCATTAATTGTTCCATCCCTCAAGCACACTTCTGGAAAAGGCAAAGTCAGTAAAACAGATTGTCTCAAATGCAATTCCAAAAATAAGAAGAGAACCCCAGCATTTAGCTGTAACAGAGAAAGAAAAAAACAGCTTCCAGACCCCAGCAACTGCAACTGAAAGCTAAAACTAAAATTTTGTTCTGTGGGAGCTCGACCCCACCCATTCAGGTTGCTTCTATTGTTCCACATTTAAAAAAAAACAAGGCCTCACAAGCTGTTGATTGGCTTTGAGCGCACCACTTGCAAAATTGGGTAAATGATAGAAAACAGAGAGCAATGGTCAATGAATATTTTTTGGGGGGAAGAAAATTTGTCATAGAGTTCATTAGAAGTTGTATTGAGACCCTTGATTTTTCTGTTATGTTTTGATGATCTGGATATTGGTGCACAATGGACAATTTCCATGTTTGCAGATCTTATTAAACTTAGAAGAATTGTAAACTGTGAGGACGACAGTGTGGAACTCCAAAAGGACATTGACAAGTTAGTGGAGTGGGTGGCTGGGTGGGAGATGTGGTTCAATACAGGGAAGTGTGAAGTGGTGCACTTCAGTTTGAAGAACAATATAAAAAAAGGTACTATTCTAAAGGGAGTGCAGGAGCAGAAGGGCCTAAATATATAGAGAGTCATAGAGATGTACAGCACGGAAACAGACCCTTCGGTCCAACTTGTCCATGTCAACCAGGTATCCCAACCTAATCCCTAGTCTTACTTGCCAACACCAAGCCCTTACCCTACCAAACTTTCCTATTCATTTATCCATCCAGATGCCTTTTACATGCTAAAATTGTACCAGCCTCCACCACTCCGTTTGGCAGCTCATTCCATACACATACCATCATCTATGTGAAGAAATTGCCCCTTAGGTGCCTTTTATATCTTTCCCCTCTCACCCTAAACACAGATCATTGAAGGACAGGCAGAGAGAGCAGTAACTAAAATACACAGTGTTCTTGACTTTAATAATAGGGGCATAGAGTACAAGAGCAGGAAGGATATGTTGAAGTTGCATAAGACACTTTTTAGACCTCAGCTGGAGTATTACATGCAGTTGTGGGTGCCACATTATAGGAAAGATATAAATGGAGTGGAGAGTGTGCAGAAGCAATTTACTAGAATGGTTCCAGGTATAAGAAAGCTCTGAAACCTTCAGCTATAAGGATAGAATGAAGTTGGGATAATTCTCCCTGGAGAGAAGGCTGAGAGGCAACCTGATTGAGACTTTCAAAACCTTGAGAGGAGATAGAGTGAAGCTATTTCCACTTGTATATGGAACAAGAATGAGACTTGAGGTAAGTGATATGCAAACGAAGCAAGGGTGATGGGAGAACAAAACATTTTCACATAGTGAGTGGTTAAGGTGTGGAATGCACTGCCTGGAAATGTGATGCAGGCAGGTTCACTTGATGCATTCAAGATGGCATTGATAGTTTCTTTTTAGATAGTAACGATATGCAGAGATATGAGGAAAAGGCAGGAGAGTGGCATTAGATAATCGAAGTGGTGCCGGCATGATGGGCTACACTGATAATTCTGCAGTTGGAAACTCTGGGAAAATTGTGATAGAACATAGAACAGTACAGCACAGAACAGGCCCTTCGGCCCACGATGTTGTGCCGAACATTTGTCCTAGCTTAAGCACCCATCCATGTACCTATCCAATTGCCGCTTAAAGGTCACCAAAGATTCTGACTCTACCACTCCCACAGGCAGCGCATTCCATGCCCCCACCACTCTCTGGGTAAAGAACCCACCCCTGACATCTCCCCTATACCTTCCACCCTTCACCTTAAATTTATGTCCCCTTGTAACACTCTGTTGTACCCGGGGAAAAAGTTTCTGACTGTCTACTCTATCTATTCCTCTGATCATCTTATAAACCTCTATCAAGTCACCCCTCATCCTTCGCCATTCCAATGAGAAAAGGCCTAGCACTCTCAACCTATCCTCATACGACCTATTCTCCATTCCAGGCAACATCCTGGTAAATCTTCTCTGCACCCTCTCCAAAGCTTCCACATCTTTCCTAAAGTGAGGCGACCAGAACTGCACACAGTACTCCAAATGTGGCCTAACCAAAGTACTGTACAGTTGCAACATCACTTCATGACTCTTGAATTCAATCCCTCTGCTAATGAACGCTAATACACCATAGGCCTTCTTACAAGCTCTGTCCACCTGAGTGACAACTTTCAAAGACCTATGAACATAGACCCCAAGATCCCTCTGTTCCTCCACCTCACTAAGAACCCTACCGTTAACCCTGTATTCCGCATTCTTATTTGTCTTTCCAAAATGGACAACCTCACACTTGACAGGGTTGAACTCCATCTGCCACTCCTCAGCCCAGCTCTGCATCATATCCAAGTCCCTTTGCAGCCGACAAGAGCCCTCCTCACTATCCACAACTCCACCAATCTTCGTATCATCTGCAAATTTACTGACCCACCCTTCGACTCCCTCATCCAAGTCATTAATAAAAATTACGAACAGCAGAGGACCCAGAACTGATCCCTGCGGAACTCCACTTGTAACTGGGCTCCAGGCTGAATATTTACCATCTACCACCACTCTCTGACTTCGACCGGTTAGCCAGTTTTCTATCCAATTGGCCAAATTTCCCTCTATCCCATGCCTCCTGACTTTACGCATAAGCCTACCATGGGGAACCTTATCAAATGTCTTACTAAAATCCATGTATACTACATCCACTGCTCTACCCTCATCCATATGCTTGGTCACCTCCTCAAAGAATTCAATCAGACTTGTAAGGCAAGACCTACCCTTCACAAATCCGTGCTGGCTGTCCCTAATCAAACAGTGCCTTTCCAGATACTCATAAATCCTATCCCTCAGTACCCTTTCCATTACTTTACCTACCACAGAAGTAAGACTAACTGGCCTGTAATTCCCGGGGTTATCCCTATTCCCTTTTTTGAACAGGGGCACAACATTCGCCACTCTCCAGTCCCCTGGTACCACCCCCGTTGACAGTGAAGATGAAAAGATCATTGCCAACGGTACTGCAATTTCCTCTCTTGCTTCCCACATAATCCTAGGATATATCCCATCAGGCCCGGGGGACTTGTCTATCCTCAAGTTGTTCAAAATGTCCAACACATCTTCCTTCCTAACATGTATCTCCTCGAGCTTACCAGTCCGTTTCACACTCTCCTCTTCAACAATACGGTTCCTCTCATTCGTAAATACTGAAGAAAAGTACTCACTCAAGACCTCTCCTATCTCTTCCGACTCAATACACAGTCTCCCACTACTGTCCTTGATTGGACCTACCCTCGTTCTCGTCATTCTCATGTTTCTCACATACGCATAAAATGCCTTTGGGTTATCCTTGATCCTATCCGCCAGAGATTTTTCATGCCCTCTCTTGGCTCTCCTAATCCCTTTCTTCAGGTCCCTTCTGGCTATCCTGTATCCCTCCACTGCTCTGTCTGCACCCTGTTTCCTCAACCTTATGTAAGCCTCCTTCTTCCTTTTCACAAGACATTCAACCTCCCTCGTCAACCAAGGTTCCCTCACGCGACCATTTCTTTCCTGCCTGACCGGTACATACATATCAAGGACACGTCGTATCTGTTCCTTGAAAAAGTTCCACATTTCCACGACATCCTTCCCCGACAGCCTATGCTCCCAACTTATGCTCCTCAGATCCTGTCTTACAGCATCGTAATTACCCTTCCCCCAATTGTAAAACCTACCCTGTTGCACGCACCTATCTCTCTCCATAACCAAGGTGAAAGTCACAGAATTGTGGTCACCATCACCAAAATGTTCACCCACTAACAAGCCCATCACTTGTCCCGGTTCATTACCGAGTACCAAATCCAAAATGGCCTCCCCTCTGGTCGGACAATCTACATACTGTGTTAGAAAAGCTTCCTGGACACACTGTACAAACAGCCCCATCCAATCTACTTGATCTAAAGAGCTTCCAATCAATATTTGGGAAGTTGAAATCGCCCATGACTACTACCCTGTGGCTTCTGTATCTTTCCAAAATCTGTTTCCCAATCTGTTTCTCCACATCTCTGCTGCTATTGGGGGGCCTATAGTAAACACCCAACAAGGTGACTGCACCTTTCCTATTTCTGACTTCAGCCCATACTACCTCTAAAGGCAGATCCCCCTCGAACTGCCTTTCTGCAGCTGTTATACCATTTCTAATTAGCAACGCCACCCCCCCTCCTTTTTTACCACCCTCCCTAATCCTACTGAAACATCTGTAACCAGGAACCTCCAACAACCATTCCTGTCCCTCTTCTATCCACGTTTCCGTGATGGCCACAACATCGTAGTCCCAGGTACTTATCCACGCCTTAAGTTCCCCCACCTTATTTCTGATACTCCTTGCGTTGAAGTATACGCATCTCTGTGTCCACAAGTATTCCCTGTCTGTGCTACCTTCTTCACAGCCTCCCCACACACTTGGACATCCTGAAAAACAGCTAGCCTACTTGCTGGACTACAAGTCCGGATCCCATCCCCCTGCCAAATTAGTTTAAACCCCCCCGAAGATAGCTAGCAAACCTACCTCCCAGGATATTGGTGCCCTTCTGGTTCAGGTGCAACCCGTCCTGCTTGTACAGGTCCCACCTTCCCCAGAATGCAGTCTAATTGTCCAAATACCTGAAGCCCTCCCTCCTACACCATCCTTGCAGCCACGTGTTCAACTGCAATCTCTCCCTATTCCTTGCCTCACTGTCACGTGGCACCGGCAACAACCCAGAGATGACGACTCTGTCTGTCCTAGCTTTCAGCTTCCAGCCTCACTCCCTGAGCTCTTGAATGACCTCCCCACCTCTCTTCCTACCTATGTCGTTGGTGCCAACGTGCACCATGACTTCTGGCTGCACACCCTCCCCCTTAAGGATTCTGAAGACACGGTCCGAGACGTCTCGGACCCTGGCACCCGGGAGGCAACAAACCATCCGAGAGTCTTGCCCATGCCCACAGAATCGCCTGTCCGTCCCTCTAACTAGAGAGTCTCCTATAACTAGCGCTCTCCTCCTCTCCCCCTTTCCCTTCTGAGTCTCAGAGCCAGACCTCACGCCACAGACCCGGTCACTGCAGCTTACCCCTGCTAGGCTGTCCCCCCCACCAGTGATAGGCCAGGATTGCTCACTTCTTAAAACTGCCAAATGCTAAAGTGATTATGTTCACAACTTCCGTGGCTCCAAGATTGTGCAAATTTCTCTCTTGGCTCTGCTAATTCCACTTCGTTTTTTTTGTTGTGTCTCATGTTATTCGCATTCAGAGGCAGTGATGCCCAAACTGAGCAGCAACTTATTTTTTAAATTCTTGCCTTTCAGCTTGAATCACTGTGCTGTTTAAAGTTTTCCTCTTTTAAGAATTATTTTTGTCTTGACTCATGCAATCTCCAATGCCTGTTCACAAACTACCTGAGTGTAAACTCAGGAACCACTTTCACAGACCACTGCCTTATGATGCAGCCTGTAACTTTGAAGTACTATGCAACAAGATGATCTTTTCGGGGGATCAGCGTTCGCTTGTCCTCAGCAATAAGCAGTATCACTTTTTCTTGAAGAGTTACCAGTATGTGGATTCTTTAGTGGCTTATGCAATCTTGTCTGTATGATCATGGAGTAAGGCAAAAGATGGGATATTACAAGCCGATTAGCCTGCCCTCAGTCTTTGGCAACATTATGGAATCCATTGTGAAGGAGGAGATTTCTGAATACTTGGAAGTTCTAATTGAAAATATTGCCAAGTCAGCATGGTTTTATCAAGAGGAGGTCATGTCTAACAAATCTATGAGGAGGTAACGAGTAGGTGGAGAGGCGATGGACATTATCTACTTGGACTTCCAGAAGGCCTTTGACAAGGTGCTGCACAGAAGGCTGCTGAGTAGGATAAGGGCCTATGGTGTTTGAGACAAGGTACTAGCATGGATTGAAGATTGGCTGTGTGGCAGAAAGCAGAGATTGGGGATAAAAGGGTCCTTCTCAGGATGGAAGCCAGTGACTAGTGGTGTTCTACAAGACTCAATGTTGGGACCACACCTTTTTATACATTAATGATCTAGATAAAGGAACTGAGGGCATTCTGGCTACGTTTGCAGATGATACAAAGATTGGTGGAGGGCCAGGTAGTATTGAGGCAGGAGGCTGCAGAAGGATTTAAACAGATTAGGAGATGGGCAAAGAAGTGGCAGATGGAGTACAATGTGGGAAAGTGTGAGGTCATGCACTTTGGTAGGAAGAATAGGGGCATGGACTGTATTCTAAATGGGGAGAAAATTCAGAAATCTGAAGTGCAAAGAGACTTGGGAGTCCCAGTCCAGGATTCTATTAAGGTAAACTTATAGGTTGAGTTGGTAGTTAGGAAGGCAAATAATGTATTGGCATTTATTTCGAGAGAACTAGAATATAAAAGCAGGGATGTACTTCTGAGGCTTTCTAAGGCTCTGGTCAGACCACATTTTGAGTATTATGAGCAATTTTGGACACCATACTTTAGGCAGGTTATACTAGTCCCGGAGGGAGCCCAGAGGAGGTTCACGAGAATGATCCCAGGAATGAAAAGGTTAACAAATAAGGAACAATGGAGTTTAGAAAGATGAGGGGGGATCTAATTGAAATTTACAGAATACTGAAATGGCCTGGACAGAGTGGACGTTGGAAAGATGTTTCCATTGGCAAGAGAGGCCAGGACCCAAGGGCACAGCTTTAGAGTAAAGTGAAGACCCTTTACAGCATAGATAAGAGAAATATCTTCAGCCAGAGAGTGGTGAATCTACGGAATTCATTGCCACAGAAGGCTGTGGAGGCCAGGTCATTGAGTATATTTAAGACAGAGATCGACAGGTTCTTGATTGTCAAGAGGATCAAAGGTTATGGGGAGAAAGCGGGAGAATGGAGTTGAGACACTTAGCTGTGATTGAATGGCAGAGCAGACTCAATGGGCTGAATGACCTAATTCCTGCTGATATGTCTTATGGTCTTATCATTCCAATATTGTGGTATAATGAGAAAAGTCTTGTCGAGTAAATTAAATATCGCTTATTACATTTCTGAAATTATTTACTGGTTATAAAAATAGATTGCACATTTCCACAAAGAATTGGTGAAAATCTAAGTTTAGGTATATCTCATATGTGGCCCTTTCCTATCCTCTCTCAAGAAATCATTATTTTCTCCTCCTGACAGCAAGTAGTGCTTATTTCACTCAATCAAAAATGAACCTATTCAGATCCTTTCAGACTGGTATACAACAAATGGGTTTGCTGCTGGCATGAGGTTATGTGATGTGACCTCCAGGGATACAGGCAACCAGAGTTGGCAATCCTACTCCCAGTATAATCACTGAAGAAGTATGAACAGAAAGTTCTGGAGGAATTCTGCAGTCCTCGGAGGATCAGTTTGATCAAACTGGTGTGAGTTTTCTGAAAATCCACCTTACTGTCAATTTCAGAGACCTTCAAAGAAGGTTTCTCTCTGTGTTCTCTAATGAGTTAGTTATCCCATACAATGTCAAGATTACAGTGGTGCTGGAAAAGCACAGCAGCTCAGGCAGCATCCGAGGAGCAGAAAAAGCAACGTTTCGGGCAAAAGCCCTTCATCAGGAATGAGCAGGCTTTTGCCCGAAATGTCGATGTTCCTGCTCCTCGGATGCTGCCTGACCTGCTGTGCTTTTCCAGCACCACTTTAACCTTGACACTGATCTCCAACATTTGCAGTCCTCACTTTCGCCTATTCCATACAGTGCTCCACTGCTCACCTCTATGTATGTATCATGCTTCAATGGTGCCACACGTACATGATCATGCCCCCACCACTGGTGGAAATGCCTCGCTATTGCAGGGACTGACTGGGCATTTAAACCGTAGCTATACATCAGGTCAAACACTGCCAGCCAGAAATGGTCCTTCACAGGAGACATAAAAGGAGGAAAGTGAAAAAGAAAAGCTTCAACTGGCACATAGGTAGCACAGGTAACACATCATTGTAAATGGAATATCACATTCATGAATATACTGGGCTTAAAATCATCACCTATCTGATTGACTGACTGACTGTCATCATAGTTGCAGCTACAAGAATAAAGCTATGGATGCTATTCCTCCCTAGCTCCACTGATCTCACCCTCACTCAGTTTAATATCTGTTCATTACTGAAAATGAAAACATCATACGTTGTAATACTCTCACACAGTTGTTAAAGTTGACTTTTATTAAACAGTAGAATAAGTGAAGAAAGAGCAAACAAAAATATTACATTTGCTTCTGGGACAAACATTAGCTGCTTGCCTTTCGAGCAACAACAGATCAAGCTCAATGAAAGATAACTTCACCAAATCCAGCTCTAAAGGAAGTTGGTTTCAATTAACTCCTATCTGACTTATTGAACCTGATGATGAATTATTTAGTAATAGTGAAGGAGATGTTCCTTCCATTCATTATCCCCATCCTCCTCCTTGGAACCCTGAAGCCAGTCCTCCAACATCCACCACAAACTCCTTATGGCTGCTCCAGCAAAGATTATGCAGCACACTTTATCTGGAGTGTACTGCAAACACACCTCCTTCCCTCCTCCCAGCCTGATCGAAGCATCAGAATCTCATTTTCAGAAGGTGTAGTAACTGCTCCAAAAATCATCTCTCATCTGATTGACTGCCTGTCATTGTAGTTGCTGCTACAAGAATGAAGCACCTCCAATGCTGGTGGAAGAATGGGCTATATTGTACCTACACGAAGCCTCAGTCACAGATTTGTGTAATTGTGCCATCAGCATTGATTGCAGACAGAGGATAGCTCTATCTCCAAGCAAACTTCCTTCCAGCCCTTGAACTGAAGCGGGAAGCCGAGACTTCTTAAGGAGATAGGCATCAGAGTACTTGGTGCAAATCTCCAAGGTGTGAGACTAATGACCCCAAATGAGTTGTACATTGGCCATTTCTATTGATGAAATCAACTGCGGTTTGAAATGGAATTTGACATGAGTACAATCCAAAGCATCCTGCACCGAGGGAAAGCCAAATATATCTGCAATGCCTTGCTACACCACTGACATCATCATGGGGAAATGAGATGCAGGGGGTTAAACTTGCACATGTTGCTATGACAGTCTTGCTACACCTGTGGGTCAAGGCCTGTGAGGTCCCACACAGGTCCCCATAGATAGAACATAGAACATAGAACATAGAAAAATACAGCGCAGTACAGGCCCTTTGGCCCTCGATGTTGCGCCGATCCAAGCCCACCTAACCTACACTAGCCCACTATCCTCCAAATGCCTATCCAATACCCGTTTAAATGCCCATAAAGAGGGAGAGTCCACCACTGCTACTGGCAGGGCATTCCATGAACTCACGACTCGTTGAGTAAAGAATCTACCCCTAACATCTGTCCTATACCTACCACCCCTTAATTTAAAGATGGTGGAAGCTATCAGCTGCATCAAAGTTTAGCACAAGTGATACTTTAAATGTCTTCTGTCATTACTTTTGCTTCACAAAGATGACCAACAACATGATTAAGATTGCTAGTGGTCAGGATTTTTATCAGGACATATAGTAATTAATCACTGCATGTGATTCACATGCAGAATTCTGTGATTGGAGATGTCCTTAACCTGTATTATTTAAAGGTCTGATTAATGCAATTGTCCCTTGAAGGGCCTCACGTCCTTCACAAATCCCTGGTCATTCAGGTAGATAAAAATAACTTGGTCCGACCACTCCAGGTGTGATGGCAGTCAGTTTTCATTTTCATTGCAGCTTTACAATTCGATGAATATGGAAGGTAATACATATGATGTTTCACAGAGTGAGTAACAGCTTCAGCCTGGTAATCAAGTTCCTTCCCCCAACTCTGAAAACTTCCTTCTCTGTCAATCCCATCAGGTTTGAACTTCCACATTTCCCCACAAAACTCATTTATTTTACTGTCATCCTCCACTTTACCCCTGTGCCTCTGACATACAGCTTAGTTATGCCAGCTATCATGATGACCATCTTCAAGACTTCTTCACCCACAATAATCTGTGCTCTCCGATACTCAATCATCTCCCATCCTCATATTTGATCTTGCCCCTTCACAATTAATATTCCCTTTGCATCTCAACATGATGCCTCTAAACCCTATCACAGATTTCTCCAATAGCTCCATCAGTGATTTGGCTCCTGATAAATACCTTCACCTTCTGGGAACAGACACCTGGGACTGACTGTGACTACCTCCCTGACCAATTTAGACTGACAGCTCCAACAGATAACTGAACATACCTCTTACTGTACAGCTGCCAGATTATTGAAAACTGATTACTGCAACCAATGACTGATTGTATTGGATCTGATGATGAAGGGCTCCGGCCTGAAACATCGATTTTCCTGCTCCTCGGATGCTGCCTGACATGCTGTGCCTTTCCAGCAACACACACTCAACTCTGTTCTCCAGCATCTGCAGACCTCACTGTCTCCTACTTTAAAATAAAGTTCTGGCTCAGTGAAATACCTCTTTTATTCTGAAACCGACAGTATTTTTATTTTGGCAAAAGTGTGGACTGCAGATGCTGGAGATCAGAGTCTAGATTAGAGTGGTGCTGGAAAAGCACTGCAGGTCAGGCAGCTTCCGAGGAGCAGCAAAATTGACGTTTTGGACAAAAGCCCTTCATCAGGGATGGAATCGGTATTTTTATTTTGAGCAATCAGCTTTATTTGTGTCTATTGAACATCTGAAGTCCTAGTGAGAGTTTTGTGGGCTGAGGTCTGGTCGAGATACAAAACCATCCGATCCTGTACAACGTGACACCAGGAAATTTTACCTCCTAGGCTTTATCTCCATGGGTCCTAACAGTCAATTGCCTGAATGTGTTGGAAATCATTAACTGACCAGTGGGCAAGAATGAGATCTTGGGCAGCAGGTCACCACTACCAGAGAAACAAAGGAATGGATTTTGGCTGTCAGGTATGTGATGTGAGTGGGAATGTATTAGTTAAGAAGCCATCACAGTTGGAGGGTGAGAAATATCTGGGGCAAGGTTCTGCTGAAGTTAACTGTGTGATCTGAAGGGACACGCCTTCTCAACTTGACCCCCCCCCCCCCCAAAAAGTCAAACGTAACTTATTTTCTTGGATTCTTCTGGCTTCAGTTTGGTTTGGGAAGGGAGCCACGTCAGCCTCCTCATACAAATCTTCAGTGATAGTTACTATAAAGTGATAAAGTGTCCGATCTTCATATTTGAGAAGAAGCATAGCATCATATTTGTCTGACCAACAGAGATAGCAAAAGTTACAAGCCACAGTATGACAGCAGAATTGGAGGGTGAGGTCATGTAGCCATTTGAACTGTTTGATTGCCTAGTCTGCCATTAGATTAAAGTCACTGTGCAGAGGCTGATTTCTAACGTAACTTGCTTGTTTTGGCGAGCAGTGGAGGCACATTAAAATAATTAATTTTGATCATAATTATATCATTCATATAATTAATATCTAATCAATTTTCAACAAAGTTAAGTTTCAAAGCTCAAACTCAAAGTTACACATATTACGGTGATTCCTTTACTCTGTTAATTCACATAGGGACTAAGCAAAAGCTAGCAGTCATAAGCTGCTTTTAGATTTCAATCAATTTAAAAAGGCTGATTGTCTATCTGGCTGACTGACTGCACTCTTAGGTTAATGAAGAGCATTTTGTGGAGTTTTTTATGTCTTCAAGACATTGTCCTCCACATGAATCCACTGTGATGCCTGAATACTCAGAAATAGTTGGCACTGCAGTGTGTGCACAGTATTGATTAACCAGATCTGAGGCCATATTAAGAAATAGCTCTCCCTACATAATGTAAGAGTCAGACCTGAATGTTGTTGTTGTGTTGTGTTAGAAGAGGTTCACTTCAATACAGTTATTTAGTTTGATTTCACGATTTTGAGTTCCCTCTGCATTATTTGTGTGTGTTTTTTTGTTTAGTAAATTGGTTACGACATTTTTGTTAAATTATTTTCTATATAATTATTTGCTTGTTTAAGAAAAATGAGCATTGGAAATCCTTAGAGTATAGGACAATTATTTTTGTTACATTAACAAAGAGGTTTCAGTAGAAAGGCAGCAGAGCGCCAACTAATTTAAAAAAAAACAGATCTCGGACCTTATTTAATTTACTCTTATAAGGAAAGTGGATGTCAATGACAGACTCAGCATTTATTGCACATTCCTAATTGTACAGGAATTAAATAGCTTACTAGTAAATTTTAAAGAATAGTGAAAAGGTTGTTGTGAGTCTGAAGTCACATACAGGCTAGACCAGGCAAAGAAGGCAGATTTCAATCCTTATAGGGCAATCATAAACCAGATAAGTTTTGAAGGCAGTTGTTGATAGTTGTGATGAGCCTCATTCATGATGAAGGGCTTATGCCTGAAATGTCGATTCTCCTGCTCCTCGGATGATGCCTGACCTGCTGTGCTTTTCCAGTACCACCCTTTCGTCAGTTGCCATGGTCACCATTACTAATAGTTTTCAATCCAGATTTTATTAATTGAATTTAAATTCCGTCAGCTGCCCGAGTTGGAGTCGAAGCTTGTCATCTGAGTATAATATAAAAACCATATCTTTTTTCCGATACAGTGGTGCCTCAGAGTCTGACTTTAATTCAATCCAGGAGGCTGTTCAGATTGCAAAAGGTTTGAATTCTGAAACTATTTTCCCCATAAGAAATAATAGCAAGGGAATTAATCCGTTTCTGGACCCAAAAAAAAACATTTTCAAGACACTTTTAACTACAAATACACATGGTTAAGGTAAAATAAGATGAGTAAATGACCTAAATATCAAGTAATAATAATAAAGGCAGGAAATAAATGTACTAACATGAAAATAACTTTATTTACCTTAGTGAGGAGTGCTAGTGGTGAATGCACTCATTTGCTTCACTGCTGTTCTTGGGTGCCATGGTGAATGCACAAGGGTGATAATTAAAAAAACCCAGCACAAATCAAGGTGAAAACACGAGGTAAACTGGTGATGGACACACGAGAGATGCTTTCATGACTACTTCCCGGGATGAACTGAATAAACAATGTGCGACCTGAACGGTACGTGGTGTTCGGATTCTGAAAATGTGTTCGGATTTTAGGGCAAAATTTTCTCAAAATAATTGTTCGGATTCCAAGTTGTTCAAACAATAAGGTATTCAGATTCTGGGGTCACCACTGTATTTTTAAAAGTGGTGTGAAATCAGAAAAGACCAGGGATTGCAAGGATTTCTGCTTGGCTTCAAAGCAAGTAACTAGATACTCATTGTGAACACTGCACAGCTGTGGGTTACAGCAGTTGTTCCAGATAAACTGGAGTAGAAAAGTTGTCTCCATTGAAAGTGGGGGTGGCCTGTTTCATCATTCAATATGACTATGACTGATTCTCTACCTCAATACCAAATTCCCACTTTCCCCCTGTACTCCTTGATGTCCTTAAGATCTAAAATGTATCTTTTTTTTCTTGAATATGTTCAGTGACTTGGCCTCCAGAGCTTTGTGTGGTAGAGAATTCCACAGGTTCACTATACATTGAGTAAAAACAGTTTTCTTCATCTCTGTCCTAAATGGTCGACCCCATATACTGAGTCAAAAGGTATGGTGCTGGAAAAGCACAGCAGGTCAAGCAGCATCCGAG
The DNA here is from genome assembly GCF_037043375.1 of Chiloscyllium plagiosum. NCBI lineage: Eukaryota > Metazoa > Chordata > Chondrichthyes > Orectolobiformes > Hemiscylliidae > Chiloscyllium > Chiloscyllium plagiosum. Next base: position 130,598,300 of record NW_028270139.1, on the reverse strand, counting down.
GAGCAGGAGAGTTGACGTTTTGCACATAAGCCATTCATCAGGAGTGATGGGGGGAAGGGGGCTGAGAGATAAATAAGAGGATGGGGGTGGGGCTGGGGGGAAGGTAACTGGGAAGGCGATAGGTGGAGGTGATTGTGATAGGTCAGAAGGGAGGGTGGAGTGGATAGATGGGAAGGAAGATGGACGGGTGGGACAAGTCAAGAGAGCGGTGCCGAGTTGGAGGGTTGGACCTGGGATGAGGTGGGGGGAGGGGAAATTTTGAAACTAGTGAAGTCAACATTGATGCTGTGTGATTTAAGGCTGCCAAGGTGGAAGATGAGACAGTCTTCCTCTAGACGTCGGGTGGCTTGGATTTGGCAGTGGAGGAGGCCCACAACTTCCATGGCCTTGGCGGGGTGGGAGGGAGTGTTGGCCACAGGGTGGTGGGGTTGTTCGGTGTGTGTGTGTGTCCCAGAGATGTTCCCTCTGTGAGTTGGCGTCCTGTCTCCTCAGTGTAGAGGAGACCACATTGAGAGCAACGGACACAGTAGATGAGGTGGATGTGCATGCAGGAAAATCTCTGCCAGATGTGAAAAGATCCTTTAGGGCCTTGAATGGAGGTGGGTGGGGAGGTCTGGACACAAGTTTTACACCTCTCGCAGCAGCCAGGGAAGATGCCAGGAGTGGAGGATTGGCAGAGGATGTGGACCTAACGAGGGAGTCTCAGAGGCAGTGGTCTCTGCAGAACGCAGATAGGGGTGGGGTCTCTGGTGGTGAGATCTGATTGTAGGTGGCAGAAATGGCACCTCATATCTCCCTCGTCATACTTTTAGACACTGACTCTCCAACATCTGCAGTCTAGACTCCACAACAGAAAAAACTCTTGCCTTCACCTAATCTAGCCAGCCTTTTAGAATTTTATACATTCTGACTAGATTCCCTCTCGCTCTTCTAAACTCTATTTAAATCAGACCCAGTGGAACCAATCTCTCCTCATAGGTCAGTCCTGCCATTCCAGCCTAGAGAACATTCACTGCACTCCCTCTATGGAAAGTATATCCTTTCTTCGGTAGGGAGATCAAAACCATACAATATTCCATGTGTGATCTCACCAAGGTCCTGAATAACTGCATTAAAACATCCCTATTTCTGAACTCAAATTCTCTTTCAATGAAGGCCAATATCCCACTTGCCCTCCTAATTGCTTGCCGCACCTGTCTGTCTACTTCCATTAGCTTTGGTTGGCAATGAGTCGTGGATTAATTTGAGACCTAATGACCAGTTATCAAGGTAAAAGTCTTCGGCCTGCCAACAATCATGTGATTGGTTCTCAGGTAGCTAAATAGCTTGGGTTTGTGAACAAGACACAGAGAAGCTTTTGCCCAAAATGTCGGTTTCGCTGCTCCTTGGATGCTGCTTGAACTGCTGTGCTCTTCCAGCACCACTAATCCAGAACAGAGAAGCCTTTGTACAATAACCAACTTAGGAGCTCTCTGTGTTCTCTGAAGTAAACCACTTAAAGTCTGATGAAAACCAGTTCATCAATAACTGCAAGCAATGACTTTTGATTTGATAAGTCAGAGACCTTTCATTAGTGATCCAACCATTCCATGTCTCTTGCTAATCAGTGGAAATATCCAGAAAGGAATGACTGAGAAGAAGCATTCTGACCAGCACAAGAATCATAAGAATCATTTTAACAACCCTTGTGAACAAGAATCACTGAATAGCTTTCATAGATTTTCCATCCATCACCACTTTTTTTACTGTCTGTGTATGTGCGTAAGGGTGAGTTTACAAGGGTTGAGGTTTTTAATCGGCAGAGTTATATACAGACAGTTCATAACTATTTCCCCATAGCTAGTATATTTATGATATGTATACTTATGTATATTATGATGTGTATATTTATGATACATAGTCATTTTTGTTATGTATGGAAACTTGGTCTATGAATTCTGTCAACCTGGATCTGTAAGATTGATAAATGGGGGAATTTTGTGTACTTTTTAAAATCTGTAACTTTTGTGACAACTCAAGGAGAGCGAGGCTTTATTTCCATCATGTTATCTCAGTCAGTCATAGCAATTAGCCTTGGCCTTCGGATTGCTAGTCCAGTGACAAGATACATCAAGCAATCCATTTCCACATAAAGAGTGGTCAATGCATTAAATAAACTACTGGATAGAATAGCCAACGAAAACTACCAAAAATCCTGAAGAAACAAATGGTTGAATTTGCAGACTAGAAGCTGTTGCAATAACTTCATATGTTGTTGGTGTGAAAGTCAGACCAGTTACCTGGCGACTCCAGTTCATGGCTTGCTCCGCCAGGCCTCCGTCCTGAACACACAGCACACTCCATGATTAGCAACCTCAATTATGCCTCTCATCCCCAAAGGGTGGCATCAGACACACACGGCCCTCAGTATGTCATCATGGCACATCTTGAACCCACTTGCAATACAGTTTTTCACTCCAGTGCTGTAATTCGGAGTGAACCAACACTTTTCAATTCAACACTGCTGTAATACAGCTTCATAAACATGCAACCACCTCATCTATCAGACCTAGATACACCTCACTGCTGTTCACTCACTTGCTTAGCACTCGCTTACTTTGCGAGTGGATACACAGAGCTTTGTTTTTCATTTTTAAACTTTTGTCACCTCATTCAGATCTTAAAGGCTCACATTACTTCTCTCTTGTCTTGCTATTTGGCACAAACACAAAGCCAGCCAACTTGTTGTGGTTGCTAGCACTGAACAGCCAAAAGATTGGGCATATCATTACATAGCACGATGTTATGTCAATGTTGCACCTACAGTGTGTTACAACAACTTCTGTGTCAAAAACACTGTATATATTTCAGCCAAATGACCACATCACAAAGTCTAAGGGGGTGATCCTCAGTCCAGTGAAGGAGACTGTCATCAGTCAAGGGGTGTCACCACAGTCAGGCGGGGAAACATCCAATTTCAATCCAGGGGCTTGATTGCTTGGGGGTACTCAATGTCAGGAGTTCTATATTACAGCAGTCCAGGAAATGGGCCATGGTCAGTCTTGCAAGTCTAGTGCAACCAGTCCAGGAATTAGCAATAAGTCAGTCAGAGAACATACAGAGATAAGTCAGGAGTCTGGTCACTCATCTGTCAGGGCTGATCCTCCAAGGCAGTCCAGGTGGGGGGTGAGGGAAAGGGGTTTGGGATGCAGTCAGTCGTAAGGGTCTGTTCACTTAAAGTCAAGCCACCCTTATGGTAGGGAAGTTGGGAAAGTCAATTATTAAGATTAGAGGCAGCGTGCTGAGATGCAGAGGGCAGAATAATTGTGAAGAGAAACAACTCAATGTACAATGGTGGCAGATGATGCCGCATGATACTGTATTGGAGAACATGGTTCTCCAGGGTGGCCAGATGGCTCAGTGGTTAGCACTGCTGCCTCAGCGCCAGGGACACACGTTCGATTCCAATTTTGGGCAACTATCTTTGTGGAGTTTGCACATTTTCCCTCTGTTTGCATGGGTTTCCTCCCACAGTGACTCTAATAATGTGAGTTTTAAGATACTCATGGGCAGGGATAACAGCAGTCCTTGGGTGAAGGTGTTAAATTGGGAGAAGACGAACTATAACAATACTGGGCAGGAACTGGAGAATGTTGATTGGCAGCAACAGTTTGAAGACAAATCCACATCGGACATGTGGGAATATTTCAAATGGCAGTTGGTGAGTTCAGGAGTGCACATTCCTGTGAGAATGAAGAACAAAGAACAAAGAAAATTTACAGCCCAGGAACAGGCCCTTCAGCCCTCCAAGCCTGAGCTGATCCAAATCAACTGCCAAAACCTGTCGGTCAATTCCTAAGCATCTGTATCCCTCTGCTCCCCACCATCTCATGCATCTGTCCAGACGCATCTTAAATGAATCTACAGTGCCTGCCTCTACCACCTCAGCTGGCAACGCATTCCAGATGCTCACCACCCTCTGTGTAAAGTACTTGCCGCATGTATCATCCTTAAACTTTCCACCTCTCACCTTGAAAGAGTGACCTCTTGTTATTGAATTCTTCACCCTGGGAAAAAGCTTGTCTCTCTCTCTACCCTGTCTATACCCTTCATGATTTTGTAAACCTCAATCAGGTCCCCCCCTCAATCTCCTTTTTTCTAATGAAAATAAACCTAACCTACTCAACCTCTCTTCATAGCTAGCACCTTCCACACCAGGCAACATCCTCGTAAACCTTCTCTGCACCCTCTCCAAAGCATCCACATCCTTTTGGTAATGTGGCGACCAGGACTGTACACAGTATTCTAAATGTGGCCGAACCAATGTCTTGTACAATTTTAACATGACTTTCCAGTTCTTATACTCAATACCCCGTCCAATGGAGGCTAGCATAATGTATGCCTTCTGGAACACACTATCCACCTGTGCAGCAAACTTCAGGGTACAATGGACCTCAGTCCCAGATCTCTCTGCCTATCAACTTTACCCGAGGCACTTCCATTCATTGTATAATTCACTCTAGAATTAGTCTTGCCTAAATGCATCACCTCACATTTGTCTGGATTGAAAGCCATCTGCCACTTTTCCGCCCAACTCTCCAGTCTATGTATATCCTCCTGTATTCTCTGACAGTCCCTTATGCTTTCTGCTACTCCACCAATCTTCGTGTCATCTGCAAACTTGCTGATCATACCAACAGTGCCCTCTTCCAGATCATTTATGTATATCACAAACAACAGTGGCCCCAGCACTGACCCCTGTGGAACACCACTGGTCACCTTTCTCCATTTTGAGAAACTCCCTTCAACTACTACTCTCTGTCTCCTGTTGCTCAACCAGGTCTTTATCCACCGAGCTAGAACACCTTGCACACCATGTGACTTCACTTTCTCCATTAGTCTACCATGGGGGACCTTATCAAACACCTTACTAAAGTCCATGTATATGACATCAACAGCCCTTCCTTCATCTATTAACTTGGTCACTTCCTCGAAGAACTCTATTAAGTTGGTAAGGCACGATCTCCCCAGCACAAAACCATGTTGCCTATCATTGATAAGACCATTCTTTTCTAAATATAAATAGATCCTATCCCTCAGTACCTTCTCCAGCAACTTTCCCACCACTTACGTCAGGCTCACTGGTCCGTGGTTACCCAAAATATCCCTACTACCCTTCTTGTACAGGGGAACAACATGAGCAACCCTCCAGTCCTCCAGCACCTCACCTGTATTTAAGGATTCCACAAATATATCTGTCAGGACCCCAGCTATTTCCTCTCTCACCTTGCTCAGCAACCTGGGATGGATCCCATCTGATCCTGGGGATTTGTCCACCTTAATAACCTCTAGCCTACCCAACACATCTTCCCTACTTATGTCAACATGATCCAGACTAATCAAACTTTTATCTCTAATCTCAACATTCATCATGTCCCTCTCCTCAGTGAACACCGATGCAAAGTAATCATTGAGAATCTCACCCATTTTCTCAGGTTTGACACCCAGCCTTCCTTCGTTATCCTTTAGTGGACCAATCCTTTCTCTAATTACCCGCTTGCTTTTTATATAAGAATAAACTGCTTTGGCATTCTCCTTAATTCTGCTCAATAAAGCTATTTCCCCTTTTAGCCCGCTTGATTCCTCGTTTAAGACTTGTCCTACTCTTCTGATATTCCTCCAGGGCCCGTTCTATTCTTAGCTGCCCAGACCTTATGCATGCTTCCCTTTTCCTCTTGGCTAGTCATACAATTTCTCCTGTCATCCATGGTTCATGAATCTTGCCCTTCCTATCCTTTGCCTTCAACGGGACATGTCTATCCTGCACTATCTTTAACCTATCTTTGAAAGTCTCCCACATCTCAAATGTGGACTTCCCTTCAAATAGCTATATCCAATCCACATTTACGAGCTCCTGCCTAATTTTGATATAGTTGGCCTTGGCCCAGTTTAGTACTCTTCCCTTAGGACCACTCTCTTCTTTATCTAGGATAGGTCGGGAAAGTTGTGTGAACTTTGGATGACCAAGGATATTATGACCTTGGTCAAAAAGAAAAAGGAAGCATACGTAAGGTCCAGGAGGATGGAACTGACAATGCCTTTGAAGTATAAAAGGTTGTAGGATAAAACTTAGAAGGCCTAGAATGGGTCATGAAAAGTTGTTAGCAAACAGAATTAAGGAGAATCCCAAGGCAAAAGGGCAGCCAGGGAAAGGGTTGGCCCACTCAAGGGCAAAGGAGGGAATCTGTGTCTGGAGCCAGAAGAGGTAGCTGAGGTCCTAAGCAAATACTTTGTGTCAGTATTCAGTAAAGAGAAGGAATTGGTGGAGGATTATCTCAGTGAAATGAGTAAAACATTTCCAAGCGAAGTTGCTATTAAAAAGGAAGAGGTGTTATGTGTCTTAAAATATACTATGGTAGGTAAATCCCCCGGTCCTGATGGGATCTATCCCAGAATATTGGGGGAAGCAAGAGAACAAATTGCTGTAGCATTGACAGACATTTTTGTAACCTATTTGGCCTCAGGTGAGATCTCAGAGGACTGGAGAATAGCCAATGTTGTCCCATTGTTTATGAAGGGTAGCAGGGATAATCCTGGAAATTACAGGCCTGTGAGTCACACATCAGTGTTAGGAAATAATTGGAAAAAAGTCTCAGGGACAAGATCTATACACATTTAGAAGCAAATGGGCTTATTAGTGATAGACAGAATAGTTTTGTATGGGGAAGGTCGTGCCTCACTCGGTTGCTTGAGTTTTTTGAGGTGGTGACAAAGATGATTGATAAGGGAAGAACGGTTGATGCCACATGGACTTCAGTAAAGCCTTTGACACGGTCCCTCACGGTAGGCTAGTACAAAAGATGAAGTCACATGGTATTGGGGTGAGCTGGCAAGATAGATACAGAACTGGCTTAGTCTTAGGAAACAGAAGGAAGCAGAAGGATGCTTTTTGGAATGGAGGGTTGTTACTAGTGGTATGCCACAGAGATTACTGCCAGGACCTCCGCTGTTTGTGATCTGGATAAATGATTTGGAGGAAAAAGTAGCTGTCTAATTAGTACAAAGATTAAAAATCACACAACACCAGATGATAGTCCAACTATAGTCCACCAGGTTATAAGATCTTATACTACACAACCTCCTGATAAAGGAGCAGCACTCTGAAAGCTAGTGCTTCCAAATAAATCTAATTGATAATAACCTGGTGTTGTGTGATTTTTAACTTTGTACAGCAGGATTTAGATAAATCAAAGGCATGGGCAGAAACATGGCATGGAGTTTAATCTGAACAAATGTGAGGTGATGCATTTTGGAAGGTCAATTACAGGTGGAAATTCTACAGTGAATAGCAGAACCCTTAGGAATATTGATATGCAGAGGGAATTGGTTGTGCAAGCCCACAGATCATTGAAAGTGTCAGTGCAGGTAGGTAAGGTGGTTAAAAAAGGCCTATGTCTTGCTTACTTTCATTGGAAAGGGGCATTGAGTATAAGGATAGAACAAGTTATGCTGCAGCTTTATGGAACTTCAGTTAGGCCACACTTGGAATATTACATACAGTTCTGGTCACCACACTACCAGAGGGATGTGGATGCTTTAGAGGGGGTGCAGAAAAGGTTTACCAGGATGTTGCCTGGTATGGGGAATTTTGAGCTATAATGAAAGATTGGCTGGACTAGTTTGTTTTCATTGAAATGCAGGAGGTAGAGGGGCAACTTGATAGACGTTTATAAGATTCTGAATGGTATAGACAGAGTGGAAAATATGAGGCTTTTTCCCAGGATAGAGAGATGAATTACTGGGTAGCACAATCTCAAGGTGCGAGGGGGGATGTTTAAAAAAGATGTATGAAGCAAGTACAAAGGGTGGATGGTGAGTGCCTGGAATGCGCTGCCAAAGGAGATGGTGGAAGCAGACACAATAGCAGCATTCAAGATGCACTTGGATGAATACATAAATAAGAAGGGAATAGAGGGATATCGATCCTGTAAGTGAAGACAGTTTTCGAACAGAAGGACAAAATATGTCAGTGCAGGCCTGGAGGGCTGCTGGACTTGTTCCTGTGATGTGTTGCTCTTTGTTTTTTGTTTTCTTTGTTCTCGTCCAAAGATGTGCAGGTTAGGTGGATTGGCTATGCTGAATTCCACTTAGTGTCCAAGCATGTCATGCTAGGTTGGTGAGCCATGGCAGATGTGGGGTTACAGGAATAGGGTACGGGATTAGGTCTAGGTGAAATGTTCTTCAGAGGGTCAGTTTGGACTCAATGGGCTGAATGGCTTGCTTCCACAGTGTAGGGCTTCTATGGTCACTGTAGGGGATAGGGGGTCAATGATGATCATGACCACCCTGGCTTTGACTGAAAGACAGTGCTCCATGGTTTTTGGCATGGCTAAGCTGTAAGGCCAGGGGTCGGAGGTAATGTGAGGAAATTTGGGTGGAAATGAAAATATTCCTTATCAAAATCAACTAGTCATTTGTGTGTGATATGAATGCTGACTGCACAAAATATTAAGAGGCTCTAGTTCTGTTTCTGTTTCGTTGTCGCTGTGCCCATGGTCTTTGGAGTGGGGGGTCCTTATTGTATACTCCAGACAGAGTGTGCTGCACAATTTGTGCAGCTGTGTACTGCATATCTGGAGCAGGCAAAGAAGGGATGTGATGGGTGGTGAAGAGCTGAGAGAGTGGCAGAAAATTTCTTAGGAAGAAATAGGAAGTTGAAGACATTGTGCAGGAGGAACTTCACCTTCAGCATGAGAGAGCATTACAGATTCAGATACAGTAAGCGAGGGAGGACTACTCAGTTCCGTTAGACATGGGTTGGAGGCAGCCATCATTCATTACCTGTCAAATTGTTGTTGTGCTAAAGACAAGTGATCCCTGTTTGATCCCAGAAGCAAACTTAGCTGTCTCCATTTGGTTTTTCTTAGCTTTAACTGTTGTCCAACACCTTCCTGGGTAATAGAATCAAAGAATGGAAACAGACCATTCAGTCCGTCGAGTCCACATTGAAGAGCACCTCACCTAGACCCATCCCCCTATCCTATCCCTGTAACCCTGCATTTTCCATGGCCAATCCACCTATGCTGCACATCTTTGGACTGTGTGAGGAAACCAGAGTACCCAGTTCTAAACACTGAGACACTGTGACACCCAATAAGTCCCAGGAGACAGTCGGCCCACTGTGTCTAAGAAAGTACTACTCTGGTTGTTCTGTGCTTCAATAAGAGACCAGCAGTGAGCTGTACCTGTGGAAATGCATCTTCCCCACTTGCCCTCAATGCACTTGTGCTGGACCTTCAACAACATTAAAAAAATCTTGGAAGGAGCTGGTGAGCTAGTGTGAACATGCTGCCACTTTGGAGTGTGCCTTACTTTACTTCACTGCAGGTATGTCTTCAACTACTTCACCTCATTTTGGCTAAGGTGTATAGTCACTAGCTTTAGGAAGTCTTCTGAGAATCCACTTACTACGTAATTCAACTTGTCTTGTATAAGGAGGGCAGATACAGTCATGCATAGGAGGATGTGGGATGCTGTTGGAGGGGGATTATTGATTGCAGCGACTACCATAACCACAACTCCAGCCCAACTTTCCCAAGAAATAGAGGGGTACTTACACACAGTGATGTTTCCAAGCATCTGCTGCTTTGGTCTGTCTAGATGCTAGAGGTTACAGCTTAGGCAGGTGCTGCCAAAGGAGCCTTGATGAATTTTTGCAGGGAAACTCATAGATGGCACAAATTGTACATTAGTGGTGAAAGGAATAAAAGCTGAATTTGTTGGGTGTGGTGCCAGTCAGGCGGCTGCTTTGTCCTGGATGGTGTCAAGTTTGCTTGTTGCAGAATGGCAACCCTGGTTCAGTAATAACACTCTCATACATTCAGAAAGGTTGAAGCCCCATTTCAAAGACTTAAGCACATACCAAGTTTAACACTTCATTCATTTGGTTTATTACTGTGTACCGAGGTATAGTGAAAAGTGTTGTCTTAAGTGCTTTTCAGAAAGATCATACTATACAAGTGCATCAGGGTAACAGAACAGAGTGTGGGATAGTGTTACAGCTGCTGAGCAGATGCAGAAACAGAGCAAGATTAACATTTAAGATGTCCACTTGAAATTCCGATAACAGCATGGAAGAAGCTGTTCTTGAATCTGTTCGAACATGTTTTCAAACTTTTATATCTTCTACTCAACAGAAGAAAGTAGAAGAGAGTATCATCGGGGTGGGTGGGGTCAAAGGAGTGCAGAATCCTTGCACTGTCAAAGAAGTTTTCTATTAAATGACATGTTTGGACAAGAGGAGAAAGTGAGGTCTGCAGATGCTGGAGATCAGAGCTGAAAATGTGTTGCTGGAAAAGCACAGAGGTCAGGCAGCATCCAGGGAACAGGAGAATCGACGTTTCGGGCATAAGCCCTTCTTCAGGGCAAGAACCATGTGACCTTCAAGGTTGACCTCCAAGGTTGACATAAAAGATCCCAAAGTATGATCAGAGCAGCCATGATTTTATTAAATAGTGGAGCAGGATCAATGGGCTGAATGACTTTCCCCTGTTCCCGATTTGCATGTTGTATATATTAACTGAAGAAATGTAAGGGTGCTCCCTTAACCAGTTTCTATCCTTAACCAATTCCACTGGAAAAAACCCATCGTGTGCCTCATTATTTGCTACTTGTCAGATTTAGCTATGTAAAAATTGGCTACAACAGTGACTCCATTTCAAAAAGTACTTCTTTAGCTACAAGTTGTGTGAATGTTACCTCCCACTTATCAGGTCAGCCCTGCATGTTATTCAGGCTGATGGAAGCTGCTGTTGCTCTGCTTCATTATTATTTCAGCATGTTTAAACTTTCCATTCTGCATCAATGATATTTGGTTCATTGTCACGACTCAGGCAATAAAGTTTAATTGTAATGGATGCTTATTCATATGTTGATTTTTCACATTTAAATTTATGAAGTGAGTAAGATGAATTTTATTTTACAGAAACAACATGAGGCTGATGGAAGGCACTTGGGCGCATTACTCATTTTAATTCCAACCATAACTTTAAGCTAGTCACATGTTCACATAAAATAAAGTATCATTATCTTCATTATTCGGAGGACACAGAAAATCACTGTGGGTAAAAAGACTCTATTGGGAGAGATCACAGAAGAGAAACCACGGGTAGAAACGTATTGTGGGCAAAGAACTCATCGAGGAGAGACCTGATGAAGAAGAGATTGCTGTGAAGTAGGGGAAGATAGTGTCAGATTAGATTAACAGGCTCAGAGGAAGTATTTCTGCTCTTCTTGACCCAAAAGCATTTAAGTGCTGGAATCTCAAAGTTCTCACTTTTATTTAGCCATTGGTTTGGACTCACCTCTCAAGAACAAATGACTGGATTACTCTGCTCCCTTTCCACTCATCCATGTAATTTAGATATGAACAATTTTTACATGAGCTGGTGCCATTTTTCAATTTTGTTTTAAATTAAGGCACTCCCCATCAGTTCCATGAATTTTACATTCCCAGCTTGACAACATGTCAAACCCAGATTCGACTAGCATTTAGCATTCACATGCTTCCACATTCCACCAGAAATCCCTGTATGGTGATCACTAGAACTTTGGTTGATTTCCTCCTTTCTATTCCAAAGGTACTGAAACAATTATATAGACTCAAGCTTCCTCCCAGCCAAGATCAATCAACTGGGGATCAAACTTTGGACTTCACAGCTTTGTAAAGACAGAATAACATTTTACTTCCTATGTTATTGTTTTGCTTAGGTTGAAGTAGTTCAATAACTTTCAAAGACTGCTAGCTATAAATGCAATTATTTGGAATGGAAATGTATTAATGCGCCCCCTGACTTGCCGTAGTCATGTGAACCCTACTGTGACACCTGTTTACAATAAAGATACAGTACATGCCAAAATGTTGGGTGTCAATTTTGTAATGCGGTTTCTGAGTGGAGCTGAGATTGAATGTTGAAGAGCTGCATCAAGGTGCAACTACTAACAGAAGTACACAGGAATGTTCAGAGCTTCTAAAAGCCACAGAAAAGAAACAGACCAGAGCTGATTAATTGGGTGAGACACAAAGGCTGCAAACCTTCATCTCCCACTACCTGTTGAAATGAAAGGCAATGTGAAACAGACCCTTTTCTATTTTTGTTTCAGATTTCCAGCATCCACAGTTCTTTCAGATTTTTTGCCTGCAATTTCTATTTCTGTTTGACGAAACAGACCCAGTAATTTTCCCATTCACTCTGGTAAAACTTTGCAGTTGTCCTTCAGGGAAGGAAATCAGCCATCCTCACCTGGTCTGGCATGTACGTGACTAGACTGACAGCAATGTGGTTGACTTTTAACTATCCTGTAATGACAGAGCAGGCCATTCAGTTGTATCAATCACTACAAAGTCTCAACAAAGAAATAAAACCAGGCGAACCACCTGGCATTGACCTGGGCGCCAGAAAAGACAATGGCAGAAACTGTCCTACCAACTCAGCATAGTCCACACATTTAATATGGAGATGAGGAGAATTTATTTTCTCTGAGAGTCATTAGTGTGTAGAATTTTCTACTCAAGACCGCAGAAGTAGCAGAATCATTGGATATATTTAAAGGCCATGCTAAGTATTGACAACGGATATGATCCCTTGATTGACAAGGAAGTGACTGAGCATCGAAAAGTAAAGAGCTGAAACCACAGTCAGGTCAGCAGTGATCTGATCAAATAGTGCAGTAGGCACGAAGGGCTAAATGGCCTAGTGTACTCCTGCTCCTAAGTCCAATGTTTGTGATTGCTTTTGTGGGTTTCTGTCAAATTTACTTCCACCACTCTTCCAGAGAATACATTCCAGATATTCGGAACATGCTGAGTAAAAGATCGCCACATCGCCTCTCTGGCTTTGTTTAGCCAATGTTGCTAAACCATTGTCTTTTGATTTTTAAATCTCTTAACAGTGGAAATTTTCTTTCATTTATCTGTCAAAATCCTTCATAATTTTGAACATGTCTATTATATCTCTCCTTATTTTTGCTCTCAGAAGAACAATCCTAGCTTCTTCAGTCTCTCTTCATAATTAAAATCCCTCCATACCTTGGAATCTCCAAGACCTTAATACCTTTCCTATGCAGGGCTCTATCTGAGATTTAAACAATCTGAATTTTTAACAAATGCATACAAATGCTGAATTCTATTTTAACTGGAGATAAGCTTCGAACCTTTGTTCCATTTGATTACCAGCTGTGCCACATAACCATTCCCTGTCACTGTCCCAGCTCATGAAACTATCAGCCATGTCTTTGTTGCTGCTAGCTGTATCTATCCAAAGCACTCCTGGATGGCATTCCAACTTGTACCTTCAACAAACTTGAGTTCATCCAAAACTCTGCTGCTCATGCCCTGACTCATACCAAGATTCATTCACATGTTACCGGTCACTGCTTATTTACATTGGTTCGAGGTTTAATGCTTCAGTTTAATATTCCTATCCTTGTTTTCAAAGCTTTCCCATGGTTTTGTTCCTCCCCATCACTGTAAACTAATCAAAACTTGCAACTCTCCAAGATCTTCACACAACTGTAATTCTCACCTCTTCTGCATCCTGACAGCGTTGTGTTCATCTGCCTCAGGCCTAATCTCTGGAATTTCCTCCTAAAATTTTTAACTTTCTTCTTCTTTCTAACTTGAGTTGAAACAGGTAATGTCTCCTAAACTCACTTCATCTAAGTGACGTACAGTCAATAGGAATATAAGTATTATAAATTTGGATTCATACAGCCAAAAGCAGATGAATTGACAATACACATACAAAGGGAATCATTTCTAGAAACCTGAAAGAGCAGTTGCTTCCAACAATCCCACACCTTTTGATAGAGATCTTAATTTCATATGTCTATATTCTCACCTTACTCCGCGAATCATTTATTCCAGTTTCAGCAATCAGTTCTCTCTAATAAGTTGGAAAGATTCAGATTTTCTGATGACCAGATAGTTATTATTCCAACATACATAGGAGTTGTGTCTGGAGACCATATGGAATCCCAATTGTCTCAGACTCTGAGGGAATTGCCTGACAAATGGAAGATTCTGCTCAGGAATTCTTCTATGCCTTGAACCTCTGAAAATTTGCATTTACATTTAAATTTCCATTTAAATTCGGAGATTTACAGTGAAATTATGTAAATAGTTACACAGGAAATGTTAGTCTATTAAATACCTGGTCTAACTCCTTCAACAGACTTCATATTTACATCACACATCTTCAAACGGACCTCCCCTAAACCCTTACAACCTCCAGATTCTGACTGGACCCCACCCTGGAGTCTGACTCCACTTTTTCCTACTCCACTCCCAAACTCCCTCTCCCCATTTTCCACCCCAGATCTGACTTAACACCTCCTCCCCCACAGTCTGACAAGCTTTCCCCTTCTCCCACTCTGTACACGAACCATCCCTCCTCCACCACCACAAACAGGCCAGAGGCTCCTGCTACCGAACCAGACTGGATTTGACCATCCAAACCCATCTAAATTTCTGCCACTGGTGCCAACCCAACGTCCTCCACCACTGCCACTGCCAGACCTGAACATTCCAGGCTCGCCCTCCACTGGAGCCAATTTCTTGCACCCATTCCTACTGCGACGATGCTGCACCTTTAACAAGGTTATGTTGTCCTTGGTTTTTTTTCAAGCTGGATCGTAAAGGCAGAGGTTCCAATATGTCTGGAAATATTTGCTTGGAAACAATGGCAGGGGAGTGGCCAGGTCTTCCAGTTCAGATTTTCTTCTAGTTTGGTTTAGTTTTAGATGGGGACCTAGAGACGCAGCTTCAGTGAAAAGAGGTTCCATATTTCAACAGAGGCCTTGCCTGAACTTTCTCTGTCAAACCTCTCCTGCCTGTAAGAACCTGTGTTTGAATTCACCTTTTGCCAAGGGATGTCCTTATGTGATGCTGCAGGGATTGGAACAGCTTGTTAAATTGCAATATCATGTCGGTTGGGTTACCAAATAAGTTAAGTTCTTCTAAATTCTGTTTTCTTTTGTTCGTGTTTCATCCGTAGTGTTTATATAAATTCTGTTTTGCTTAAAGCTGAGTGGTTTGACCAGCTGCATCAGTCCTGGAATATCCACTTTAAACTGGCTAAAAGATAATAAAATATTAAGGCCTGAGGTACCTTCTTAAAACATTTTGAGGGGTTGTGGCCTCGTCCACAACACCACCTGTTGCATCTCCTACCTGATCTTCTTGCACACTGGCACTCTACACACTTTGCACCTAATGCCATTACCTCATGCAGTCCAAAACCAACTGATACATTTGCCCTCACAGCTGCACCCTACTTACCTCTTTAATCTTTGGGCATCCTACCCCCCCTCCCCTCAACCCAGCTGGCATTCTAATTCCTTAGCATCCTACCTTCTCCTCATCTGGTAACCTACCCAGCACTCTAACGTCATACTGACCGTATGTATATACCATATGGCGACAGCTGTCCACATGGTGTCAGAACCTATCAATGTCAGAATTTAGAATCCCTACAGTGCTGAAAGAGGCAATTTGGCCCATCAAATCTGTATCAATCCTTTGAAGAGCATCTCAACCAAAACCAGCCCCACTCTAAACCTGAAATCCCACGTTTTACCAATGCTAATCCACCTCGCCTTCACATCTTTGGACTATGGGAAGAAACTGAAGCACCCGGAGGAAACACATGCAGACACAGGAAGAATGTGCAAACTCCACAGTTGCCAGAGGCTGGAATCAAACCTAGGTCCCTGGTGCTGTGAGGCAGCAGGGCTAACCACTGCACTAATGTGCAGGAACTCCTGAGGAATAATGAAACACAAGGGTCCATGTTTGTTCTCCCCAAGACCCACGATTGAACCAGGGACCATTCGATCTTCAGTTCAATGCTCTCCCAGCAGAGCTATTTCAGCTGATTCGGCAGCTGCCTGCTGTGAAGACAGGGTGCGGTTTGCTTTGTTCTGACAGTTCTGTGTGACAGAAGAACTGCCAGAATGGAAGTATGGCTCTGTATTTCTGCAGGAGTTCTGAGTGAATGTCCCCAGTATTGCAGAGCTCCCTTCTTTCAGAGAAAAAGGACCAAATGGCAAGCTGCATAAGAATGCTATTCTTTGGAAAATCCAGCCCATTGTTTTTCCCATATTACACAGTGTATACAAATCATGTGCTAAACTTTCCTTGAACTCACAACCTCCTATTTTAACTGTGTCCCTTTGTTTTCACTTGTGTATCACTCGTGTTTAAATCCTGCCAATCTTCAGAATCTTTCTGAATGTTTCCTCTTTTCCTTCCAACTTTGGTTTATGATTTCCAGAAACACCTTGATTGCTTGATTTAGTGGTTTCAAGGACAATGAATAATATCCTGCTTTAAGTAGGTTCTTTATCTGCCATTTTTTTTAAACTGCAGCCAATCATCTGGAAAGATATACTTATATACTTTCATTATAATGTTAATATATGTGGAATGTGTCCTTGGTAGAATGAGTGTCAGGAGGAAAGTGAATTAATGTGAGATTGAAATGTATTTTATGCAGTTTGCTGTTGATGCAGCTCCTTTACAATGACAGGTCCTGAACCAACCCCTGCAGTGGATGGCATTTGGTAATGAAACACAAAGTTTTCACTAAATATCATTATCTCAAAAATGTTATCACTTGACAATTGTATTGACTAGTTCTGCCAATGAATAACTGGTTTTATCCAATGAATAATTAATCCATGCATAGCAGGAATGCCCCAGGTTCAATCTCCAAGCTGTGATGAATCTAATTATCTCAGCTCTAGTTGTGGGTTGATAACAGAGATACAGACTATCTGTGCTGGATGGTATGTCAGAAAATAGAAAGCTTGGTTCAAGGGTTATCACAGGAGAAACACATAGTAGAATGAAGAGAATTTTAACACGAGGGGTTATGTATATATATTATATATAACATAGATTATGCCTTTCCAGAATGGTGATAGAAACTGGATCTATAACAGCTATAAAAAAGAAAAATAATAGAAAATCTGGAGAAAAGGATAAAAACATGGAACCATGAATAATGATATTTTGGCATAGTCGTTATGAGGGTAGGAAATATATTTCCATTTTTTGGAATGGAATTTCTTCCATTCAATATGATTGTCTTCTTAACAAAATCAGCCACTTCTTAATGACTTACCCAAGAGAGTAAAAGTCACACAACACCAGGTTATAGTCCATTAGGTTTATTTGGAAGAACAAGCTTTTGGAACACTGCCCCTTTGATAGGTAGCTAGTGGACAGGATCATAGAACACGGATTTTATGGTAAAAGATCAAAGTGTCATACAACTGATGTATTAAGCAGACCTAGATTGCTGTTAAGTCTTAAATCACTTAGAATGGGTGGCAGGTTTTGATTCACCCCAGTTCAACACTGGCACCTCCACTTCATGGATATCCAAGAGATTCAATGTGCATATCTGCTCATATAGACAGAGCAGATCACCTTGATTAGATTCCCTACAGTGTGGAAACAGGCCCTTCGGCCCAACAAGCCCACACCAATCCTGCAAAGAGTAACACGCCCAGACCCATTTCCTCTGACTAATGCACCTAACATTATGGGCAATTTAGCATGGCCAATCTGCCTGACCTGCACATCTTTGGACTGTGGGAGGAAATCGGAGCACCCGGGGAAACCCACGCAGACACAGGGATAATGTGCAAACTCCAAACAGACAGTCGCCCAAGGCTGGAATCGAACCTGGGACCCTGGTGGTGTGAGGCAGCAGTGCTAACCACTGAGCCACCATGCCACCCAGTACAATGTCAATTTCCTGAAATATCTCAATCCACTTGCCCCCAAAGATTTTCCTGTATATATTGGCAAAAAGGTCAGTACTGTCAAACATGCAGTAAAGATTATCAAGAATTGTACCAGAGCCATGAGGCAATCACTGTCAGGAAAGATTGAACAGACCGGGGCTCTTCTTAATAGCAAAGAGAAGATTGAGAGGTGAACTGTATGCGCCTTAAAATTAGGGTTTCAATCAAGTACATGTGCAGAAAATGGTTTTTTTTATGGTTCTGTAGCAAACAACATTGACAGCGTGGTTTGTGTCGGACAGTATTTTATTTTGTTTTTCTTTGTGTGCCAGCATTAATTAGTTGGCCTTGAGAAAGTGTCAATGCGTTGTTTTCTTGAACTGCTGCAGTCTATTTGCTATTGCTACACACATACACACACACATTAGAGGGGAACTTGCAGTTGGTGGTATTCCCTTGTATCTGTTGTCCTTGTCCTTCTAGAGGGGCATGGATAGGATAAATTGACAAAGTCTTTTCCTTGGGGTGGTGGAGTCCAGAGCTAGAGGGCATAGATTTAGGGTGAAAGGTGAAAGTTATAAAAAGGACCTAAGGGGCAGCTTTTTCATGCAGAGGATGGTGCATGTATGGAATGAGCTGCCAGAGGAAGTGATGGAGGCTGGTACAATTATAACATTTAAAAGGCTTCTGGATGGGTATATGAATAGGAAGGGTTTAGAGGGATATGGGCAAAGTGCTGGCAAATGGGACTAGTTTAGGTTAGGATATCTGGTCAGCACGGATGAGTAGGACCATACTGTATATCTCTATTTGGAAGGCGCTGTCTGAGGAACCTTTGTTAATTTCTGCAGTGCATCTTGTGGATAGTACTCACTGCTACTACTGAGCATCAATGATTGAGGATTTATGGATGCTGTGCCAACCAAGTGGGCTGCTTTATTCAGGATAGCATCAAGCTTCTTGTGCTTTTTAAAATTCATTCAGTGGATGTGGGCATCATTGTCTAGGTCAACATTTATTGTCCATCCCTAATTGTTCAGAGTGCAGATAAGATTCAACTACATTGTTGTTGGTCTGGAGTCACACATTGACCAGATCAAGTTAAGTTAGCAGATATCCCTCCCTAAAGGACATAAGTGAATGAGATTTTTTAAAATGCCAATAATATAGAGTCATAGAGATGTACAGCATGGAAACAGACCCTACAGTCCAACCCGTCCATGCCGACCAGATATCCCATATATTTGTCATAAAGTAATGCAGTCATAGAGTCATAGAGCAAGGAAACAGACTCTTCGGCCAAACCAGTCCATACCAAATGTAATCAGAAAATAAACAAGTCCACCTGCCTGCTCCTGGCCCATATCCCTCCAAACCTTGCCTATTCATTTACTTATCACAATGTCTTTTAAACATTGTAATTGTATCCACGTCCATCACTTCCTCAGGAAGTTTATTTCACACGTGAACCAGCATCTGTGTAAAAGATTTGCCCCCATGTCTTTTTCAAATCTCTTTCCTCTCACGTTAAAAATGTGCCCCCTAGTCTTGAAATCCCCCATCACGGGAAAAGATACCTACCATTAACTCAATTTATACCCTCATTATTTTATAAACTTCTATAAGATCGCCTATCAACCTATGCTCGAGTGAAAAATGTCCCAGCCTTTCTTTGTAATTAAAACCTTCCATACCCAGCAACAGCCTGCTAAAGCTTTTCATCTTTGACTTTGTACAATGAATACAAATCTCACCTTCTGATATGGTGAGATTTGAACTACATCCCCAGAATATGGGCATAGCATTCTGATTACAAGTTCAGTGACACTACCACAATACCATGACCATTTTGAAATGTGGGGAATGTGGTAGCTAATTCCTAACAAAGCCGCCATAAACAGTAACATATATGTGACCAGACTTCATTTTATGTGTGATGTTCATTGAGGGATAATTATTTACCAGGGCTACCATTCCTTTTCTTATACACGAACATAGGATTGAGCAGCAGAAATAAGCCTCCTGAGCCTGCTTTGCCGTTCATTAAAGTCATGGCTGATCTGAATACTCTACATGCCCACCTGTCCCTGATAACCTTTCAGTCCTTTGCTTCTCAAGAATCTACCTAAATCTGCCTTAAAAATATTCAAAGACTTTGCTTCTACCATCTTGGCAGTTCCAAAGACTCAATCACCCCTGTGAAAAACAAATTCCTGTCTTAAACCGATGGAAACTGGCTTTATCACATGATTGGGAAGGTGACAGAAAATAATTTCAGGCCCTTGATTTGGGCTTTAACAGCTAATCAAATTAATTAAAAACTAGATATCAAATCAAGAGCAATTATAACAAAATAGGACTTTTCAGGAATTGGATTACAAACTAATATCATTTGTAGAAAATAACACATATCACAAACCAATATTGTATGTTTGAATTTCATAGAATCAAAGATACATAGGATGCCATTTGGCCCATGATGTCTGTGCTGTGTCCCCACAGAGCAATGTAATTAGATTTAACACCCTGTTTTTTCCTCATAACAATTTAAGTATTTTCTCTTCAAATAATTATCCAATTCCTTTTTGTAGTGATTGTAACACGGTCAGCCTAGTAGACATCACAGAATATGAGTTCCCTGATTGGGACTGTTAGTCTGTTTCAATCAGAAAGCCCAGGCTAACAGATAAAAAGAACAATGTCAGAAATTCTGACTCTGAGAGCTGGGTATGTGGGAGCTAGACCAGTGTCAAAGACTTTCCAAGTATAAATAAAGGGTGTCTTGGTATTTGGATTTCGGCCTCTGTGGAGTGATTTCAGTGGTGATGAGAATTAAGCATGTCCTTGAAGAAACTGGCTCACAACAATCAGCTTTGAGTTGGGGGAAGCCTTTCTGGCATCATGCAGTTATTTGGGAAGCTTGACTTGTTGAATCCTGCTGTCAAAGACTGGGCCTACTATATGGAAATAAAACTTTATTTTTTCTGGGCAAATGACATTGGGGCAGATGAAAAGCAAAGAGTAATTCTCACAGCAGCTTCTGGGCCAGGTTATTAGGAGTCTAACTTTCCATGAGGCACCAGATACTAAAACTTTTCAAGAATTAGTTAAAGACTATTACAACTCCGAGCCTCCTCTGATTCTGAGAGGCTGTTGGTTTTACTCAGCAATTAAAGAATCAGGGGAACCTGTATTGAGATGTTTGACTGGGTTAAGACGACTGGCAGAAGCATGTGACTTTGGTTTAACCCTTAATGAGATGCTGCGAGACCATTTGGGATGTGGGATTAATGATGTAACCATGCAAAAGCACCACTAGCTGAAACCGAACTGGACTTCAAACAGACATTAAAATTGGCTTTGTCATTGGAATATGTGGCAAGTGGAACGTGTGAGTTGCAGGATATTCCAATGGAAGCGGACACCCTCACCAATCCGACTGACCTTGGGGAACATCACTTGAGTGAAGGCAGTTGCATAGCCACACTCAGGACATATTCTGAAAAGACAGATCCGAGTCAGGCTACAGCAAAACCCCACAACAAAGCCAGGCCTCAGCCAAATGGTTAAAGTTTACTTCTGGATCTGGTCCAGTAACTCATTGTAGTTGCAGCTGGTATGCACACTCAAGACAGCAAAGGAGTACGACTAGACCTAAATTGAGTAAGAGAACTCATAGGCCAATATCCAGGAGAGTGCACACCCTGGAAAATTCACCTACATCTGGTGTGGAACAGTTGAATTGCTTAGCAAAATCCAAATCAGAATCCAAACTGAGTCCTAAGAATGCTCCTGCCCGAAACGTTGACTTTCTTGCCCCTCAGATGCTGCCTGACCTGCTGTGCTTTTTCCAGTGCCACACTTTATCAACCCAAGATCCAAATCAGACTCAGTCAAAATAAACATCTGGTTAAATGGTCACCAGGTTTCATGAGAGGTCAATGCTATCATGGCTGTTTTAGTGATTGCAGAGGACAGAAAAACTGCAGCTGCTGGAATCCAAAATAGACAGGCAAGAGGCTGAAAGAACACAGCAAGCCAGCCAGCAGAACTAGATTGCAGAACTAGTCTTTACCAAAATCTACCCAGGATTAATGTGCGCAACACCTCAGCTAGACTGAAAACCAATTTCGGGGAAACTTTAAAGATTAAAGGTATGACTTCAGTTCCAGTCTCTAATGAAAAGCAACTGGTTCAGTTACCGCTTATTGCAGTAAAGGCTTGGGCCTATGTATGATGGAGTGAAATTGGTTGAGACAGATTTACCTTGATTGGCTCAACATTTTTCAGTTAGAAAATAGCTGCCTGAGTGAAGTCCTAATTAAATGCCCAGATGTTTTTCAGGAAGGTCTAGGAACTATCAAAGGAGTCAAGGCCACCTTGCATGTTGACCAGGACGCAATTCCATGATGCTGCAAGGCCCGTCCAGTGCCATTTGCCTTATGGGTAAAAGTAGAGACAGAAACCAGAAGGCTGGAATGTGAAGGAATCATCAAACCAGAACAATTTGTGAAATGGGCAGGACTGGTCATACCGCTTGTGAAGCCCAATGTGTCAGTTCACCTTGGTGGGGATTTTAATTAATTGGTAAACCACTTTTCATCGGTGGATCAATATCCTATTTCTCGCATAGAGGATTTATACTCAAAGCTTGTAGGGGGCTGTCCTTCACGAGCCACGTGTACTTTCAATTGCAGTTAGATAAGGATTCCAAGAAGTATGCTACAATTAATACTCATATGCTACAATTAATATAGGAGACTGCCATCTGGGGTATCATCAGCCTGTTTCATAACTGGAAATGAAACCTTCTTTTTAACCTGGACAGACCAGACCACAGTGAAGGATGGCATATCATTATAGGGAGCAAGAGTGATTGTCCCAAGCAAAAGTCACCACCAGATACTGGCTGAACTCCACCAAGGCCACCCAGGGATCTCCAAAATGAAGATGGTGGTGACCAGGATTGGATGAGGACTTAGCCACGTTAGTGGGGCAATGCCCAGAGTGCCAACAAGGACAGGAATTACCGCCAGCAGCTTCCCCAGATTCGTGGGAATTTCCAAGTAAACCCTGGACTCGATTACACATCAATTATGTAGGTCATTTCATGGGCTCAATGTTCTTAGTCGTTGTAGGCACCCATTCAAAGTGTTCTCATGGTTTATGACTGTGTAAGACTGCAAGACTGAGATAGATAAATTCTTGAGTATCAAGGGGATCAGGGTTACAGGGAGAAAACAGGAAAATGGTGTTGAGAAACTTATCAGCAATGACGAATGGCAGAGCAGACTTTCGCGAAGTGTCACCATGCTGTGGTGCACCTTTTTAGTATAGAAGGTATCATCTAAACACAAAAGCAAATTTTTCTAGTTCAAAATTTTAATTACCTAAAATTACAATAATAACTTGAGTAATATACAATACACTTCGTCATAAAGCACAATTCAAATTGTCATTACAAATCAAACAAAACTACAGTATATGTTCACAGATAGCAACAATAATTCTAACATGTTTCATTGAGCTTAGGGTTTAGACAATTTTCCCTCCTCCAGGGATGAATCTTATCACTGCTGGTATAAGGTTGAGAAAGAGCATCCTGAAGCTTTTTCTGGTAAGCTTCCTCTTCCAGCTTTCCTGCTTCCACCTCACGCTGTTCTTCTGCCTTCTTTTTCTCAGCCTGATGCTTTTGGTACTTTATTTGTGCCAGAATGTCCTGCTGATGTGTCTTCTTTGCTTGCTTATCTCTATGAGCAGGAAAAGTAATCATGTATGTTACCATTAGAGAGCCATTCATTAATTGTTTGTTTCTGATAGATAGTAAAGAGTAATAAAAATCTGCACCATTTGAAATAGCTGGTAAAATGAGAAGTAAAGCCAACTGAGGAGCAAATGTGTGGTACACCTGGGGATAGGTTCAAAACAGATTTGTATCCTGGATGACTGAAGGCCTGGCCACGAAAATCCGAGTTTTATGTATTAAGTCAGTCCTTTTATGAATACTGTTTAATAGATCCTTCTAGGGGAGAATGGTTCACAAGTGGAATGAACTATGAAGGTGGTGGATATGGGTACACTAACAACTTTTGAAGACATTTGGATAAGTTCATGAACACAAAAGGTTTTGGAGGGATGTAGGCCAAGCACAGGCGGTGGGACTAGTTTAGTTTGGGGTTATGATCGGCAGGGACTGTTTGAACTAATGGGTCTGTTTTCATGGTGTATAATTGGAGGGGTAGCCCTTTCTTAGGTCTCACTGAAAAGGAGGGAGAAAGTAAAGCATGCAAGCAAACCAGCATGATTATATGCAAAAAAGGGAAGCAAAGTCGGGAGAACTCATAACAGGGATGAAAGAAAATTATAGAAATATATATTGTGTTCCCTTTGGAGAGAAGAAAACTAAGAGGAGATCTAATAGCGATTTTCAAAATTGTGAGTGTACTGGATAGAGTGGATAGGGAAATTATTCCTGCTCATAAACGGAACAAGAACAAGAAGGCATAGATTTAAAGTGTCACATGTGATATGAGCATTTTCTTTTTCACACAGCCAGTAGTTAGGATATGGAATGCAATACTTGGAACTGAGCTGGAAACAGGCTCAACTGAGACATTCACTCATGGATATAAGGAATATGCAAGGATATAAGGAATCAGCGGGAGATTGGCACTCAGTAATGATGCTCATTTGAAGAGTGGTGCAGACACAACTGGCTACACTACAACAATTCTGTGAAGAACGAAAGTGAGTCCAAGTCATTTGGAGCCTGATATGATCAATTGGGCCAATGAGCTGAGGAGTGGCAGATGAAGATTAATTTGGATAAATGCGAGGTGGTGCATTTCGGTAAAACAAACAAAGGTAGGACTTATACAGTTAATGGTAGGGCCCTGGGTAGTGTTGTCAAACAGAGAGACCTAGGATTTCAGGTACATAATTCTTTGAAAGTTACATCGTTAGTAAACAGGGTGGTTACAAGGTGTTTAGAATACTTGCCATCATTGCTCAGACCAATGACTATAGGAGTTGGGTAGTCATGTTGAAGTTATATTGGAAGTTGGTGAAGCCATTTTTGGAGTGCTTTGTAACCCTGGTCACCCTGCTATACAGAGGATATTATTAAATTGGAGGGTTCAGAAAAGATTTACCAGGAAGTTGCCAGGATTGAAAGGTTTGAGTTATAAGGAGAGGCTGGATAAGCTGGGACTTTGTTCACTGGAGCAGAGGAGGTTGAGGGATGACCTTTTGAGATTTATAAAATCTTGATGGGCATAGATATCCTGAATAGCAAAGATCTTTTCCCTAGGATGAGGGGTTCAAAAGTAGGAGGCATATTTTTAAGGTGAGAGGAGAAGGATTTAAAAGGGATCTGAGGGGCAACACTTTCACACAAAGATCAGTATGTATGTGGAATAAACTGCCAGAGGAAGTGATACAGTTACAACATTTAAAAGGCATTTGAAAAGGTACATGAATAGGAAAACTTTAGAGGGATATGGACCAAAAGCAGGGAAATGGGTCTCGTATAGACTGAGAAGTATGGTCGGCATAGACGAGTTGGACAAAGGGTCTCTTTCCATGTTTATGACTCTATGATCAATCTTCATGTACCACACTCGAAGAAAATATGCTCAGAAGATCCAGTGGTTACAGTAGGATTGTTTGAGCATATTCATGGCCCACTGCAGTGGGACCCGAACCATCATGAATAGCTTCCTGAGTTGGCAGGATCAGTGAGCAGGCATTTCATTTGCATTTGCAGAAAAATCTGTGCTCCTTGCCCTAAAGATGTGAGGTTGCGATGGTGGGGGTGATGGCGAGGATGGGAGTGACCTTCAGTATGAAGCTCAATGAAGCCCATTTGTACTAATCTGGAAACTGAGTGAGTCAATTGAGAGAGATGAACCAGGGAAGTTATTACTTCTAACCAAGCAATTGCTCTCTGCAGTGGAATGCTCTGTCAACATCATTTTTAAAGCAGGTAGAAGTTCTAACCCTTTATGATGCCATTTGCAATAACCAGAATTAACAGGGTTTAGATTAGATTAGATTCCCTATAGTGTGAAAACAGGCCCTTCAGCCCAACAAGTCCACACTGACCCTCCAAAGAGTAACCCACCCAGATCCATTTCCCTCTGACTAATGCACCTAACACTTTGGGCAATTTAGCATGGCCAATTCACCTATCCTGCACATCTTTGGACTGTGTGAGGAAACCCACGCAGACACGGGGAGAATGTGCAAACTCCACACAGACAGTCGCCCAAGGCTGGAATCGAACCTGGGTCCCTGGTGCTGTGAGGCAGCAGTGCTAACCACTGAGCCACCGTGTTGCCCCTCTTGTACAGTCTGGTGAGTTCTTTCATAGTACTACAGGAGTACGTTAGATCCTCAAGCAAACATGGACACATCTTGTCAACTGAAACACTTCCTCGGTCAGTGAGATTTCACCCACTAGAAGTAACTTAGCACCATCTGCTGATCATTCAGTTGCATTGCTCTTATTTTTAATTGTTACAGGAAATTATTATTAATCTAGTTAAAAAACTTGTTGAACTTTCCATTCTCTCCATTTAGCAGTTTATCTAACCTTTGGTGCACCTTTATTGGTTTGGATTATGTCTCACAGTTATGCATGCATTTAATCGACCCTGACCTGCTACAAACTCTCCAACATAGCTTCCAATTCACTCTGAGTAATCAGTCATACATGACATCTAGTGACATGCCGTAACTATCTCTCATTATTCTCGTTAAACTCCCCAACCTATAGCAACATCCCAGGACTGACTGCATGAACTGTAGGACAGGTCATCTGTTTGACCTTGTTACAATGTCAGTTGCAGTATCTAATGCTTGCTAGTGGATAGTGGGCTCAGAAAAAGTCAAAGTTCACAAAGATTCTAATGAAATCTCAATTTAAAGCTCATAAACATAGCTTCAATTGAAACCTATTATAATGTAGAAAATAACTTTTTATTGATAGAAGCCATCTCAATGGTGTATCAATTATACAAAGCTGTTTGAATTCACTCAGCAGTCAGATTGAATCTAACAAATGTTTAATCCTGAGGTGAGCTTCAAACCTCCCGTCTGCTCTGTTCAGAACTCTGTTCATTCCATCTCAATACATTTCTCATGTACACTGAAAAGACATGGACTCCAGGACAGTTGTCTGACTGACCATGGCCCACCCCCTGAACTGGAATTACCTTGGTTAACATAGACATAGATGTGGTGTAGATATAGACATAGACAAAGTGGTGGTAACCCCTGGCTGAGTGGAGTACCTCCTGACCCGTGACTGTTTGATTGAAGCAAATGCAGTGTGTTTGTCACATAGGCTGGTGGCACATTTTGTAGATGTGACGTTGGCATTGCACAGTACAGCGACATGCCTACACCTTTGATTGTTTAATGCTCCAAGCCATGACAAGCTGCTTGTCTCTCCCTCTGCACTAAGAAAAATGCAATCTCCAGAAAAAAGCTGCCTCCTTGTAAATACAAAATGAATACTATAAAAAATAGAGTGTTAAGATCTATCATGGGCATATGAATGAGATGCATGTAAAGCGACCTGGCAGAAACGTGTGAGTTGAAGGTGTCCATGAGCTCCAAAGTGAGGGTATGGACCGACTGAAGTGGTGTGTGTGTTAGACATGATGATGTAGTCAGGCTGGTGGTTAGTCGATACCGATTTGTGTGGATGAAGGTGGAGGAGGACAATGTCTATAGAGCAAGTAGGGACATTGTGATGAAAACTGAGTTGGATGAAGACTTGGAGGAGCAAGCAATGAGCTTTTCCTTCCAGGTCACCATTCTGACTTTCACGCTGGAAATTGGAGCTATCTAGTTTTTTGGGGAAGGATAGAAGAATTAGAAGCTGCATCAAAATTAGGGGAATTGGGCTATTATAGAGATGGAATTGTATGGAACTAAGGTAGGAGCTGATCATTAGTGACATTTGGGAGTCATTGTTTAAATATTAACTAGAAAATTTGAATTTTTTTCCCAACCTTAACATTATGATTTTTTTTTCATTTTCACTGTATTTTCGCAGCTTTCTCGCAAATCTTCATGCTGCACAAGATAGAGATCATTTCCACCATCTTTGTTTTTTCATAACCACTGGGTGGGAACCCACAGACAAAATGCAATCAGGATTCTAGGGGGGATCTCTCATTCAAAATGCCTGATCAAGTGACCCAGCATTGTGAATGGAGAGTCCTCAGGAGCCAACCCTTTATCTTTTCTTTTGAGTCCCTCTGCTCACTAGTAAGTGAATCTCTCGGTGACCCCCATTCCACCCTCACTCATCTCTGGCCCAAATCCCTCAACTGTTACTAGGTGTATTACTGGCAGTAGCCACTAATCCCAGTGGATCGGCAGCCAAATGGAAACTTCTGACCTTGAACAGTAGCTCTAAATGGGTTGGATTTCCATCACCTTGAATCCAAAATTCAGGAAAGAAAATTCTGGTAAACTCCTGCCTGTTCTACAGCCAATGGTTGAGACCTTTATCGCCAACATTAAATTCTGTCATCTGAGACAGCTTTGGAGGAGTTGGGAGGAGCACTGCATCACATAATAATATCCAGAGGTTCTTTACAGGACATCAGATGACACCAAACCCTAAGGCAGAGAATTTACAAGAGTTTATGTTATGGTGAAACATAATGAGTAAACATTTAGTGGTGGGAAGAGATGTGACAATATCAGTGGAATTTAGATAAAGGTACCAGAATGGAGGGCCTCAGTATTTGGAGGGAAGTGGGGAGGGAACAGGGCAGCTCACTTCTGGCAAAGATTGATAGTCACTTGCCAGGAGGGAAATTCAGCAGTAAAACGTCATGACTAGGGATTCTTGGGGATGGTTAAGAGCAAAAGGAGGTCCAAGGAACATTCATTTTGTGATGCAAAAATTTGAATTTAATAAAAATCTGAAATTAGAGAACTGGCTTTATGCTAACCATGTAAAAACCCACTAAAGGAAGAAAATCTGCTGTCCTTACCTGGTCTGGTAGATATGTGACTCTGGAATCAAGGTCATGTGGTTGACTCTTAACTGTCTTCTGGGCAATTAGGGTTAGCCAGTGGCATATATATTCCATGAATGAATAAGAAAAAAGTTCTAGTGTAATTATGCTGAAGGGATTTCCGTAGCGATTTATGTGAGGTAGAGATGTAGGTAAGAAATGTCTTGAGATGGAATGAACAGAGTTCTGAACAGAGCAGATGGGAGGTTTGAAGCTCAGCTCAGGATCAAACTTGTGTTAGATTCAATCTGACTGCTAAGTGAATCCAAACAGCTTTGTATAATTGATACACCATTGAGGTGGTTTCTATCTAGAAACAATTTTCTACATTATAATAGGTTTCAACAGTCAGTTGAAGCTATGTTTTATGAGCTTTAAATTGAGATTTCATTAGAATCTTTGTGAACTTTGACTTTTTCTGAGCCCACTATCCACTAACAACCATTATATACTGCAATTCACATTGCAACAAGATGACTTTGATATTCTCTTATAATCCACACCATCTATATCCTGCAACTGTGTACCTGGCCAGTTTTTCATCTTCCACCTTTTTCTGCTCTTCAATGGTTTGAATAATTTTGGCTCTTTCCTCTGCCATCTGTTGCGGGGTCTTTGTATTTTTCTCCACTGAAAATAGAAATCAAACATTTGTAACCATACATTTTCCATCATTTTGAAATCATGAGGCAGTGATGGTTTTGCTGAGAGAACTAGGAAAGACGTTAGGAAAATGAAATGCTGCAATTATACAAGGTTCTGGTGACACCCCCTCTGACGTGTTGTGAGCAATTAAGCAAAGGTATTATTTTAATGGAGGCAGTTCAGAGGAGGTTTACCAGGATGATCCCCAGTATAGAAGGATTATCTAATGAACGAACATTTATCTAGTTTGGAATCTACTTATTGGAATTTAGAAGAATGACAGGTTAGCTCATGAAACATGTTGGATTCTTAAATTGCCAGACAGGGTAATGTTGAGAGGATGTTTCCCTTCATGGAGAGTCTAGGACCAAAAGGTATAGCCTCAGAATTAGAGGCACCAATGTACGATTGAGATGAGGAGGAATTTCTCCTCTCAGAAGTTGGAGAATATTTGGAACTCCTTGCCACAGAGAGCTATGGGGTCTGATTCCTTGTGTATATTTAAGGCTGAGATAGATAGGTTCTTGATCCACAAGGGAACCATGGGTTACAGGGAAAGGGTAGGAAAGGGGACATGAGGAACATCAGATCACCAATGATCCAATATAATGGCGGAGCAGGCCCGAGAGGCCGAATGGCCTACTCCTGTTCCTATTTCTCATGGTCTTATGAACTTGTACTTTCCAGCAAACACATTGTCAGGAAGATCAGTGACAGAGATGAATGAGACAAATACTTTGCTAGGACCCTTTGAAAAAGAGAGAGGAATGGAATCTCAGAACTACAGAATTTTTACAGCACAAAAGGAGACAATTCAGTCCATCGTGGTCTGCCAGATCTCCAAAACAGGCTAATGTTATTCCCCAACTTCTCTGTGTAATCTTGCACATTCTTCACCTTCAGATAAACATCCAATTCTCTCTTGAATATCTCACTTGAAGCACAAACACAGGCAATGCATTCCAGACCTTAATCACTCGCTGTTTCCGCATGTCTTCTTGCTATTTCTTTGGCAATTTCTTGAATCTGTGCCTTTCTTTTCTCAATCCTTCCACCAGTGGGAACATGTTCTTCCTATCTATTTTGTCCAGATACTTCTTGATTTTGAAAAGTTCTATTAAATCTCCCAAGGAAAATCATCCAACTTCTCCAAAAATAATCTAATTACTTTAATCTCCTCATCCCTGAAACCATTTGCAAGAACCTTTTCTATTGTCACATATCTTCACATTCTCCTGAAATGTACAGTCATACATGGAAAAGACCCTTCAGTCCAACCAGTCTATCCTGACCACATTCCCAAACTAACAATCTGGCTAGGCGGGTGAATAGCTGTTCATGGAGACTGTTAGTGACTAACAATAGGTACTGTGTAATGGCAGACTGTGTGATAACAAGGCCTGGTTTATGGGGTAGGGGGCTAGGACATGGGAAAGTTGTTATCACATAGTCTGTCAGTACCCACTATCTATTGTTAGTCACTAACAGTCTCCATTAACAGCTATGCACCCTCTTTATCCACTCCTTTGTCTTTCCAACTGTTATTTTCTCTCTTTGGGCTCTATCCCCACCTATCATTTACTCCTTACCCTCTCCCCTGACCCTATATTTTGAATATAAACTGACATCTTCCTAGCTACCATTATTCTGAGGAAGGGTCAATGGACCTGAAATATTAACTCTGATTTATCTTCACAGATGCTGCCAGACATACTGAGCTCTTCCAGCAACCGGTTTTTGTTTCTGTTTTTAGATGTCCATTAGAGGGCCAGTCACCACATTTTATAAAGATCTCTTTCCCAAAAATGTCACATCATGGTTTATTGGCCATAATATTAAGCCTTATGACAGGTAAGAGCAGGCTGGGAACAGCTTAAAAATTAAAAGATGGTCAGTACTACCCTAATCAATACTACCATAAGTGTCCCAGTGTGGAAAGATGAAACACATCATTCACACAGGTAAATTGGACATCCACAATGGAAATATCAGTCTAATTCATAATTAAGGCAAAAAGTATGGTGCTGGAAAAGCACGGCCGGTCAGGCAGCATCCAACAGCAGGAGAGTCAATGTTTCAAGCATAAGCTCTTCATCAGGAATGTCAAAACATTGACTCTCCTGCTCCTTGGATGCTGCCTGACCAGCTGTGCTTTTCCAACACCACACTTTTGACTCTGATCTCCAGCATCTGCAGTCCTTGCTTTCTCCTGATTCATATTTAACACTGCCTATAATGTGTTCTCAGTGTTATGCAGAGAAAGTAAGAGGAGTCAATCCTACAAGGTCAGTGCAGATTACAGCAAACTACCCTGCCCTCCCTGTCCTTATCATGTCACAATTGGTAATCAACATGCTCACCAGACCAAGCACAGATATTCATTCTTCACATAAGATTTCAATAATCATTTGACTAGGAAGAAGGCATCAAGGAATAAAGAGAAATTACAGGGATTTGTTAGGTGTTAGGTTTTTTTTAAGATTGCCCAGCTTGTTTTCCTGACAGAAAAGAAAATTATA
This sequence comes from Chiloscyllium plagiosum, assembly GCF_037043375.1. Lineage (NCBI taxonomy): Eukaryota > Metazoa > Chordata > Chondrichthyes > Orectolobiformes > Hemiscylliidae > Chiloscyllium > Chiloscyllium plagiosum. Next base: position 130,566,307 of record NW_028270139.1, on the reverse strand, counting down.
CCTATAATTTAATAAATGAACTTTAAAATCAAAATCACTGGGGGAAGACTAAACAAATTACTTACAATGTTCCTGAATCTGAAGCTTGCGTGTTTCCATTACTTCCTTCTTGAGGTGATCTAGAGCCTCTTTCTTTAGACGCACCTGCTCATTGCGTTTGGCCCAAGTTTTCTCTACATCCTTCTCAATTAGCCGGTTTGTTTCCTCTTCTTGACGTTTTTCATCATCTGCTTTCTGAGCCAAATATTTTCGATAGATTTGCACTTCTCTCTGGAGATCCAGCTAAGGAAAGAAATGATCCTTTTAAATTAACAGAATTGTGAATAAGTTTAAATCTTTCCCCTTGCTCACCGATGCTTCACAAACAAGAGGACATTAGCACTTGTGCAATATTAGATGTAGATGAATCTTACTAAAGTCACGGTGAGATATCTTTCTCATATAAAGCTTGACATTGGATAGCACCTAAATGATGAGAACATCAGGTTGCACTGCAGCTGGAGTGACAGACAGCATGTCAAATCAGCCAGTAAGGGCTTTTATGGCACAGTGGTAGAGTCCCTACCTCTAATCCAGGAGGTACAGGTTCAAATCCCATCTGCTCCAGAGGTGTATAATGACATCTCTGAATAAGTGGATTAGAAAACATAGGAAGCGTTGGATGAAAGGTAATTAGGGGTAGAAAGAAATGTGGAGTAATCAGATCAGCGATGAGCTATGAATAGTGGACAGGCTCAGGAAGTCAAGTGGCCTACTTCTACTCTTAATCTGAATGTTCATACATTCATATTTAAGTCAAACATGTAAAGGAATGAAATAAACTAGAAGGAGATATTAATTTTGAATGGAACCAAAATTATATCAAAGTAGTACAAGGTATCTAGTATTCAGAATTGTTTAATAAGTGAAGAATAAAAGTTTGGCATGGTGGCTCAGTGGTCAGCACTGCTGCCTCACAGCGCCAAGAACCTTGGACCTTTGTGGAGTTTGCACATTCTCCCTGTGTCTGCATGGGTTTCCTCCTATTTCTTCCCAAGTCCAAACATGTGCAGGTTAGGTGGACTGGCCATGTTAAAACGCCCATAGTGTCCAGGGATGTGCAGGTTAGGTGAATCAGCCAGGGAACATGTGGGGTTACATGGATAGGATGTGAATCTGGGTGGGATGCTGTTTGGAGGGTTGGTGTAGACTGAATGGCCCGAGCCCACACTGTAGGGATTCTATGATTCTACCAAGATAACTTCAAACATGATAAAAATGATATACATGAAAACATTTTCTTTCTCTATATTGTGATACAAGATGGATCAGCTCTTACCTTTTTCTGCAATTGCTCCTGGGCATCATCAGCACTTTCCTTCAGGGCCTGCTCTTTTATCTTTGTATCAAGCGCCTGCTCCTCTTCCTTCTCCTTTGCTAAACGTTTTTTCTTCAGTGCCATCGATCTGTTCAAACTATCACGGAATTCTTTCTGCTTTTGAGACTTCTCCTGTGCCAATCGCTCATCTTCTAACTTTGAAAGACGTTGTCTTTCTTTCTGTGACAAGTACAAAGCTCCAATAAGAGTTTTTTTTTGCTTATGGACATTTTTAAGGTCCTCAAAACTTTAGGAAGACCTTAAATGCAAACTCCCTCATCTGCTCCAGTGGATATCCAGTAAGAAAACACTGAACAGAATGATTAGTGGATATTGATCTGAAATGTCAAACTTGCTTTCCTCTACATGTGCTGCCTGAACTGCTAAAATATTTAAACATTTTCTGACCATGGTATTTTGTCAGCCTTGCAAGGAACCGGACATCTGTCATCCTATTATTAGGTCAGCCATGTCAAAGTGGATGGGGTTACAGCAAGGTTTTCCTACTGTTATTAAGTTGAAAGAGTGTATGTTCAGTTTAAGATAGAAAGTGTTTTCTGAATTTTAAAGTAAATTTAAAGTACAGCCAAAGCTGCCAAAATAAAACAGCTATGAGACAGGCTGTTTCAAAACAGATACATGTAACAATTGTCTATCTGAGTTTTGGCTGCTGTTCTGACAACTATTCAAATTTAACCAATTGATTTAAATTATGCCCAGGTTACTAAAAGGTAAAAACAATGACTGCAGATGCTGGAAACCAGATTCTAGATTAGAGTGGTCGCAGCATCCGAGGAGCAAGAAAATCGACATTTTGGGCAAAAGCCCTTCACTAAAACCCATTTGAATTTAAATTTATCGTATTGACAACATCGGAGCAACGAGAGGGAACAACGTTGGGGGTATAAAAAACGTAAGCATTTTGAGAGTTGGTCAGAGCAACTGCCATAGAGTCGGAGAGCTAACTGCCCACCTAACATCTTCTCTCAAAGAAATTTCAGAAGGCACCATCTCTCAAAAGGCACCGTTTCCTGTAAAAGCAGTACAAAGAAAGGTTACACAGGAAGCAGGGTCAGGAAGAAGAGGAAAGAAGGCTGAAGGGAGAGGAGAAGACTAACTGCATGGTTTTTGAGAAATTAAGTTAATGTAATGTTTAATAGTTGTGTTATTGGAGCAGCATGTTTATAGAGTTGGGGTCAGATAGTAATTAGTTAAGAAAAGGGGGATTGGATTTGTTAATAGTTTTTAGTGTTCACAAATAGAGTTAGAAAAATGCATTGTTATTTTACTTTAAATAGTTGAAATTGGGAGTTCTCTTTCAGTCAAACAGATTATGAGGCGAGGCTAGCTTTTCTGGGTGTTTGGTTTTAATTCCAGAGGGGTTTGAGCTCGTAACACTACATTAAGAGTTCCCATTTGCCTCGTGCATAAGTGACCCAACAGAAGCTTGAAGGTCATTATGCCAAGAGTGGAAGTGGTCATCACAGGCCAGGGGAGCACCTTTTAAGTGGTAAAAGTGTCTTTTAAGATATGTTTTACATTTGAAGAGGTGATGGGATGACTTCATGGGACTTTGGAGTGGTATATTTGTGCAATAACCTCACAAATACCAGCAATCACAATATATGCTGAAACTATAGCCTCCTAGTATCAGTGACAGAAGATTACCTTTTATTTTCATTCTTCTGTTAAAAAAAGTTTTTATGCCACAATATCTGGAGAGACAAATAAAATAACTTCAGTTTCACTCTGTGAAAATCGTCTGATTGGACTACCAAAAATCGATGAACCTCGACTTAGCTGCTTATTCAACCAGAGTAAATCAAGCAGCCTAGAGCAAAAATCAGCAGGGGACTATTTTGCTGAAACCATTAATTGTTTTACACTGTAACTTATTTCCAGTGGTGTAGATTAGAAAAACTAGCAGAATTTGCATATTCTCCCTGTGATTGTGTGGGTTTCCTCCAGGAGTTCTGGTTTCCTCCCACAGATTAGGTGGACTGAATTGCTCATAATGTCCAGGGATATGTAGGTTAAGTGGAAATGTGAGTTTATGGAGGTTGGAAAGGGGTTGGGTCTGGGTGTGATGTTCTTCAGAGGGTCAGTGTGAACTACCAAGGGCTGAATGGCCTGCTTCCACACAGTAGGGGTTCTATGATGCATAAGTGACCCTTACAAATTAATTTGGGAGTAAGATACTTGGTAGCCATCCCTTGCTGCTCTGACATGCAAGATATCAAATATAAATTGCAACCTTGTGAACTGGACATTCAGCATTGATAAATATCCAGAAAGCTTTGAAAAGGGCACATTATTAAACATTTTAACTATTTTTTATATTCTTCCACTGTTCTTTAAATCCTTATGCCAATTGCTATCCCTAACTGTTCACATTTTCCCCCATCTATGACTATTACTATCGTTAATGGGAGTTGTCCTATGTTTAGAAGAAGAGATACAGTAATGGGAATTGAACCCACCCTGTTGGCATCACCCTGGTCTGTAAAACAACAATCCAGCCAACTGAGCTAAACCAATTTCCCTCCCCCCACCCCCCTTACATATACACAAAGGTAGACAGGGAGTAAACAAGGGCATACTGGGTGAAGGGCAAGACTGGGAAAGCAGTTCAATGGACCCTGTTCACAGGTTCTGCAAAGATAACTCTTGTGCTGATCAGAATGCTGCTTCTTGATCTTCTTTCTGCAGCTGCTTTTGCTTGTTTGCAGGGGGGACAGTGACCAGTTCACATTTTCAAAAATGATCTGAAGTATTAAATCAAGGTCACAGCTTACAGCAACTGAAGGAAAACTAAACTAGGCTTAAACTGCTTTTGAGGACAGAGAAAGGTCCTGAGCTGGTGATGATCTGATGCCATTTCCTTATCTTGTTCACAGCTCTAAAGCTGTTCAGCTATCTGAGAACCAACCATACAAGCGTTTGCAGGCAGAAGGCCTTTGTCATCAATAACTGGTCACTAGTCCACAGGCCAATAAGCTGTTGTTACCAGCTAAATCTCCATGTATATAGCTCCTTGGCTACAGCTCTCCTGTAAACCACCGACTACAGCTTGAACCAGCAACTGTGTAAAGAGAATCTACAATGAGTGTCATAGAATCAAAGTTGTACAGCAAAGAAACAGATCCTTCGGTCAAACTCATGCGTGCTGACCAGATATCCTAAATTAATCTAGTCCCATTTGCCATCATTTGGCGAATATCCCTCCAAGCCCTTCCTATTCATGTACCAATCCAGATGTCTTTTAAATGTTGTAATTGTACCAGTTTACACCAGTTCCTCTGGCAGCTCATTGCATTCTGTGTGAAAAAGTTGCCCCTTAGGTCCCTTTTAAATCTTTCTCCTTTCATCTTGAACCTATGCCCTCCAGTTTTAGACTCCTCTACCCAGGGAAAAAGACCTTGGCTATTCACTCTATCCGCAGCCCTCATGATTTTATAAACCTCAGTAAAGTCATCTCTAGGCTCCATCACTCAGGGAAAATAGCCCCAGCCTATTCAGCATCTGCCTATAACTTAAACCGTCCAACCCGGCAACATCTTTGTAAGTCTTTTCCAAACCTTTTCAAGTTTAACAACATTTTTCCTAGAGTAGAGAGACCAGAATGAACGCAGTATTCCAAAGTGGCCTAAATAACGTTTTGTACAGCTGAAACGTGACATCCCACCTCCTATACTCAAAGCACTGACAATAAAGGGAAGTGTACTTAAATGCCTTCTTCACTACCCTGTCTACCTGTGACTCCACTTTTAAGGAACTATGAACCTTACCCCAAGGTCTCTTTGTTCAACAATACTTCCCAGGACCTTGCCATTAAGTGTACAAGTCCTGCCTTGATTTGCCCTATCAAAATGCAAAACCTCACATTTATCTAAATTAACTCCATCTGCCACTCCTCGGACCTTCAGCCCATCTGATCAAGGTCCCATTGTACTCGGAGGTAATCTTCTTGACTGTCCACATCACCACCAAATTTGGTGTCATCTGCATACTTACTAACCATAACCTCCTATACTCATATCCATATTATTTATCTAAATGACAAAAAGCAGTGGATTCAGCATTGATCCTTGCAACACACCACTGGTCACAGGCCTTCAGTCTGAAAAGCATTCTCCACCACTACCTTCCGTCTCCTGTATTCAAGCCAATTTTATATCCAAAGGCTAGCTCTCCCTTGATTCCAGGTGATCTAACCTTGCTAACAGGTCTACCCTGTGGAACCTTGTTGATTGTTTTGTTGAAGTCCACATAGACAACATCCACTGCTCTGCCTTCAATCTTCTTTGTCACTTCTTCAAAAAAACTCATTCAAGTTAGTGAGACACGATTTTCCATACATAAAGCCATGTTGACTATCCTTAATCAGTCCTTGCCTTAATTGCTTGCTATCACAAGTATGCAGTTATACCTCAGAAATCATTGGTTTTCAACATACTTCTTTTCTCATTTCAATCTACAATAAAAAATACAGTAAAATAAGACGACATGGTTTTTACAGTCACAACACACAGCCTCCACTTGAGTGATACAAAAGCATCCTTCAAGGGCAATTCCATTGTCATGCACTTGCAGTTATTTGCAATCATATCATTATGCTTATGAAATGCATACAGTGTCCAAATGTGAGGGATGCAAATGCTGGTCATAAGCAATCTTAACTATGTGTTTGTCATTGCAGATTGAAGATATTCATCGTTGTGACACAGAAATAATACTAATGTTCTTAGAAGAGACACTTGGGGTCACACAGCACAAAGCTAATGCAAAACCCCAAAAGCTACACGGGGCATGGAACAGATTACCTCTAAACTTGAATTATAAGTATAATTACAAGACACTCTTGAGACCTTCTTGAGAGATGTGGGACTGACTGGAAAGGGTTCATTACTCACGCAGCTCTTACAATCACCTATGCTTCTTTATGACACAATAGGTGCTGCACGGATCAGAATAAGATCCAACAAAAATATATCATGCACAGACACTCTCGGACCCTCCTTGTCAAACCGTTCCATGTCCCACTATTTGGGGGGACAGTGTGCTATGCCATCATTTGTGAGTGATGCAAATGCTGACTGTTATATTACAAAGATCCTGTGCTGTTTCTCATGTTCCCCACACAGGTCTGTTTGGAAGTGTTAAGATTCTGAAGGACAGTCCTATCGGAGTTGAAATGTTAACTGTTTCTCGTTCCATGGATGCTGCCAGACTTGCTGAGTATTTCCAGCATTTTCTATTTTAAATTCAGATTTTCAGCATCTGCAGTATTTTGCTTTTATTTCATTGCAAGTGTGACACAGTGGTCCAGCCGCATTTAGGGGTTATAATTGCTGTTACTGTGATGTAACGAAGGCCCAGGAGAAGTAACAGATACGACATAAAATCCAGGACCGGCAGCAAATAGATCCCGAATAGCCTCCACAAGAAGAGGCCACAGCTTAAGCTCTGATTAGGATGTGCAGGATGCACAGGAGAGCCAGAGTCTAATGTCCTAGATTCCATTTCCTCCAAATGAGCAAGGCACAGTGTTTCATGAGATGACAATATCCTTAGACACTATCAAAATAATATCAGGTGCTGGAGCAGAACCTGCGAATTGAAAGCGTGGGTGGCAATTTTATCCCAATGGCCACTGAGGTGACAGCTTCATTGAACTTTATGCAATGCTCATACATAGCTGTGTGGGATCTCTCAGTCATGCATTCGCAGACATCTTGAAGGCAAAATACTGCGGATGCTGGGAATCTGAAACAAACACAGAATGCTGGAGATACTCAGTAAATGCTCTTTGTGCCAGGTCACATCACTTCATCTTGCCTGTCAGAGGTAAGGTCTGAGGATGCAGCAGGATGGGCAGCAGAATCCATCAACATAGCAGGCATTTCCAATGAAGGGAGCATTAGGTTGACAGGCCCATTTCATAATGGAGCTGAGTTCATCAATAAAAAACGGTTTCATTCTATCAAGTGATCTGTAATTAACAATATTGCAAATTTGATTGAACATGAGGAGGTGACAAAAGTGTGTAGTTGAGATTAGTGCAGTTGATGTAGTTTATATGGATTTCAGCAAAGTCTTCAACAAGGTCTCACATGGGAGACTGATAAATAATGTAAAAATACATGGGATTCAGGGTAATTTGGCAAGTTGGATTCAAACTGTCTTAGTGATAGGAGACAGGGTGATGGTAGAAGGCTGTTTGTATGACTGGAGACTGGTGTCCAATATAATACACAGGGTTCAGTACTAGTGTCCCTTATGGTTTGTGATAAATATATAAATGAAATAGAAGAAAATTTGTGGGTATGATAAGTAAGTTTGTCAATAATTTGAAGATTGGTCTTGTGAGTGAGGAAGAAAGTCTTACATTATAGGAAGATATAGATGGATTGGTCAGATGGGCAGATCTGTGACAGATGAAGTTTAACCCTGATAAGGTGATACACTTTGAAAGAAGTAACAAGTCAAGAGAGTACTTAATGAATGACTGATGTGGAAGCTCAGAGGAAAATAGGAATGGTGGGATGCTTGTCCACAGATCCTCAAAAGCAGGAGGTCATGTTAATAAGGATAGTGAAGAAAGCATACAGGACACTTGCCTTTACCAGTCCTTGAACAGATTATAAGAGCAGGCAGGTTATGTTGGAGATGTACAGGATTTTGGGTAGACCACAGCTGGAGTAATGTGTGCAGTTCTGATCAATGTTTTACAGGAAGGATGTGATTGCATTGGACAGGGTGCAAAGGAGATGCACTAGTATGTTGCCTAGGATGAAGCTGTTTAGCCATGAAGAGAGGCTGGATAAGTTTGAATGGTTTTCTTTGGAACAGAGAAGACTGTGAGGCGGCCTGATAGAGGTGTATAAAATTATGAAGGGCATAGACAGGGTGGATGGAAAGCACTGCCTGGGAGGGTAGTAGAGATGGGAAACTTCACAACCTTTAAAAAAAACTTCAATGAACACTTGAAACATCAAAACATTCATGGCTATGGGCCAAGTGCTGGATGTACTATAGATTTAAAGACTCAATGGACTGAACAGCCACTTCTGTACTGTATAATTCTATCATTCTATATTTTCTTAGAGTGTGCCAGATCCTGGGTTCTACCATGATGACTATATCCTTGACAGCTTTAATGTTCCTGCTGTGTTCAATGGGTCAAATGCCTTATAAGGATGGGTGCTGAGGTTGTGACCATGGCTGATGATTCTGTTACATAACCTAATGATTGAACAAAGTGGAGCATGACAATCATGTTAATTCTTCAAGCAGGGCTATGGCAGAGCAAATGATAGGCTTATTTCATTCCTGATTCATCATTCCCGATGAAAGGCTTTTGCCCGAAACATCGATTCTCCTGCTCCTCGGATGCTGCCTGACCTGCTGTGCTTTTCCAGCACAACACTCTTGACTCTAATCTCAAACATCTCCAGTCCTCACTTTCACCTAGAACAGATGATAGGCCTATTGAAGTTGAGATTCCATAGGTTATCTGCTAGTAGTAGGGTTTTGGGGAAGGTGGAGAGATGGAGAGGGGGTTGGTTTACAGTTCAATTCAGACAAAGTGTGCTATATAATCCTGTGCTCTGCACAATAGGGTAAGCAAAGAGAAGATTTGATGGAGGCTGATGAGCTGGGAGAATGGGAGTAGTTATCTGAGAAGGAGGAAGAGGAAGGCACTAAGCAGGAGGAACACCTTCTCCAAGATAGAGTGCAGAAATGTCAGGTACTACAAGCCAGACACATGGTTCCAGTAAAGGACAGCTGGTGCAGTGATCATTCAATAACTGTAAAATTGTTGGTGCTTGAAAGCTTCTATTTAGTTGACTTCTGTTCACGTTTAGGGTTGGTGAAGAAAAGCAAATGGTTTGTAGTATTGAAGGCTCTCCTGTACGTGATGGTTCTACATTCTGGGGCTACAGTGAAATTGGGGCAGCAGTACTTTAGCGAGGATTATAAGATGAGATGAGACAAAGAACTGGTAAGCCTTTGGTGGGAGAATTGGATGAATATGGTGCCATAGGGATGTGGTACCCAGTTAATGCAGCAAGTTTGGGATGATTGCACAGGAAAGCTTGCTAGGATCTTGCAAGAATTGATAAAAATGATAGTCAGTTTTTGTTAAGATTCAGCCGAGGAACTCATTTCATTTTCAAGTGACACTTGCATTCAAACTTCCCTAGCTGTCAGAATGTAGCTGTCCTGTAGTTTGAAGAAGACAAAAACTTTCTACGAAGTCTCTTTTCAGTACTGAAATATACCTCATTCTCACAATAGTTGTGTGAAATTTACAATGGCTTAACAAGCATCAACGAATGAGGATGTTTATGGACAGTAACATTCGCTTTTAAAGTTGACTGGTCTGTTTCTGTGCTGTAAATTGTGCACAATTCTTCAGATTTACAGTGAGTGGAAATGTTTCTTATTGGTGAATTTCCTATACTTCGCAGAATCATTTTCCTTTATTAATGGATGAAAGCTCAGAAAGAAAAATATAAAGCAAATCTAACAAAAATTCTTCATTTTAGGCTCAAGATATTAAAAATATTTTAAAATGCCTTTTATAGGATACACAAGACTACCCTGAATACAAATGTCAGATAGATTCAGAAGATCCAAGGTTCAACTCCTGATCTGTACTGAATTAGCTAACTGGAGCAAGGCCATAGTAGAATAATATTCACTGAATCTGGATTAGGTAAGGAAAGGCAAGGCCATGGATCCCACTTCTGCATGTTATCAAGCGAGAAATCCATGCACGTGGAATGGATATTTCAAATAGTCAAATTGTCTTGAATGAAAATTACTAAGGTGAAGTAACAAAGTTCACCCAGTATTGGTGATTTTATTCAGCAAACAGCAACTGGCCTCGGAATTTGGCAGCAAAGACCTTCAAGATATGGGCTTCATAATTCAATGTAAGGACTATAACCCACAATCCTAATGTGCCAAAACCAAATTTCTAAGCCACCACCTTCAGGACAAGAAGGGAAAGAAATTGACATGAAGAACAAAAGAATTTGAGATTGAGAAAATAAATTAGAGAATTAGCATCTCAGATAATTGAGCTAAGAACAAGACAAAGAAGGAAGATAAACTGCTCGGTCATTTTATATTCTTTCCTTACCATCAACTTTGCCTCTTCTTTAATCAGCTGCTTCTGATCCATGCGTTTAGCATTAGCTTCTGCCATTTGTTCCAATACTGCAGCCAGGACTTCTTGCTGTTTCTCATGTTGCTCTTTCATTTCTTTCTCTGCCCTCTCCTCTTTGGCAAGTCGGTCCTTCTCCCACAACTCCTCAAAGATCTGTTCCTCTTCCTTTTGCTGATCCTGCAGTTTCTTGTTGAACTCTATTTGTGCCTTTCTATCCTTGACCAACTCTAGCACTCGCCGATGAGACAGCTTTGTCTGCAGCTCTTCACACTGTTCCCTAAAATACAGACAGAAATCAGTCATGGGTGAAATAGCAGAGTACTATAATGACACAATCTAAACTTTCTGAGAAAAATGGTTTGAATATGATATTGCAGTGGTTATCTTACTGAATCTATTGAAGGATTTCAGACTTCCCAATGAAAAGATTATGAATATATATACTTTGAAAGACTGTTATAAGAATGAAATGGACTCAGAAGCTCCAATTACTTGGTGTGGCCAACTTCAGAAAAAACAGAAGTTTGCAAAATGAGCTGATTTCTTTTGTATTTATCCACAAGATGAGGGCACTTCTGGCTAGGCCAGCTTTTATTACCTATCCCTAATTGCCCAGAAGGCAGTTAAGAGTCAGCCACATTGTTGTGGGTCTGGAGTCACATGCAGGCCAGATTAGGTAAGGATGGCAGTTTCCTTCCCTAAGGACATTAGTGAACCAGATGGGTTTTTCTGACAATCAACACTGGATTCACAGTCATCATTAGACTCCTAACTCTAGATCCTTCCTATTGGAAAGATGTTGTGAAACTTGAAAGGGTTCAGAAAAGATTTACAAGGATGTTGTCAGGATTGGAGGATTTGATCTACAGGGAGAGGCTGAACAGGCTGGGGCTGTTTTTCCTGGACTGTCGGAGGCTGAGGTGTGATCTTATAGATGTTTAAAAAATTATGAGGGGCATGGATAGGGTAAAGTCTTTTCCTTGGTATGGGGGAGTCCAGAACTAGAGGCCATAGGTTTAGGGTGAGAGGGGAAAGATATAAAAGAGACCTCAGGGACAACCTTTTCATTCAGAGGGTGGTAAGTGTATGGAATCAGTTGCCAGAGGAAGTTGTGGAGGCTGGTACAATTGCAACATTTAAAAGGCAACTGGATGGGTATATGAATAGGAAGGGTTTGGAGGGATATGGGCCAGGTGCTGGCAGGTGGGACTAAATTGGGTTGGGATATCTGGTCGGCATGGATGAGTTGGACTGAAGGGTCTGTTTCCATGCTGTATATCTCTATGACTCTATATTTATTGAATTCAAATTCCATTATCTGCTATGGCAGGATTTTTCCTGACAGTAGATTCCTGGTCAGCATTAGGCTCTTAATTCCAGATTATTTTTATTGAATTCAAATGCCACTATCTGCCATTGCAGGATTTGAATATGGATCATCAGAGTATTACCTGGGTCTCCAAATTAACAGTCCAACGATAATACCATTAGGCTTTGATTCTTACAGAGGATCATGCATATGTTTACAACAAGTTTTGCGAAATCAAAAGATGGGATGTGTCAGCAAAACCAACCCAAGTAAGAAATAACACTGTTAATGGCTGCAGAGAAAAAGCAAGAACTGCAGATCTCATCAGTTTTTGGTGTTCAGAGTTCCAAAACAACCCTATTTCATGTGATGATGACACTGTGAATTGTGCAGAAGAAAATATAAAGAACAGCACATTCCATCAGAGCATTCAGGAGAACCATAAGCAAACACAAGACAAGACAGCATAGAAACTGAACTTTCTTGTTCTCACAAGAACAACCAATCTTATCATTTATTTGTCTTGAGCTGCTTTTGCTAGGAAGCTAGTATTTTAGTTTTTAATTAATACCTTTGTACATCTATCACAAATAAATATATATTATTTATATGTAATAAAAAAAACTATAGCATTCTAGTTGATTTGTGTACTTTTGCATTCTGAACAAGAGGAAAATAGTTCATATTCTCTAATTCAGATGCGTGGACTAATAATCCAGGGCCTATGGGCAGAATTGTATGGGCATACAAGTCAGGTGACATGTAATCTTCCCTTCCTGCTGCCTACCTACTGGCCCCAGGAATGTCTTAATTTTTCTATGGAGGAGGGTGTAGGCCAGCCCGCCTTCACTCTTGCTCCAATTGGCAAAAAAAAGGGGATCTTCCTGCCTGGCCATTATTTTGCTGCCAGTGCCGAGACATCATGGATTGGGTCTGGGAGAAGATCAGGTATGAAAGGGTCCTCATGAGCCCACTTTCTGATTAAGATCCCCTCCCAAATCTTCCCACCCTCCTTCAGATGTTCTCACCATCCCTGCCCTTTTCAACCTGACCCCATTACTTTTACCACCCATGTACTGTCCAAGGGTGATCCCTCAGGTGCCTGCTGCAAGACCCTTACTGTTACCTGGTTTTGGTAACACTCATTGTCTGGGGACTACCTCTGGTCCTGCAGTGGTCACTGTTCCTGTTGTGTTTGCTGGAACAACACAGCTATCAACCAATTAGATTGGCTGCTAGCCATCTTATGCAGAAGCCCTGTATGCAGCCATGAATGCTTCACAAAGTGTTCATATTAGTGTACTGTGTTCCCAGTCAACGTCTGTGATGGCAGGGCAAGGTAATGTCTGAAAAATCTGCTATATGAGTTCAAATTCCTCTATGTCAATCTAAGAATTCAATTTTGTTTTAAAAATCTAGACATGCATTAATAAGAGTGACAATGAAGTTGCTGGTTTGTCATTAAAAAATCTTACAAAGTAGAATTTTTATTTGGGTGGTAATGTAAATTTGTTGTTATCCAACTGACCTGATATATAGTTCCACTCAAAATAAAAAGTGCAATCATTTTGTACTACTACTAAACTAGACAGGATTGAGGTTCACAGGAGGAGGTGTTAGCAAGTCTGGAAAGTGTGAAAATAGATAAATCCCCTGGGCCTTATGGAATTTATCCTAGGATTTTCTGGGAAGCCAGGGAGGAGATTGCAGATCTTTATGTCGTCATTGTCAACAGGAATAGTGCCAGAAGACTGGTGGGTAGCAAATGTTGTTTCCTTATTCATGAAGGGGAATAGAGACCCTGGTAATTATAGACCAGTGAGCCTTACTATGGTTGTGGGTAAGGTGTTGGAAAAGATTGTAAGAAATAGGATTTATAATCATCTGGAAAGGAATAAGTTGATTTGGGATAGTCAACATGGTTTTGTGAAGGGTAGTTAGTGCCTCACAAACCTTATGGAGTTCTTTGAGAAGGTTATGAGGGTAAAGCGGTTGATGTGGTGTATATGGATTTTAGTAAGCCATTTGTTAAGGTTCCCCATAGCAGGCTATTGCACAAGGGCTCCTGCCCAAAACGTTGATTTTCCTGCTTCTTGGATGCTGCTGGACCTGTTGTGCTTTTCCAGCACCACTCTAATCTTGACTCTATTGCACAAAATGCCGAGGCATGGGATTGAGGGTGATTTAGCATTTTGTATCAGAAATTTGCTAGCTGAAAGAAGACAGAGGGTGATAGTTAATGGGAAATGTTCATCCTGGAGTTCAGTTACTAGTGGTATACTGCAAGGATCTGTTTTGGGGCCACTGCTGTTTGTCATTTTTATAAATGACCTGGATGAGAACATAGAAGGATGGGTTAGTAAATTTGTGGATGACACTAAGGTTGGTAGAGTTGTGGAAAGTGCCAAAGAATGTTCTAGGTTACAGAAGGACATAGATAAGCGCAGAGCTGCACTGAGAGGTGGCAAATCGAGTTTAATGCAGAAAAGTGTGTGAGGTGATTCACTTTGGAAGGAGTAACAGGAATGCAGAGTGAGGAGGTAAGATGGTAAGATTCTTGGTAGCGTAGATGAGCAGAGAGATCTCGGTGTCCATGTACATTGATCCCTGAAAGTTACCACCCAGGTGGATAGGGTTGTTAAGGAGGCATACGGCATGTTAGCTTTTATGAGTAGAGGGATTCAGTTTAGGAGCCATGAGGCCACACTTGGAGTATTGTGTAAAGTTCTGGTTGCTGTATTATAGGAACCATGAGGTCATGCTGCAGCTGTACAAAACTCAGATGCGCTTGGAGTATTGCGTATAGTTCTCGTCACCGCATTATAGGAAGGATAGCGTCAATGTTACCTGGTATGGAGGGAAGGTCTTATGAGGAAAGGCTGAGGGACTTGAGGCTGTTTTCGTTAGACAGAAGATTGAGAGGTGACTTAATTAAGACATAGAAGATAATCAGAGGGTTAGATAGGTGGACAGTGAGAGCCTTTTTTCTCGGATGGTGACAGCTGGCACGAAGGTACATAGCTTTAAATTGAGGGGTGATAGATATAGGACAGGTGACAGAGGTAGTTTCTTTACTCAGAGAGTAGTAGGGGCATGGAACACACTGCCTGCAACAGTAGTAGTCTTGCCAATTTTAAGGGCATTTAAATTAGATAAACATATGAATGAAAATAGAATAGTGTAGGTTAAATGGGTTTCAGATTTGTTCCACAGGTTGGCACAACATCGAGGGCCGAAGGGCCTGTATTGCACTGTAATGTTCTTGACAAACTATGGAAAGAAACCGTTATCCTGACCTGACCTGCACATTACTCTATTCCCACACCAGTGGTGACCAGCAGCAGCCTCCCCTCAGGTCTACAAACAATACAGTCAAGACTATTCAGCAAAGTTGTTGGTAGCATCCTCCAGCAGTTCTTCTCAGGATCACTGGTCTGGTTACACCTGGCACCAGGGAAGAAATACATCATTCTGATTTCTCGCTGTCAGCCACAGAAAATGTGTGTCTGACAAAAGAATGCCCATCCTCATTTTAAGGGCAACTTAATTCTGCATAGACAATAAACCAAAAGAACTGCAACTGCTAGAAATCTGAAAAAGAAAACAAAAATTGCTGAAAAATCTCAACAGAACTGAAGAATCTCAACAGTCACTGGACCCAAAATGTTAACTCTTGTTTCTCTCTGCAGGTGGTGCCAAATCTGTTAAGATTTTCCAGCAATTTATGTTTCTCTTAATTCTGCACAAGATACCTCAGGAAGGCATTAGGTTTCTATTTTGTGCCTTTTTTGTTTGTTTGTAGGACACGGATACTGGTTTTGTGGAAGGAAAGGGCATTCGTTTGTCAGACACACATTTTCTGAGGCTGACAGCGAGAAATCAGAATGATGTGTTTCTTCCCTGTGCCAGGATCAAGGATATCTCAGAGAGAGTGCAGAATATTCTCAAAAGTGGAGAGGTCATTGTATACATTGGAACTAATGACATAGGAAGGGAAAAGGATGAAATTCTGAAGGGAGAATATAGGAAGTTCTGCAGGAATTTAAAAAGAAAGTCCTTGAGGGTAGTAATATCTGGATTACTCCCGATGTTACGAGCTAGTGAGGGTAGGAATAGGAGGTTAGAGCAGATGAATGCATGGCTGAGGAGCTGGTGCATGGGAGAAGGGTTCACATTTTTGGATCATTGGAATCTAGTGTAAAAATGACTTGTATAAGAAGTATGGATTGCATCTGAATTGGAGGGGGACTAATGTACGGCCATGGAGATTTGCGAGAGCTACTAGGCAGGATTTAAACTAGTAAGGTGGGGGCGCTGGAATCTAGGGAGATAGTGAGGAAAGAGATCATTCTGAGACTGGTACAATTGGGGAAAAGGTGAAAGACAAGCAGTCAGGACAGGCAGGAACAAAGCAAAGAACAAGGTAGGATTGATAAATTAAACTGCATTTATTTCAATGCAAGAGGCCTAACAGGGGAGGCAGATGAACTCAGGGCATGGTTAGGAACATGGGACTGGGATACCGTAGCTATTACAGAGACTTGGCTCAGGATGGACAGGACTGGCAGCTTAATGATCCAGGATACAAATGCTATAGAAAGAAAGGGGGGGCAAAAGAGGAGGGGGAGCGGCGTTTTTTAAATGGATAACATTTTGGCTATATGTAGGGAAGATATTCCTGTACTACAGACACCTCAGTAGTCAGCAGGAAATTGAGAAACAAATTTGTGGGGAGATCTCAGTTATCCTAAGAATAATTGGGTGGTTATGGCAGGAGATTTCAACTTTCCAAACATAGACTGGGACTGTCATAGTATTAAGGGTTTAGATGGACAGGAATTTGTTAGGTATGTACAAGAAAATTTTCTGATTCAATATGTACAAAGGGTGCAAGACTTGACCTACTCTTGGGAAATAAGGCAGGGCAAGTGACTGAGGTGTCAGTGGAAGAGCACTTTTGGGCCAGCGCCCATATTATATTAGTGATGGAAAAGGATAGACAGGATCTAAGAGTTAAAGTTCTAAATTGGAGGAAGGCCAATTTTGACAGTATTAGGCAAGAACTTTCAAAAGTTGATTGGGGCTGGATGTTGGCAGTTAAAGGGACGGCTGACAAATGGGAAGCCTTCCAAAGCAAGATAATGAGAGTTCAGAAACAATATGTTATATTAGAGTAAAAGGCAAGGTTGGTAGGTATAGGGAATGCTGGATGACTGGAGAAATTAAGGTTTTGGTCAAGAAAAAGAAGGAAGCATATGTCATGGTCGACTGATTAGCAAAGTTAGATCACATGGAATACAGGGAGAAATAGCCATTTTGATACAGAACTGGCTCAAATGTAGAAGGCAGAGAGTGGTGGTGGAGGGGTTGCTTTTCAGACTGGAGGCCTGTGATCAGAAGAGTGCCACAAGGATCGGTGCTGGGTCAACTGGTTTTTGTCATTTATATAAATGACTTGGATGTGAACATAGATAGTAAGTATGCAGATGACACCAAAATTGGAGGTATAGTGGACAGCGAAGGAGGTTACATCAGAGTACAATGGGATCTTGATCAGACGGGCCAGTGGGGTGAGGAGAGGCAGATGGAGCTTAATTTACATAAATGTGAGGTTTCTGCATTTTGGTAGGGTAAATCAGGGCAGAACTTATACACTTAATGGTAAGATCTTGGGGAGTGCTGCTGGACAGAGAGACCTTGGAGTGCAGGTTCATAGTTCCTTGAAAGTAGAGTCGCAGGTAGATAGCATAGTGAAGAAGGCATTTAGTATAAGAGTTCGGAGGTCACTGTGTGGCCATACAGGACATTGGTTAAGCTACTTTTAGAATAGTGTGCACAATTCTGGTCTTCCTCCTACAGGAAGAATGTTGCCAAGGTTGGAGGGTTTGAGCTATAGGGAGATGCTGAATAGGCTGGGGCTATTTTCCATGGAGTGTCAGAAGCTGAGGGGTGACCTTATAGGTTTATAAAATCATGACAGGCATGAATAGGGTAAATAGACAAGGCATTTTTCCTGAGTTGGGGAATCTGGAACGAGAGGACATAGGCTTAGGGTGAGAGGGGGAAGATTTAAAAGAGACTTCAGGTGCAACTTTTTCACGCAAAGGGTGGTGTGTGTGTATGGAATAAGCTGCTAGAGGAGGTGGTGGAGGCTGGTACAATTACAATATTTAAAAGGCATCTGGATGGGTACATGAATAGGAAGGGTTTAGAGGCATATGGGTAAAATGCTGGCAAAAGGGACTACATTAGTTCGGATATCTGGTCAGTATGCATGAGTTGGGCTGAAAGGTCTGTTTCTGTGCTGTAAATTTTTATGACTCCCTGACTCTAATTTATTGGAGTTCTTTGAAGAGGTAATGTATTATTGATAAAGGGGAACCAATGGATGTATTTACATTTTCAGAAAAAATGTAATGAAGTGCCATATCAAAGATTACTGCGGAAAATACAAGCTCATGGTCTGGGGGAGCATCCTTGGTTAAAGGAACAGAGGTATGGTTGCTGATGACACAAAGACAGATAAATTGTGAAGAGGACATAACAAAGGGACAAAAAGACACAGATATGTTAAGTGAATGATAAAAATCTGGAAAAAGGAATATATTTTGGCCAGAATACTAAAAAAGAAACACATTATTCTAAATGGTGAGAGATTACAGAGTTCTGAAATGCAGAGGATTCTTGGTGTACAAACATTAGTACATAGATACAGCATGTAAAAAGGAAAGTCTGTAGAATGGTTTCATTTATAGTGAGGTAAAGTGAATACTAAAGTAGGGAGGTTTTCCTTGATTTATACAGGGCATTGGTGAAACATCTGGAGTACTATGCACAGTATTGGTTACCTGATTGTGGCATAGAAGTGGGTGCGAGTGAGAGATGGTATGAAGGGCGATGGGACCTAATTTAACAAAAATGTAGCAAAATACCTGGAATGAAGTGCCAAAGAATTGATGTGCACCTTATAAACAGACCACAAAAGGCACTTGGCAGCCCCTATGCTTGTTTCTGATGTCTTGGGGCAGCAGGCCCAACTCTATTCAACACCCTTATCTGCTCGCACAGGAATGTTGGTGCTCTAGACACAAGTGACATGCCACATATTCAAATTAAGTATGTAAATCTTTAGGTAAATGGCTTAAAATAGTGAATCTAAAAGCAGAGAATCATAGACCTACATGGAAACAGATCCTTCAGTCCAACTCTTCCATACTGACCAGATATCCTAAATTAATTTGGTTCCATTTTCTAGCACTTGGTCCATATCCCTCTAAACCCTTCCTATTCATATGCCCATCTAGGTGCCTAATTGTATCAGCCTCCAACCACTTCCTCTGGCAGCTCATTCCATACCTGCACCACCCTCTGCATGAAAAAGTTGCACCTTAGGTCCCTATTAAACCTTCCACCTCTCACCCTAAACCTATGCTCTCTAGTTTTGGACACTCCTATCCTCAGGAAAAGAAGTGAGCTATTCACCCTGTTTATGACCCTCATAATTTTATAAACCTCTATAGGGTCACCCCTCAGCCTCCTATGCTCTGTAAAATAGCCACAGCCCATTCAGCCTCTCCCTATAGCTCAAACCCTCCAACCATGGCAACATCCTTCTAAATCTTTTCTGAACCCTTTCAAGTTCACAACATTTGTCCTGTAGCAGGGAGACCAGAATTGAATGCAGTATTTCCGGAGTACTTATACACTTAATGGCATGGTCCTGGGGAGTATTGGCCAGTGCACTGAGTGTAGGAGTTGGGAAGTCATGTGGCAGCTGTACAGAACATTGGTTAGGCCACTTTTGGAATAATGTGTGCAATTCTGGTCTCCCTCCTATCAGAAGGATGTTGTGAAACTTGAGAGGGTTCATAAAAGATTTACAGGGATGTTGCCAAGGGTTGGAGGATTTGAGTTATAGGTTCAGGCCGAATAGGCTGAATCATCGGCGGCTGAAGGGTGACCTTATAGAGGTTCATAAAAATGTGAGGGGCATGGATAGGGGAAATAGACAAGTCCTTTTCCCTGGGAAGAGGGAGCCCAAAACTAGAGGGGATAGGTTTAGGATGAGAGAGTAATTTTTTTAAAAGAGACCTGAGGGACATTATTTTCACACAGAGATTGGTGTGTGTATGGAATGAGCTGCCAGAGGCATTTGAAAGGCATCTGGGTGGGTATATGAATAGGAAGGATTTAGAGGGATATGGGTCAAGTTCTGGCAAATAGGACTAGATTAGTTTAGAATATCTGGTCGGTATGGACGAGTTGGACTGAAAGGTCTATTTTCATGTGATATATCTCTAATGACGCTGTGACTCTAAATGGCCTAACCAATGTCCTGTGCAGCTGCAACGTGATCTGCCAACTCCTATACTCAACATACTGACCAATAAAGGAAAGCATACCAAATGCCTTCTTCACTATCCTGTTTACCTGTGACTCCAAGAAACCTGCACTCCAAGGTTTCTTTGTTCAGCAAACCTCCCCAGGATCTTGCCAGTAAGTGTATAAATCCTGCCTTAATTTGTCTTTCCAAAATGGAGCATCACACATTTATCTAAATTAAACTCCATCTGCCACTCCTTGGCCCATTCACCCATCTGATCAAGGTTCTGTTGTACTCTAAGGTCACCCTCTTCGCTGTCCAGTACACCTCCAATTTTGGTGTCATCTGCTGACTGCCTAATCATACCTTCTATGTTCTAAAGGAGAGATTAGATGTGTCACTGCAGTCTCCCATCATTAGAAACTCTCAGTTACATTAATAATACCAATGAACTCCATGATTTATACTGAATTTTAGCATTCTCATTTATCCCATTCTCTTCATTTCATTGTGTTTTAAGTGGATTTTCAAGTTTGCACAAAAGCTGGATTTCCTGATAAAAATCATGGATAAATTGCTCAATTCCAGAGTTTAGACCAATATAAAAAAGTTACCTGAACTGTTGATCAAGTTTTTCTGCAACCAACTTTTGTCGTTCTTGCTCCCGTTTTATCTTCAAGTCTTTTACGTGCTGTCTCATTTTTGCCTGTCGTTCCAAAGGTGTTTCTCCCAAAAGGGACAGTTGATTCATGTAATCCTTTTCTTCAGCTTCCAGAAGATCTCGTAGCCTGAAATGATCAAAAAACTTACATTTAAAGGATTTTAAAGGGCTTATTGGCCTTTCCAAATGCTATTGAAAACAGGTTTCATGAATAGAAATTTGTATCCATTGTAGAAGAGCTTTACACCACATACAGTATGCCAATGATAATTTAAAGCAGTTATGCATAAACAAATGCAAGTTGATCTACACAAGTTAACCTTCACTTAAACAATTTTGACTAAATGAAAGAAAATGATTCAAAACTCATCAAAATCATGGGTCAAACTGAGAATCTTCAAAGTGATGAGCTGATGGAGATTAGGAAGACAATTCCAATGCCCCTGAAATACAGGCATTTGGAACTCCAAGAGAAAAAGATAAATACGAGGTGCTGCATTTTGGGAAAGCAAATTTTTGCAGGACTCTTACACTTAATGGTAAGGTCCTGGAGTGTTGCTGAACAAAGAGACCGTGGAGTGCAGCTTCAGAGCTCCTTGAAAGTGGAGTCGCAGGTAGATACGATAGTGAAGAAGGTGTTTGGTATGCTTTCCTTTATTGGTCAGAGTACTGAGTACAGGAGTTGGGAGATCATGTTGCGGCTGTACAGGACATTGGTTAGGCCACTGTTGGAACACTGTGTACAATTCTAGTCTCCTTCCTGTTGGAAAGATGTTATCATCGAGATGCCCAGCATGGAAACAGACCCTTCGATCCAACCCGTCCATGCCGACCAAATATCACAACCCAATCTAGTCCCACCTGCCTGCACCCGGCCCATACCCCTCCAAACCCTTCCATATACCCATCCAAATGCCTTTTAAATGTTGCAATTGTACCAGCTTCCACCACATCCTCTGGCAGCTCATTCCATACACTCACCACTCTCTGCGTGAAAATGTTACCCCTTAGGTCTCTTTTATATCTTTCCCCTCTCACCCTAAACCTATGCCCTCTAGTTCTGGACTCCCCGACCCCAGGGAAAAGACTTTGTCTATTTATCCTATCTATGCCCCTCATAATTTTGTAAACCTCTATAAGGTCACCCCTCAGCCTCCGACGCTCCAGGGAAAACAGCCCCAGCCTGTTCAGCCTCACCCCAGAGCTCAGATCGTCCAACCCTGGCAACATCCTTGTAAATCTTTTCTGAACCCTTTCAAGTTTCACACCATCTTTCCGATAGCAAGGAGACCAGAATTGCACGCAATATTCCAACAGTGGCCCAACCAATGTCCTGTACAGCCGCAACATGACCTCCCAACTCCTGTACTCAATACTCTGACCAATAAAGGAAAGCATACCAAATGCCTTCTTCACTATGCTATCTACCTGCGACTCCACTTTCAAGGAGCTATGAACCTGCACTCCAAGGTCTCTTTGTTCAGCAACACTCCCTAGGACCTTACCATTAAGTGTATAAGTCCTGCTAAGATTTGCTTTCTCAAAATGCAGCACCTCGCATTTACCTGAATTAAACTCCATCTGCCACTTCTCAGCCCATTGGCCCATCTGGTCCAGATCCTGTTGTAATCTGAGGTAACCCTCTTCGCTGTCCACTACACCTCCAATTTTGGTGTCATCTACAAACTTACTAACTGTACCTCTTATGCTCGCATCCAAATCATTTATGTAAATGACAAAACATAGAGGGCCCAGCACCGATTTTTATGGCATTCCACTGGTCACAGGCCTCCAGTCTGAAAAACAACCCTCCATCACCACCCTCTGTCTTCTACCTTTGAGCCAGTTCTGTATCCAAATGGCTAGTTCTCCCTGTATTCCATGAGGTCGAACCTTGCTAATCAGTCTCCCATGGGGAACCTTGTCGAATGCCTTACTGAAGTCCATATAGATCACATCTACTGCTCTGCCCTCATCAATCTTCTTTGTTTCTTCTTCAAAAAACTCAATCAAGTTGTGAAACTTCAAAGGGTTCATAAGCCAATGTTGGTGGATTTGAGCTATCTGAAAAGGCTGCACAGGCTGGGGCTGTTTTTCCTGGAGCATCGGAGGCTGAGGGGTGACCTTATATAGAGTTTACAAAATCATGAGGGGCATGGACAGGCTAAATAGACAAAGTCTTTTCCCTGAGGTGAGGGAGTCCACAACTAGAAGGCATAGGCTTAGGGTGAGAGGGGAAAGATATAAAAGAGACCTAGAGGCAACGTTTTCACCCATAGGGTGGTACTTGTATAGAATGAGCTGCCAGAGGAAGTGGTGGAGGCTCGTATAATTGCAACATTTAAAAGGCGTTTGGATGGGTATATGAATAGCATGGATGGATTGGACCGAAGGGTCTGTTTCTGTGCTGTACATCTCTATGACTTTATGACACTAAGACTGGAAGAGGCGGAATGGAAAGACAGGGAAGATGGTAGGGACAGTCATAGAAATATTACAAAGTTAGAGGTGAACAGGGCCTTGGTTAAATCAGGGATGTGAATTTTATGTTGGAAGCATTTGGAACGAGGAATCACATTCAGTCAGCAAGGACAGGGATGATACGTATGGAAGAGGAGAATAGGATGTGAGCAGTAGAGTTTTGGATGGGCCACAGTTTACAGACAATGAAATATTGGTGATTGGCCAGACAGCATGGGAGTCTCAGGTTGACAAAGGCATGTATGAGTCTTTCTGCAGGAAATGAGCTGAGGCAAAGCACAAGCTTTCACAGTGCTGCTCCTTCATCAGGTAGCTCGTCTGAAGATGAAGAAGCGCTCCGAAAGCTTATACTTCTAAATAAACCTGTGGACTATAACCTGGTGTTGTGTGATTTTTAACTGTGAGATGAAGTGGGTGAGCTTTAGACAAAGAGGATATGATCGGATGCTTAGCTTCAGAGTGAACAGGATTTCAAGACTGTAATAAAGGATGGAATCAGTGGGAATCTTGGTGTCCAGTTAAAGAAAATTATAGCTCATTTATGACTGGCTGTTAAGCAAGCAATCTGAAAACACAGAGGAAGTGGAATTGAGAAGAGAAATAACAGGTAGAACTGGGTGTTTTTGGCATACACGTGGAACCTAATCCAATGTTTGTATCTGATTCAATTTTAAAAAGGAAGTCTAAGATAGACCCTTGTGCTAATAGTGATAGAGGTAATAGGAAAGGAAAACATTGTTGGAATGCTTTGGTTAAGGATGGATGGATAAGGTAGAACCAAGTGATGGCTGTTCTATTGAGTTGAACAACAGCTCCCGTTTTTTTGACAGTAGCTGTTGGTAATAGGTTCATAGACCTCTGTTACACAGAAGGAGGCCATTTGGCCGATCATGTCTGCTCTGGCCAACAAAGAACTGACCACACTGATTCCATTTTCCAGTTCTTGGCTCATAGCCCAGGAAGCCATGGCAACATAACTGAACAATCTCCTCACTCTCCTCTTACTTTCCACCTCTTACCTTAAATCTATGCCTCCTGATTATTGACCACCCTACTATTAGAAGTACCTTCTTATCTGAAATAAATCCACGAAGGCCAGTATCGTGTCACCAAGACACTCTTTATTTATGCATGCATAGAACATGACTGGCCCAGCTGGCACAGAGCCAGCTCCAAGAGTGAGCATAGCCCAATATGCTTGTTTATATCTGACAGCCAGGACTCCCTGATTAACAAGGTTAACAGTTCCAATCAAGGAATTAAGAGATCCACCTGCCTGACATAATTCCAATCATTACATTATCCACCCTATCTATCCCTTCATAATCTTCACACCTCTATCAGGTCCCCTCTCAACTGCTCCATGGAAAACAAGCCCAGCCTATCCAATCATTCCTCATAGCTCAGACCCTCCAGGCAACATTCTAGTAAATCTCCTCTGCACCAAACATTATGCAATTATAAGCTTCCTATAGTGTGGTGACTAGAATTGCACACAGTATTCCCAGTTGTGGCCCAACCAACATTTTATATAATTTTAGCATAACTTCCTCGCTCTTGTATTCTGTGCATCAGCTACCCATGTATCCTATGATAACTGCAGGGATCTATGGCAATGAACACCAAATTTGCTTTGATTTGCAGAGTTTCCAGAGTTTTACTCTACCTCTCACAGAGTAATTTCTTTCCCTGTTATTCCTTGCAAAGTGCATTCCCTCCTACCTTTTTCAGTGCTCTGCCCAGTAGACCATTTCAGTGATATATTCCTATAGATTACCGCTCTCCTCCTCACTATGTACCAACATATCAATTTTAGTGTTTTCTGTGAATATCTTGATCAAACCCCCTACATTGCAGTGCAAATCATTAAATGTATAAATGGCATAACCAGCAAGGGCCCCAGCACCAAGCCCTGCAGATGCTTATGTAAAACAGACCTCCAGTCACAGAAACATTCTCTAACATCACCCTCTGTTTCCTGCCTCTCAACCACTTTTGGATCCAATATACCATTTTGCTTAGGACCACATGGGCTCTTACGTTTTTGATCAGTCTGCAATGAAGACCTAATCAATGTTGTCCATGTTGATCACATCAAATGCATATTCTCACAAACACTCCCGATTACCAAAACTTTGATCATATTTGTCAAATTAACTTCCCTTAACAAATCCTGGTTTACTATTCCTTAATCCATTTCTCTCCAAGTATAGTATTCAGATGACATTTACTTCACCCTATTTCACTCTCCATTGTTCTATTTCTTTCTTAGTCTCATGAAGTGTTGGTCCCCACATTCACCGAGGTTCATTTGCCCCACGGAACTTGTAATCAGCTTGCATAGCCAGAAGTCTGTGGCTCAAATATTTTTCAAACTGAAGGGGGATGAAAATTGCAATTCATAAGACATATCACAAAGTACTCTGCCCCACAAATTCTGGCCTAAAAGTGTCCATATCATACAAGGGATTAGATTTACCAACCAAATGCACTGCATTAGATTACTGAAGAATCTATTGTTCATAGAATAGGAAGCTATTAGCCACCAAACTGCTTACTCTTCAACTAATTGCAATTTCTAGCATTATGTGAAAAGGATCAACTTCATTTTTATTCATTCATTAATAAGCGTGTGCCTGGCTACACTAGCATCTGTTGGCCAACCCTAAGTTCGCTGGAGAAGATGGTAGTGAGCTGTTTTGTTGAACTGCTGTAGTTCTTAGATTTCAGGGGCACCTAAACTGCAATTAGGAAGGGCATTCCAGATATAAATGTCCTCCTAGTACATTTCTTCATCGCTCACTTCATGCTGTGAAATATGGGTATGTACTTCTCTACTAAAATTAAAATGGTTGAGAAGAGAATTTTGTAGGTGATCACTATTTTTCCAATATGGTCCAAACTCTCATATAATAAAGTACTACTTTAAAATGTTTTGGCTACAGATTCATATTTTAAGGAGATTATTTTTATAAAATGATGTAAATTCCTGTAAAGAACCAAAATACTGTACATGTTGGAAATCTGAAGTAAAATAGAAAATGCTAGAAATACATGGGTAGATAGGCAGGAGGTTGGAAGAACATAGCAAGCCAGGCAGTATTAGGAGGTGGAGAAGTCAACGTTTCGGGTGTAACCATTCTTCAGGGCTGCAGAAATACATGGGTAACATGGTGGCTCAGCAGTTGCACTGCTGCCTCATTGTGCTGGGGTCCTGGGTTCGATTCCAGCCTTCAGCAGCTGTCTGCCTGCACATCCTTGAGAAGACACTTCTGGGCAATTTAGCTTGGCCAAGACACCTAAGCTACACATCTTTGCACTATGGAAGGAAAACAGAGCATCCTTGGGGAAACCCACGCAGACACAAGGAGAATGTGCAAACTGCACACAGACAGCTGCTGAAGGCTGGAATCGAACCCAAGACCCCAACACAATGAGGCAGCAGTGCAACTGCTGAGCCACCATGTTACCCATGTATTTCTGCAGCCCTGAAGAATGGTTACACCCGAAACGTTGACTTCTCCACCTCCTAATACTGCCTGGCTTGCTATGTTCTTCCAACCTTCTGCCTATCTACCCATGTATTTCTAGCATTTTCTATTTTACTTCAGATTTCCAACATGTACAGTATTTTGGTTCTTTACAGGAATTTACATCATTTTATAAAAATAATCTCCAAATAGAACCTTCCACTGGCACAGCATTTCCAGTTCCTCATACCTTGTGGCAAACATCAGACTGACTAGACCGAGAAGACCACTTGGGTGAGATGACATAAAGACAAGAAGCAGCCCTAAACGAGAGATCCCGAAACATCAGCCAACCCTCAAAGACCAAGGAACAGCCTGTCTCATCCTTACTGAATGGGTATTACCGGTCCTTTCAAACAAACAGATCAAATACAGGGGTAGGCACCTGTGGATAGGATGTAATGAATATTCATAACTGCAGTAGATAGCTAGTGTAGATTTGAGACTATTCAATTAGAGATTTAAGATTGTTTACTGAAAAGTCCTGTGAAGAGAATGATTGATTTTGATAGACATTATTTTTCCTTGATAAAATATTTAATAAGGTTGTGTTGAATGATCCCTTGACTCTTATCCCCTTTGCTTCTCTTACTGCGTAAAACGGGTTACTGCAAACTGGTCAAGGTTAGTCAGTTAAAAATCACACAACACCAGGTTATAGTCCAACAGGTTTAATTGGAAGCACACTAGCTTTCGGAGCGATGCTCCTTCATCAGGTAATAGTGGTGGACTCAATCCTAACACAGAATTTATAGCAAAAATTTAGTGTGATGTAACTGAAATTACACATTGAAAAATTGATTGTCTGTTAAGCCTTTCGTCTGTTCGAATACAGTGATAGTTTCACTTCTTTCAAGTGTAAATCACAAAACCTTTTTTTAAAAAAGTTGCATTCTTGGGTTAGCTGTTAACAATGGTGATAGCTAATCAATATGTTGAAGGTGTTGGCTCCCTGTGTTCTCTGTCTATGCCCTGAACTTTGTACACCCCAGTCCAACACCGGCATCTCCAAATCAAGGTTAATCAGGGTACATTTACCCATCTTTGACTCTGCAACACCATTTTTCAGGTTCATGACAGTTCATAATTTATCCATGTCTCCCTCTCTTGTATATATAAATAAAAATTGTACTTGTAACTCCATAGTTTAATTTTAACTTCAAAAACCATTCAGCACTGCCATAAACTTACTTACTTTATTCTCCTTTGTTCTATGCCATTTTCGTAAAACTCCAAGGCCCTTTGAACCCTATACCTGATGTTGCCCTTCAATTGCATTTGTTCTTGTTCTAGTATAACACGATTCTTGGTTTCGTACTCTTTGTGGACCCTCACAAAACTTGCATAAGTTTCAGCACGTAAATCCTGTTCAAGCTCCTTCACCAGATCTGCATTTGCGAAGTTACCTGCAGATTTTGCTAGCTGCAAAAAAAAATTATAAGGGCATTTAAAAATATATCACAGGGTTACTTTTCATTACTTCAAACCATCAAAAGAAAACAAAATTATAACTAAGGCATGCTTTTGAATTTACTCTGTCTGCTTATTTCTGCATATTGCTGGTATATTATTAGATATACTACGAGGTAAAAACAATGACTGCGTATGCTGGAAACCAGATTCTGGATTAGTGGTGCTGGAACAGCACAGCAATTCAGGCAGCATCCAAGGAGCATAGTACCGCAATTTAAATGAGATATTGTTTGCTATCCCAGATGAAAGCCGCTTTTACTATGTGTAATACAGGGATGACAACTAGTATGACAGCACAATGATTTTGGCACCAACAATCTAAAGGCCTAGACAGATGATCTCGAGTCAAAACCAAATTCCGTGAAGAAACTGGGGAGTTTTAATTTACTTGTTGAAATAAAGAGCTAGTCTCAGTCACACTGCCCATGAAACTGTCAAACTACCCATTTGGTTCACTAACTTTAGAGAAGGAAATCTTTGCCATGTCCAGCTGACATGAGATTAAATACTTTGAACGGTATTGCTGACTCTTCACTGCCCTCTGAAATAGCAAACCATTCAATTATATCAATCTTCTAGACAAGGCTAAAGTAAGAACTATGCCAGGCATGTCTGACATTAACCCAGGCATCAGACATGACAAAGACACACAGGAGACAGACAGGACTGTAAATGCTGGAGATCAGAATCAAAAAGTGTGGCTCTGGAAAAGCACAGCAGGTCAGGAAGCATCCGAGGAGCAGGAGAGTTAACATTTTGGGAAAAGCCCTTCATCAGGAATATGGTGGTGGCGGGAGAAGGGGGCTGAGAGATAAATAAGAGGGTGGGGTGTGGGGAAGGTAGCTCGGAAGGCGATAGGTAGATGCAGGTCGGGGCTCGAAGAAGATGGGCAGGTTGAACTGTCCTACCTGACCATCTTCTTTCCCACCTCTCCTTTCCATCCTTATCTCCAACCTATCACTATCACCTCCCCGATTTCCCCCCCCCACCCCACCTGCAGCCACCTATCACCTTCCCAGCTACCTTCCCCGCTGTCCCCCCTCAACAATCTTGATGAAGGGCTTATGCCTGAAGCGTTGACTCTCCATTTGCCTGACCTGCTGTGCTTTTGCAGTGCCACACTTTTCGACAAACACCATAGGGTGTGGTATAGCATGTAAAGTTCTTAGACAGGAGTTTGAAAACCACAACAGCAAGGAACTGAAGAGAGTAGATCTGAAAGCCAGCCTGTCAGTTTCCAGCTCCATCCTTCACTGAGGCTATTAAAGATGATGCAAGGATACCCACCTGCACTAGACAAGTAGCTGTCACAACTTGGTAGAAATCTATTGATGACAATTAAGGGAGTCCATCTGAGATTTACCAGTCAAGCACTGGAACCCTGCATGCCACGAGGTTAGTTTAGATGTCTGAAGGTGGCAGAATATAGGGGGGGTCACAGCTATTAGCAGTTCTGGTAATCTTCCCATCTTTCCTGGATGCAGGAAGAACCACTGGTCCACCCCTCACACAGCAAATTGGCAGGCTGGCTGAACACTTATTTTTAAAAAATATGTTTTGCAGGTGAACCAGGCGGTGAAAAGGCAAATAGTATGTTGGTCTTCATAGCGAGAATATTCCAGTACAGGAACAGGGATGCCTTACTGAAATTGTACCAGACCTTAGTGAAACTATACCAGAATATTGTGTGAAAAAGGATGTTTTACTTATGGAGAGGGCCCAACAAATGTTTACTGGACTAACTCTTGGGATGATGGCAGGACTGATGAATGAAGAGGGATTGGATCTGTTAGGACTATATTCACTAGAGTTCAGAAGAATGACGTGTGGTAGGAGATTCTCATTCTATAACATTCTAACACGACTAGCCTGTAAATGCAGGAAGGGTGTTCCCAATGACTGGAATGTCCTGAACCAGAGGTCACAGTCTAAGGATATATAGTAGGCCATTAGCACTGAGATGAGGAAAAATATTTTCACTCAGAGAGTGATGAGCTTGTGGAATTTGCTGCCACAGAAAATGATTGAGGACAAAACATTTTATGCTTTCAGGTATGAGGTAGACAGAGTTCATAGGACTAAAGGGATCAAAGGGCTTGGGATGACTGGGGAGGAGGGTACTGCATAAGGTGATCACCCATGATCATACTGAATAGCAGAGCAGGCTCAAAAGGCATACTCCTCTTCCTAACTTTTTTGTTTCAATGTTTCTGATTTCTAAGGCCTCTGATTGGTTCACAAACTTCAAAAGCCTATTCACTTTCCTTAATTGGATGGCAATCCTGTGTTCGGGTCAATTAATGAGGAACCAATAAAAAGTAGGACCAGTGATTGGTCCCCATGGAGTGGGTTTGTGAACCACTAAAGGCCCTGACTTCTATTTCTCGTCCCCAGATGAAATTCCTTCCCCAACTTACATTTGGGGACCTATGCAAAACTTAAGAAAGTTGGTCCACAGAATATTCATATGCAAAGAATCAGCTAAACCTTCACGCTCATCCATCACTGGCAGGACAGACTGGTGACACAGTAGATGTAGTGTACAGTCAGAAAGGAGTTGTGCTGAGAGTCCTTAATACTTACTTTATTACCTATGAAGTCTCATGGCATTAGATCAACATGGGCAAGAAAACTTCCTTCTGATTACTCTCTACCATCTCCCTTTGACAATAAATCAATATTGATTGATGTTTGAAGAAACAGAGGGTAACATAGGAACAGAAGGAACCCTGGATGGAGGATCTCAATGTCAATCACTAAAACAGAATCATCAATATTAACCGATTTGCTGTTCTGGGTCTATAGTAGATGATAATTGAAAAAAATCTACTTGACATCATCCTCATCAACCCAGATGCATTTGTATTGGTAACAGTTACAACTTGTGCTCCATGTGGAGATGAAATATTGTTTCACAATGAAGACACCTTCCATTTTATTACATCACATCACCACCATCATGCTAAATTGGACTGATACTGTACACACCTTGCAGCTCAAAACTGGGCATCCTTCAGGGAACATCATCAAAACTCAAGCATAACTTGTAATTTCACAGCCTAGATATCCCTCACTCTATCATTAATATCCAAACAGGGTATCACCCTTAGATAAATGTGGAATGTGAAAGAGAATACACCAGGACGAAAAAATGTTTCTAAAACTTACGTGCTAACCTAACAAAGGTATAAAAGAAGATTATATACTTGCTAAACACCATCCAGAGAAGGCATATACTGCTGGGGTTGAAAGTGGGTTGCACAGCTGTCGCTGTTGGTGCAGCTGGGAAAGAGACGTGAGTAGGCAGTGCAGAGGACAAAGACATTTTGTGCTTTTCAGCACAGGAAGAGTGGGAAGATGTTGCAATAATGAGAGTGGTAAAGTATGAACTTTGATGGGAAGGGCACAGTAGCAGATAGTGTAATTGTGGGGTGTCAGAGAGAAGATAATGAGATATACAAAATATATATAAAGTCCTGGAATTCCCTCCCTACTGGCATTGTTGGTTAATCCATGTCAAGTGAACTGCAGCAATTCAAGAAGATAGCTCACCACCTCCTTCTCAAGGGCAAATAAGGATAGGCTATCACTGCTTGACAGCCAGTGACGGCCACGTTCCACAAATGAATAAAAAAGATAGATTGATGGAGTGGAGAAGGACATTAGCTTTCTTCTTACACTACTGCGCAATCTTCAAAGTATCTGAGACTGCTCTGACCCAAGAGGCAATCTCAGACAAGGTGCAGTACGGTCTGGTGTTGAACCTCCACTGCTGATCCTGTGGGAAGAAGTCCTGCGTCAACAACACCCCATCCATCAACAGGACCATCCGATCAAGCAGGACCTCCAGGTCCCTGCCCTCAAAGTTGGGCACAATTTCCCCATTTCTGCATATCCAGGGCAAGTATCAGGAACCATACCAAGCAACTGTGGATTTACAGTGCATGTCCTTTAAAATATGGTATTAGACATTCAGTGAATAGCGAGTTGTGGAAAATTACCAGGTATGACCGGTCTTCAAAAGGCAGGACAAATCCATGCCAACCAATTACCATTCCATCAGTTTTCTATTGATCAACAACAAAACAATGCAAGGTGTCATTGACAGTCAATCAGGTGGTACTTATCCAGCAATAAACTGCTCACCAAAGCCAAAAATAGGTTATACATGGCCAGTCAGCAACAGACCTCCTTCTAGCATTTGTCCAAAAAACTGAATTCAAAATATATTGTGAAAGTGGCTCTCATTACATCATTTTATCATGAAGGATCTCTAACCATATTGAGATCTTTGGGAATCCAGTGCACAAGGGAATATGGTTGCAATTCTTGTAGATCAAATGACTTAGCCCCACAGCAATCACTGCAGGAAATAGTTCTTATTAATGATCTTCTCTCCATCATAAGGTTAGAAAGGCAAAACGTTCACAAATTAATACATATTAATCTCCTCAGATATTGAAGCAGTCAGCGGCCATATGCTGCAAAACCCATTCAGCATTCAGGTCTGGACTGAAACGTGACAACTAACATTGAGGCACATAAGTGTCTGGCAACGACCACCTCAAATAAGAGAGGATCTAACCATTCCCTCTTGATGAAAACAAAAAACGCTGGAAATCACAGTAGCTCAGGCAGCATCCATAGAGAGAGAACAAGCTAATTATCCGAGCTTAGATGACTCTTCATCAGAGCTGACGTGAAGTGTGGAGGGGGCAACATTTATGCACTGTGGGGGTGTGGAGTATAGGCGAGAAAGGGTGTTGACAGTGCAGAATAAGTGATAGGAATGTGAGAATGGCAGAACAATGGTGTGTCTAAATGCCAGATTGGAAAGAACAGACAGTCCCACTGGAGTGGAGGGAAGAGAGGACATGGTGACAGAGAAAGTAACAAGTAAAGATAAAAGCAAAGAAGGAATGCGAGTGGGTTCACAATCTAAAGATGTTGAACTCAATATTAAGTCCAGATATTGTGCCTAGTAAAGTGCCTAGTCTGAAAATGAGATGTTGTTCCTCTGGTTTGCACTGAGATTCGCTAGAGCATTGCAGCATGCCAAGAACAAACAAATGGGCATGCGAGCAGGACACTGTATTAAAATGACGAGCTACAGGAAGGTCAGAGTCATGCTTGGGGGAGAAAGTGAGGACTGCAGATGCTGTAGATCAGGAAGAAGGGCTGAAGAAGGGCTCATGCCCGAAACGTCGATTCTCCTGCTCCTTGGATGCTGCCTGACCTGCTGCGCTTTTCCAGCAACACATTATCATGCAATGTGGTCAATCAATCTGTTTGGTTTCTCCATTGTAGAGTAGGCCACATTGGGTCCAGCAAAAGCAAGACACAAGATTGGAGGAGGTACAGGTGAAATGCTGCTTCACTTGGAAAGACAGTTAAGGCCCTTGGATGGTGAGCAAGGAGATGGTGAAGAGGCAGGTGTTGCACCTTTTGTAGTTACATGGGCAGGTGCCATGGAAGGGGGGCTGGTGTTGTGGTCATCAAGGAACATACCAGGGTATCTTGGAGGGAATGGTCCTTCCAAAATGCAGACGGGGGAGTGAGAGTAAGATGTGATTGGTGGTGGTGTTCTGCTGGAGTTGTCTGAAATGTCTGAGAATAATCTTTAGAGTACAAAGGCTGGTGGGATGAAATGTGAGGGCAAAGGGGGAACCGATCACACTGTTGTGAGTAATGGGACAGGCCAAAGGCAGAAGCGTGCTTGATAGGTCAGATGCAGTTGAGGGCCCCGTCAACAACGGTGGGTGGGAAACCACGATTATGGAAGAAGGAAATCATGTCAGCAGCACTGGTTTAGAAGAAGGCATCATCCAAACTTTACGATGTCGGCGAAAGAACTGAGAGGATGGGATGGAATCCTTACATGGTGTGGGGTGTGACAAGCTGTAGTGAAAGTAGCTATGGGAGTCAATGGCTTTGTAGTGGATTACAGAGGACAGTTTATTGCCCGAAATGGAGGCAGAGAGGTCAAGAAAGAGGAGGGAGGTATCAGAGATGGACCAAGTGAAAGTGAAAAGAGAGGTGGAAATTGAAGATAAAATGAACAAATCTTTCAAGGTGGGAGCATGCAGCAACACCAAAACATTTGTCGATGTACCAGAAAAAGAGTTGTGGAAGGGGGCCAATGTTGGACTGGAATAAGGACTGTTCAACATACCTCATAAACAAGCAGGCATAACTGGGGCTTAGGCAAATGCCCATAACAAT
Source organism: Chiloscyllium plagiosum (assembly GCF_037043375.1). Classification (NCBI taxonomy): domain Eukaryota; kingdom Metazoa; phylum Chordata; class Chondrichthyes; order Orectolobiformes; family Hemiscylliidae; genus Chiloscyllium; species Chiloscyllium plagiosum. Next base: position 130,531,773 of record NW_028270139.1, on the reverse strand, counting down.
TCCCTTGGCGGAAGTGAGATACTCAATAGCATTATCATTATTGAATCCCCCATTTTCAACATCAACAAAATAATACTGTAGGATCTGTTTTCATTTACAGAAAATTAACAAAAGGCACTCAATTCATGATTTATTCAGGACATCCTCTGGCCACTTTATAAATGCAAGGTTTCAACAGCTCCTCTCAATGTTAGGCCTGAAATGAGTAACATGGTATCCCATACAGCTAAAATCTATTTCAGGATCAGTGGTGCTGGAAGAGCACAGCAATTCAGGCAGCATCCGAGGACAGGCAAAATCGACGTAAAATCTATTTCAGCAGACTGTCAAAAAAACACCTGACATCGCCATGCCACTCTCGATGCATTCTGCACCCTTATCATTTGGTGGTCAAAATGGAGGAGTACTGTTTCATCAGCAGAGGTTGGGGTGCACAGAGTGGTAGGTAGTAATCAATAGGAGGTTTTATTGCAATAATTGTTGCCACACGACTTAAGGGGATCCAGAATCAACACTGAGGATTCCAAGGCAACACCCTCCCAACCATATACTACTGTGCCACCATCTCTGGTGGGCCTGTCCCAAGAATGTTGGTGTGAGCAACAATGTGTATGAGGTATGATTCCATGTCAAAGAGTGTGGTGATAGAAAAGCACAGCCGGTCAGGCAACATCCGAGAAGCGGGAGAATCAACATTTCCAGCATCAGCTCTTCATCAGAAATGAGGCATGTGGTCTAATGGGACTGAGGGATAAATGGGAGGGAGTGGAGCTGACGGGGGAAGGTAGCTGGGAATGTGATAGGTAGATGAAGGTGGGGGTGAAGGTAGTACGTCGGAGAGGAGGGTGGGGCAACATAGATAGGAAGGAAAATGGGATAGGTCGGACACCATTTTGACTGGACAACACATCCATCCTAGGACAAGCCAAACAGAGACATGCTTGAGAATTCCTAGAAGCATGGCATTCCAACTGGAACTCTATCAACAAACACATCGATTTAGATCCCATCTACTTCCCTGTGGGAAAAAGAACTGGAAATTACATCACCACAGGAAATGACATCACCAACCCAAGGAAATCTAAACACATAAATCACAAGCAGACCATAATACCAGTGCTTCACTGGAGAACCACTGATGACATTACCTAGTATGGTAACAAAATGTCTGAAAATGAACTTTCCAGCTCTGCAAGCAAATGTACATCCAAAACCTCAACCTGAGCTACAAATCTTCTCAAAAATTGCTAACAGGTAGGACAGTTCAACAGGGTGGTGCTGGGATAAAGAGGGGAAATTAGGAAACTGGTGAAATCCACATTGATCCCGTGTGGTTGGAGGGTCCCAAGATGGAAGATGAGGCGTTCTTCCTCCAGGCGTTGGGTGGTTAGAGTTTGGGGTTGAGGAGGCCCAGTACCTTGCACGTCCTTAGCAGAGTAGGAGGGGGAGCTAAAGTGATTGGCCACAGGGCGGTAGGGTTGTTTGGTGTGTGTGTGTCCCAGAAGTGTTCTCTGAAATGTTCTGCAAGTTGGTGTCCTGTCTCCCCAATGTAGAAGAGTCTACATACAGAGCAATAGACACAGTAGATGATGTGTATGGAAGTACAGGTAAATCTCTGTTGGATGTGTAGGCCTTTAGGCCCTCCACTGTGTCCACTGCTCTCAATGTGGTCTCCTCTACATTGGGAAGTCAGGATGTCAATCTGCAGTACATTTTAGCGAACATCTCTGGGACACATGCACCAAACCACCCTATGGCCAAAAGCTTTAACTTCCACTCCCACTCCACCAAGGACATGCAAGTCCTGGGCCTCCTCCACCGCCAAACTCCAACCACATGACACCTGGAAGAAGAATGCCTCATCTTCTGCTTTGGGACCCTCCAACCACATGGCATCAATGTGGATTTCACCAGTTTTCTTATTTCCCCTCCTCCCCTCACCTTATCCCAGATCCAACCTTCCAACTTGGCACTGGCCTCTTGAACTGTCCTACTATCCAACTCTCTTCCCACCTATCCGCTCTGCCCTCCTCTCTGACCTATCACCTTCACCCCCACCTTCATCTCCCTATCACATTCCCAGCTACCTTCCCCCAGCCCCACACCCCCACCCATTTATCTCTCAGCTCCTTTGGCTACAAGTCTCATTCCTGATGACGAGCTTACACTCAAAACGTCGATTCTCCTGCTCCTTGGATGTTGGCTGACCAGCTGTGCTTTTCCAGCACCACAGTCTTCAACTCTGATTTCCAGCATCTGCAGTCCTCGCTTTCTCCCAGTATGATTCCATGTGTCAGGCCGTTGCTTGACCATTCTGTGGGATAGCTCTCCCAATTTCTGAATTTTTCAGGAGTGACCGGTTTGGGTTTTCAGTAGAGATAGCAACAAATGGCCACTTAGCTGACGGCAAACACATCCCACTAATGAATAGAAAACATACAAATGGCATCAAACACACTTCCAGAGAATGACCAGCAGGTTCCATTTTCATGGAACATACAACAGAGAAACATACTCAACGAGCTTACACCACAATCCTCCTTCCATCCTCCTGCATCAAACCCCAAAACACATATTTATTTATTATTTAATTAACTCTGACAGTATGGAATAGTCCCTCCTTCTCTCTTATGAGTTACCTGAAAGTGCTATTTATCACAAGTTCAGAAATTACTGGAAAAACTCAGCAGGTCTGGCAACATCTGTGGAGAGACAGCGGAGTTAACTTTGGGGGTCTTTCTTTAGAATTGAACTTACCAAACCCACAGAGCAGGGAGTTGGGCCTTTTACCTCCCTGCCGCAAAGCTTTTCTCGACATTTAGCCGCCATCGTCTGTTTCTCCCACTCGAATCTCCTCTGCGCTATCAGACAGAGTAAGGTGAAGGATTCTCAGACCCTTTCAGCATCGACTTCCGCCGGACCGTCACCATAGCGACCACCAAACACCGGTCCGGGCCATGTGCATTACCAAAGAGATGACGTGTCTTCGCCATAGCAACGGATAAATTGTATTTAAATTACAGTTTTTTTAAAAAAAGAAAAACAGCAATTTTCTGATATTTTGTGATTAATTCGAGCATGAACTACGGACAAATGCTTTTAAGACAAATTTTTTATCGACGCGGATATCATTAGCGTACGGCTGCGAGATGTCTCCCGGATGGGCGGGAATTTCAAACAGGAGGAGCCGTTAACGGATGTGCCTTTAAAGCAATTGTTTACAAAGTAGTTATTTTCTCTTTGAAGGCAAGAATCACCGGCGAACTATAAATACGCGAACAGGTAACGTTGATGCTGTTTTGCTTGTTTATTACTTATTTTCTAAGTTAATTGTCAGGTTCGACTGAGAAGGTTATCGCTGACTAACTGGCCGCCTGGTTGGAGAAGATTGAATGCGCTCTGAGGAGGCAAGGCCTGGGGGTGTGAATCTGTTTAGGGTCTCCGTACTTGGACGAAGCTGGTGATCTGTCGGAATTTTTTTTCGACAGTCTGACGGAACAATTTTTAGTTGTGTAAGATACTACGTTTCTCTTTTTAATTCTAACACTGCTGGGAGCTGTTCAGAATGTCTGTCATTTATACCACATACTGCCTGACCTGCTGTGCTTTTCCAGTACCACTCTGATCTAAACTCTGGTTTCCAGTATCTGCAGTCCTCACTTTCGCCTATTTATATCACAATGCTAGGTTATAGTCTAACAGGTTTATTTGGCAGCATTAGCTTTTGGAGCGCCGCTCCTTCTTCAGGTAGTTATGAAGCTACGGCTTCCAAATAAATCTGTTGGACTATAACCTGGTGTTCTGTGATTTTTAACGTTGTATTTGTGATGTTTGTTTGGTTTGGTTTGATTTGATTTTATCATTGTCATGTACCAAAATATGGTGAAAAGTGTTGTTTTGCATGTTGTACAGACAGAGCGTACCATTCAAAGTGCAACAGGGTAGCAGAACAGAGTACTGTAATAGTGTTACAGCCACAGAAAAGATCTGCATTCAAACTTTTATACAGGTAGTTCTTCTATAACATGATGGTTGCGTTCTTGTACAACTCTACATTATGGGAAAAAAATCATGCTTTAGAAACAACATTTGAAGTGTTGGTGATGTACATAGAACATAGAAGAATACAGCGCAGTACAGGCCCTTTGGCCCTCGATGTTGCGCCGATCCAAGCCCACCTAACCTATACTAACCCACTATCCTCCATATACCTATCCAATGCCTGCTTAAATGCCCATAAAGAGGGAGAGTCCACCACTGCTACTGGCAGGGCATTCCATGAACTTACGACTCGCTGAGTGAAGAACCTACCCCTAACTTCAGTCCTATATCTACCCCCCCTTAATTTAAAGCTATGCCCCCTTGTAATACCCGACTCCATACGTGGGAAAAGGTTCACACTGTCAACCCTATCTAACCCCCTAATCATCTTGTACACCTCAATCAAGTCACCCCTAAACCTTCTTTTCTCTAATGAAAACAGCCCCAAGTGTCTCAGTCTTTCCTCATACGATCTTCCTTCCATACCAGGCAACATCCTGGTAAACCTCCTCTGCACCCGTTCCAGTGCCTCCACATCCTTCCTATAGTATGGCGACCAAAACTGCACACAATATTCCAGGTGCGGCCGCACCAGAGTCTTATACAACTGCATCATGACCTCAGGACTCTGGAACTCAATTCCTCTACCAATAACAGCCAGTACGCCATATGCCTTCCTCACCGCACTATTTACCTGGGTGGCAACTTTCAGAGATCTGTGTACATGGACACCAAGATCCCTCTGCTCATCCACACTACCAAGTATCCGACCATTAGCCCAGTACCCCATCTTTTTGTTATTCTTCCCAAAGTGAATCACCTCACACTTAGCTACATTGAATTCCATTTGCCACCTTTCTGCCCAGCTCTGCAGCTTCTCTATATCCTGCTGTAACCTGCCACATCCTTCCTCACTGTCAACAACTCCTCCGACTTTCGTATCATCCGCAAACTTGCTCACCCAACCTTATAACCCCTCTTCCAGGTCATTTATAAAAATGACAAACAGCAATGGTCCCAAAACAGATCCTTGCGGAACACCGCTAGTGACGGCACTCCATGAAGAAACTTTGCCATCAACTACTACCCTCTGTCTTCTTCCATCCAGCCAATTCCTAATCCAAACCTCCAACTCACCCTCAATGCCATATCTCCGTATTTTCTGCAGTAGCCTACCATGCAGTAGCCTACCATGTAATCGCATGTTCGAAAAGTTCAACCTTTAGAAATAGCCCCAGTTGGTCAATCTTGTTACCGCGAATTCGTATTAATGAAATGTACGTTATAGCAGAACGACCTTTACCTTCTGCCTTACTGAAGAGAATGGGAGAGAATATTGGGGATGGGCGGCACCTTGTGTTAGGTAAAAACAATGACTGCAGATGCTGGAAACCAGATTCTGGATCAGTGGTGCTGGAAGAGCACAGCAATTCAGGCAGCATCCGACGAGCATCATAATCGACGTTTTGGGCAAAAGCCCTTCATCAGGAATAAAGGCAGAGAGCCTGAAGCGTGGAAAGATAAGCTACAGGAGGGTGGGGGTGGGGAGAAAGTAGCATAGAGTACAATAGGTGAGTGGGGGAGGAGATGAAGATGATAGGTCAGGGAGGAGAGGGTGGAGTGGATAGGTCGGACAAGTCCGGACAGGTCAAGGGGACAGGGCGGGCTGGAAGTTTGAAACTAGGATGAGGTGGGAAAGGGGAAATGAGGAAGCTGTTGAAGTCCACATTGATGCCCTGGGGTTGAAGTGTTCCGAGGCGGAAGATGAGGCTTTCTTCCTCCAGGCGTCTGGTGGTGAGGGAGCGGTGGTGAAGGAGGCCCAGGACCTCCATGTCCTCGGCAGAGTGGGAGGGGGAGTTGAAATGTTGGGCCACAGGGCGGTTTGGTTGATTGGTGCAGGTGTCTCTGAGGTGTTCCCTAAAGCGCTCTGTTACGAGGCGCCCAGTCTCCCCAATGTAGAGGAGACCGCATCGGGAGCACCAAATACAATAAATGATATTAGTGGATGTGCAGGTAAAACTTTGATGGATGTGGAAGGCTCCTTTAGGGCCTTGGATAGAGGTGAGGGAGGAGGTGTGGGAGCAGATTTTACAGTTCCTGCGGTGGCAGGGGAAAGTGCCAGGATGGGAGGGTGGGTCGTAGGGGCGCGTGGACCTGACCAGGTAGTCACGGAGGGAACGGTCTTTGCGGAAGGTGGAAAGGGGTGGGGAGGGAAATATATCCCTGGTTGTGGGGTCTTTGTGGAGGTGGCGGAAATGTCGGCGGATGATTTGGTTTATGCGAAGGTTGGTAGGGTGGCAGGTGAGCACCAGGGGCGTTCTGTCCTTGTTACGGTTGGAGGGGTGGGGTCTGAGGGCGGAGGTGTGGGATGTGGACGAGATCCGTTGGAGGGCATCTTTAACCACGTGGGAAGGGAAATTGCGGTCTCTAAAGAAGGAGGCCATCTGGTGTGTTCTATGGTGGAACTGCTCCTCCTGGGAGCAGATACGGCGGAGGAATTGGGAATACTGGATGGAATTTTTGCAAGAGATAGGGTGGGAAGAGGTGTAATCCAGGTAGCTGTGGGAGTCGGTGGGTTTGTAAAAAATGTCAGTGTCAAGTCGGTTGTCGCTAATGGAGATGGAGAGATCCAGGAAGGGGAGGGAGGTGTCAGAGATGGTCCAGGTAAATTTAAGGTCAGGGTGGAATGTGTTGGTGAAGTTGATGAATTGCTCAACCTCCTCACGGGAGCACGAGGTGGCGCCAATGCAGTCATCAATGTAGCGGAGGAAGAGGTGGGGAGTGGTGCCGGTATAATTACGGAAGATCAACTGCTCTACGTAGCCAACAAAGAGACAGGCATAGCTGGGGCCCATACGTGTGCCCATGGCTACCCCTTTGGTCTGGAGGAAGTGGGAGGATTCAAAGGAGAAATTAAGGGTGAGGACCAGTTCAGCCAAACGAATGAGAGTGTCGGTGGAAGGGTACTGTTGGGGACGTCTGGAGAGGAAATAACAGAGGGCTTGGAGGCCCTGGTCATGGCGGATGGAGGTGTAGAGGGATTGGATATCCATGGTGAAGATGAGGCGTTGGGGGCCGGGAAAACTGAAGTCTTGGAGGAGGTGGAGGGCGTGGGTGGTGTCTCGAACGTATGTGGGGAGTTCCTGGACTAGGGGGGATAGGACAGTGTCGAGGTAGGTAGAGATGAGTTCAGTGGGGCAGGAGCATGCTGAGACAATGGGTCGGCCAAGGTGGTCAGGCTTGTGGATCTTGGGAAGAAGGTAGAACTGGGCAGTGCGGGGTTCCCGGACTATGAGGTTGGAAACTGTGGGTGGGAGATCTCCTGAGGTGATGAGGTTCTGTATGGTCTGGGAGATGATGGTTTGGTGATGGGGAGGGTGGGGTCATGGTCGAGGGGGCAGTAGGAAGAGGTGTCCTCGAGTTGGCGTTTGGCTTCAGCGGTGTAGAGGTCAGTGCGCCAGACTACCACTGCGCCCCCTTTATCCGCTGGCTTAATGGTGAGATTGGGATTAGAGCAGAGGGATTGGATGGCTGCGCGTTGAGGGTGAGAGGTTGGAGTGGGGGAGGGGGTTGACAGGTTGAGGCGGTTAATGTCCTGGCGGCAGTTGGAAATGAAGAGGTCAAGGGCAGGTAATAGGCCAGCGCGGGGTGTCCAGGTGGATGCAGTGTGTTGGAGGTGGGCGGGAGTCCTGATTGTGAAAGTAATCTCGGAGGCGGAGGCGACGCAAGAAGTGTTTGATGTCACGGCGTGTATTAAATTCATTGATGCGTGGACGGAGGGGGATGAAGGTGAGTCCTTTGCTGAGGACTGATCGTTCGTCCTCATTGAGTGGGAGGTCTGGAGGGATGGTGAAAACTCGGCAGGGCTGGGAGCTGGGATCTGGTGTGGGTGTAGAGCTGGGAGTGGGGTCGGAGCCAGTACCTGGAGTGGGTGTGATGGTGGGGGGAATGGGGGTGGAGGCATGAGCAGGGGTAGTGTTCCCCTCTGGGTTCTGGGGGGTGGGGATAGTGACAGTGGGGTCTGTGGGGGGCGTCGCAGCAGAATGCAGGTGAGTGGCGCTGGTGGGGGCGGAAGTGGTGGCAGACACGGCAGTAGGGGTGGCGGAAGTCACTGAGCGTGTGGCATCGGCGATGATGTGAGGGCCAGAAGTGGCTGTGGGAGTGGCCATGATGGGGGCAGAAGTGACAGGATCAATCAGCGTGGGGGTGGTAGCTGCATCAGCCGCATGGCTAATGGCGTTTCCGAAGCCAGGGGAATCTTCTGGAATGTTTGAGGAGCGCTAGTTATGGAGGTGGGTGGATAAAAGTTTGTTGTACTTAGTTTTTGATGTTTGCGATGGAATTGAAATACTGTTTGTTGAGAGTATGAATTCTCCTGAGGATGGAGTACAGAGTGGTTCCTTTGCAATTCTGAGAGAGTGTGGCCCTCAGCTGAGGCAGGGCAGACTGTAGAGAGGTTAGGTGCCGGCACATTGCTGCAAGCGTGGAGCGGAGGATCTTGAAGGAGAACTGTAGCTGGTGTTTTTGAATCTGTAGTGTTATGTTGCCTGCTTTCCCGAGACTGTGGGAAGTATAGGTGTAGTCATTAGGTGGATCTCTCTCTCTTTTCCCACCTCTTTCTCTCTCTCTCCCCCCCCCCCCCCTTTCCTCTGGAGGAGGGAGCACTGGTATTGAGGATTATGCTGGAGGTGTTGTCTCCTAGTCTTACTGATTTGCACTCTGTGGGTCAGGAAGTCAAGGATCCAGTAAGAAAGAGGAATCTGAGACCTAGGTCTTGGAGTTTGATTTTGTTAGAATTATGGTGTTGAATGTAGAGCTGTAGTTAATAAGTGGGAACGTAATGTAAGTATCCTTGTTACCCACATTTTTCAGGAATGAGTGTAGGGTCAGGGAGCTGGTATCTGCCGTGGACCTCTTGTGACAGAGCAATTGCAAAGGATCGAGACAATTTTGTAGACTGGAGGTAACGTGAGCCATGATAGACCTCATTTCATCTGCTACTTATCAGCCACTCAGCTATTTTCTCTGTCCTGTAATAGTTACTTCATGTCATTCTCACTGTTTGCCTCTCTTGTCCACAATATAGAATATCCTTTTATTGTCATATGTACTCCAGTACAGAAGTACAGTGAAACGTTTTTACAATGGCTACCTTTTAATGGTGCTATCTTAGGTACAAGTACCTAGGTACAAATCTTGTATATTAAAGAAAAATATAGTATTGTTACAGGAAAAAAAGAAAAACATTAGCATGAAATAGTTAAAAAGTCCAAAATAATAATAAGTGACTATAAGATCTTAAGATCCCAGGGGAGGTAGAAAGGGGGATAAAGGAAAAAGGACTGGTGAACAGAGGAGCTCCGACCAGAGCATCATACGCTGCTGCCACCTTTGAAGCTGCATGTTTCATTGGCAAATTTTGAAATTTTTCTTTGTACTTTAAGATCGTGATTTTTATACATTTTTTTTAAAAAAGCAATTTAGCACTGACCCTTGGGGAACACTGTCTCCTACCCTCCAGTGTGAAGAACAGCCAACTACCAGAATTTGCTTCCGTAGATGCTGCTTTCCCCCTTCCTGGAATTGGAAAGGTTTTTCAGTATTGCTTCCGATTTCCTTCCCACCTCTCCTTCACCTGGTCCATTGCCAACTCTCTCCTTCCCTTTCTAGACATCACTGTTTCCATTTCTGGGAATAGGATGGCCACTAATTTCCACTACAAATGCACTGGCTCCCACAGTTACCTTGACTATACATCCTCTCACCCAGTTTCCTGTAAAAACTCTATTCTGTTCTCGGTTTTCCATCTCCTTTATCTGTATTCACAAAGGCAGTTTCTACAAAGGCCTCCAAAATGTCCACCACCTCCCTTAACCGAGTATTTCCCAGTACCATAGTTGAAATGACTCTTGGCAGTGTCCAAGAACTATGATCTCCTGCAATTCCACCCTCCTCTTTCTCTTCCCTCCTGCAACAGCATTAGGGACCTCCTGGTCCTCATTTAATACCCTACAACATCCATTTCCAAAGGATCATTAGCAGCTATTTCTCCCACCTCCAGCAGATTGCCACCACTGGACACGTTTCCCTTCCCTCCCTTATCTGTCTTCTGCAGAGACCCCATTCCCTCCATGACACCTTGGTCACTCCTTTTCCACTCCCAATACCTTCCACCTCCCATGGTACCTTCTTGTTTACTTCCTCCTTCCTCACTATCTAAGGCCCAAGTACATTTTCTAGATGTAGCAGTGATTTACCTGCACTTCACTCAATCTAATTTACTGTATTTGCTGTCTACACTGGGGAGATGAAATGCAAACTGGATGACTACTGTGCAGCGCAACTATGTTTCTTCTGCAAAAATTACACTGAATTTCCTGATGTCAGCAGTTCAACACACCACCATGTTCCCTGACCAACATCTCTGCCTTGGCTTTTTCCAGTGCTCCAGAAAAGCTCAGCACAAGTTGGAAGAACGGCATCTAATTTTCTGCTTCGACTCTGCAGCTTTTGGGATTCCATAATGAGGTAATTGATTTTTGGGCCTGAACACCACTTCCCATGTCCTTACCGAATCCCCACACACCAGACCTTATCATCACATAGGTTTCTAAGTTCTTAACAGCAATGAGACAGTCCCTTTGGCCCATTATATCAATGCCAGTCATCAAACATCACACTTCTAAACCCAGTTTTCAGCACTTGACCTTCTGTACCACAACCATTTCATTGTCAGTTACTAAAGGTCTCAATTAGCAGCTGTTGATTTCCCCCAGCCTGAGTTTTACCCGTCAAACTGTTGTTTTCTGTATCTCAGCTTCATCTCTACCTATTGTTTACTTCCTATCCACCCCCAAGAATAACTGAACCTGATAATCCCTACCCTTCCCTTCACTTTTTGATCACATAGCATTGCCCTTTGTTGAGAAGGGCACTGCTTGTCACTGGCCACTCTGGTATTTCCTTTCTTCCTGGTGGTGGGATGCAAATAAAAATGTATACACTTGTTCTTCACGTTATCTGACACTTGCACGCGCCTGACAAAAGTGCTGGGGAAAAATAAGCACTACTGCAGTTAGGCGGTAGTGTGGGAGAAAATCTTTTCTTTAAAACCAAGAAAAGAAAAAAGAACAGGAGAGTTAAACTTTTCACTCTGAGGGAGCTGGATCAGTGTCTGAAGGACTATTGGAAAAAAAACAGAATCCAAAAAAGTTAACTGCTTTGTCTTCACAGATGCTGCCAGATTTGCTGAATTTTCCCAGCAATTTGTTTGTTTCTGATTTTCAGCATCCATAGTTTTTTGACCAGAAGTTGCTGTCATCTGTTATTAAGCTTTTTTTTAAATAAAGTTCCAATTGCACACTATCCCTCCAATTTCAATAGGCCTTAAACTTATTGAACCAGCTGTTTGTTTGACAAATTTGTCTAGCACTTTCTTAAAATCTGTAGACACCAAATCAACTGAATTGCCTTCATCCTGTTCTGTTACTTCATTTAAAAAAAATCAGTTTTAATTAGGCAAATATAACCTGTCTTCACAATCCACCATTGTCTCCTTAGCGGGCACTTGAGTTTTAATTTGAATTTTTTCCCAGTCATGCTTTGTTTTCCTCATTAAGGATTCCAAAGCCTTACTTGCCATTTGGGGTGGCAGTCTTTGGAGGTGAATACTGTATAAGTAAACCTCCCAAAGGCAGCATCTAAATGATCATGGACAAGTGGAAGGTGGTATAGCATTTTCTGAAAAGTAGGAATGTGTAAGCACCTTCAGCTGTTATATACTTGGAAGTTATAGGCCACTGTTGGAATATTGCGTGTAATTCTGGTCTCCTTCCTATTGGAAAGATGTTGTGAAACTTGAGAGGGTTCAGAAACAATTTACAAGGATGTTGCCAGGGTTGGAGGATCTGAGCTATAGGGAGAGGCTGAATAGGCTGGGGCTGTTTCCCCTGTAGCGTCGGAGGCTGAGGGGTGACCTTATAGAGGTTTACACAATATGAGGGGCATGGATAGGATAAATAGACAAAGTCTTTTCCCTGGGATCGGGGAGTCCAGAACCTGAGGTTTAGGGTGAGAGGGGAAAGATATAAAAGAGACCTAAGGGGCAACTTTTTCACGGAGGGTGATATGTGTATGGAATGAGCTGCCAGAGGATGTGGTGGAGGCTGGTACAATTGCAACATTTAAGGAGCATTTGGATGGGTATATGAATAGGAAAAGGTTTGGAGGGATATGGACTGGCTGCTGGCAGGTGGGACTAGATTGGGTTGCGATATCTGGTCGGCATGGACGGGTTGGACCGAAGGGTCTGTTTCCGTGCTGTACATCTCTATGACTCTGTGAAATGAGCCTAATCCCAAAATAGTTTAAAATTTTTTTTAGATGTTGAATATCAAGTGTTCCATAATGGCAAGGATGAATACTTGTGGGGTAATGATAATGTTGTTACTTGGACTGTTGATGATGATGATGAAGAAAATCCAAATGATGTAAAACCAGGCTATTGGGACAAGTTATATGATTCAAATGGTCAGAATGATTTTTGAAGAATTTAATTTAAAATTACGTCATTTGTTATGGCATGCATTTTGTCCAAGGTAATGGATTTGTAATGTTAGAAAACATTTGTATATGCATACTTACTATTTATATTTTTGCATTTTCAATAATGAAAATGTTTGTTGTGACCTACTAGTAATGCATTCAGGTAACTATAACTCCTGCTAGATGCTTTTGCCCACCTATTTCAGATAGTGGTATTGGACTTCCTGTGTAAAGCCATTTTTTTTTTTACTTTAATGCAATAAAAGTTTAGGCCACTTCAGAGTAATATGTGTGGGAAACAAAGCTCACTCACTTCAATAATTTCAGTCCGAGACAAGATCTGAATCAGTAGTATCATTTATTTCACACTTGCAAGTGGGTGTGATGTCCAGTGCCTATAAGGTAGAGGACGTACACACCAAATTCAATTCATACACAATATTTATATAATTTAGTTTCTTTTGTTTTACATTGCTCCTCCCCTGTTTACATCCTCCACTGCCCTACTCTTGTTTATCTCTTGCCTTATCCGGCCTTGTCTGTGACAAAATGCTTATTTCTGGCCTCAAAAGGCCGTTTGACCCCATCCCGCTGCAGGTCATTGTTAGGCATATTCTTTCTTCATCAGTATCCACTCTTTCCATCTGGGCCTCTCCCGAGGCCATTCTGATCCCTATGACCTCTTTAATTAGGGTTTGTTCCTGTGTCTCTGTAAAAGTGGGAAACAGATGTTCATACCTACGTTTGTACAGGCGTGTATCTAGCCTAACTTCATCCCCTCACGACATCTTATCTATTTGCCCATAATATCTACCATTGTTTTGCAATCACGTTTCATGCTGGCATACAATTTTAGCTAATACAAAAACAATTATATATTTCCTCCACATAGTTTCCATTCTTGTTGACTCAGCTCCCGGCCGAAACAACCACACACTGGTGTGAGTTCATTTACTTTTATATAATCAATTATAATTGCAGAAGTAACATTAATTTACCTATATCCCACATATGCACATTGCAAAATTTTATGTATCATAATTAAAAACAACCTGCTGGTGAAACTCAGCAGGTTTGGCAAGCATATATAGAAAGAGAAACAAAAGTTTACTTTTTAAATCAAACTTAAGAAGAGTCATACCAGGCTATCAGTTTTTTTTTATTTGAAATCTCCAGTATCTGCTTTTGATCACTTGGTATAATATTTGCACAATGAATGTGCAATGCATTTATTTCAACTTGCTGCGCAATTAAATTTGACCATAATTGACTCGGTGTGTGGAAAAGGAAGAATCTTGAAAACCGCTTCTAATATCCCAGTCATTATGTTGATGTAGCTATAAAAGTCAAATGCTTTCCCAATTATTTGCAAAAACTTGCAACATTTAGATGTCGTGTATTAGACTCTGCTAATGACAAGTGTTCAAATGAGAGTGTCCAATAATGTAATAAGTAACCAGCTTGTGTAATCTAGAAACCTCTAGCAGTTTTGTAGCAGTTTGGTAATATTCAAAAACCGAGTTAGCCTGTCCATTGCTTGTTTACTGCCATGCTGAAAACAAATATCTTTACTACTTTGACATTTATTAATTGCATTTTTATTAATTATGAATTATAGGGCTTTTTGTATGACACATCTTGCTCTCTTTCATGCTTTCTCGGACTCTCTTGCTTTTTCTCCTTTGTTGAATGAAAGTGTTAGATTTGCTATTTTTCAGTCTTCTAAAGTTGTTCCAGAATCCAACAAATTTTGAAAAATTATAACCAATGTATTCACTATCTCTGCAATCATATCTCCTAGAATACAAATATACAGTCCATCAGGTAGTGGGGTCTTGTCAGCCTTTAAGTCCATTAGTTATCCCATGACCATTTTTTCTCCTGGTGATGGTGATTATTTCAAGTTACTTCCTTGTCATGCGCCTTATGATAATTTTAACTTTTTTTGTTTTCATGTTTTCAAAAGTCCTTGTCACAAAAACATATAATATCTGTTCAAATATCTGTTTCTTTGTTTTCCATTATCAATTCACCACTGTCATACTCCAGAGACTAATGCAGGTTGTTCTGGTATAACGCATTATTCGTCAACATGAATTGGCTATAACACAATTAACGAATTGTGGACTCTGTTTGGATAACACTAACTTTATACTGGATAGGTTTCGCAATTTTCTTTGGGGTTTCTACAATGTGATTTTCTGTAGTGGTTTATCATAGCACAATTTGCTATAGTGCAAGGCTGCAGAGGAACACAACTGTCACGTTATACCAGGATGCACTGTACTTGATTTATTACTCCTTTCCTATTCAAATACTTTAAATAGTAGTAAGAGCTATGTTTTCTGCATTTCTTGCTGGCTTTCTTTCATGCTCTCTTTTGTGTAATTATTTACTGATTGTGATCACTAGTACAGAGTTTCTTCTGGTTTGCTACTATCATTTTAAGATTCTGATTTAGCTTCAGATGATGCATCCTTCCAAAGGCTTTCTTCCTCACTGGATACATCTTTTCTGAGAGTTATTTAATATTTTTTTAAAAAGTTTGTCACTCCAACTTCTGTTCTACCATTTAACCTAATTTCCCCAGTTAACTTTAGCTAACTCCTGCCTTATAATGTCATTACAATTACCCACATTCAGGTTCAAAACATAACTCTGAGACCTATAGTTCACCATCTCCCAAACTGAGCTATCATGTTTGTTAATTGTCACCTAGTGGGCCATTTCTGCTCCAGAATGTACAACTGAAAAGTTGTTCTGAATGCACTCCATGAATTCTATTCCCAGGCTACCTTCATCAGTCTGATTCATCCAATCTACGTGAAGATCATTGCACCTAAATAGTTCATTATTGTGGTATCTTGCTTGCTTCACTTATTTCTTCCTGTATAACGTCCTGCCATGAATATTGTTGCACTACTCCCACAAATTACTTTTTACTTCTTGTATCTACCCAGACTGATTCTACATCTAGCACTTCTGAACTAAGCCTATCTATAATCTCTACACCAATGGTGTGGAAGTGCTGGTGTTGGACTGGGGTGGACAAAGTTAAAAATCATGCAACACCAGGTTTTGGTCTGACAAGTTTATTTGGAAGTACTAGCTTTCAGAGTGCTGCTGGAAACTGATAAAGGAACAGTGCTTTGAAAGCTAATACTTCCAAATAAACCTGTTGGACTGTAATCTGCTGATATGATTTTTTAACTTTGCACTAATGACATCCTCAATTTAACAGATCCTATCACCTTGTCTTTTTAACATCTCAAATACTTTTCAATATTTAGGACCCAACCCTAGTTACCTTGCAACCATGCTTCTGTCATGGCTATCAGGTCATACTTTTTTTTCTACCTGTACCAACAATTCATCTTTTTTTTTAATGAATGCTTCATGTGAGAATTTGTATACGGTATAACCAGGCAGGGCAAGAGTTAAGTTCTGAGGTTTGTGAAACAAGAGGTTCACCTGAGCATAACTCTCTTATCTGATAAGAACTTGCACTTAACAATGGGGTACAGGAGGCAAGGGTAATGGGTTAACAAGGTGGAAAAGCATTCATTGTGTAGAGCCATTTAAACATATTGGAAGCATAAGGTCAGTTAACAAGGGGAACAGTACCCATTATGTCAAGGCAGTTAACAAGGTTAAGAGCATTCATTGTGTAACAGCAAAAGGCTTAATCTTTACTATTGACACTTGCTGATTGTAACTGTCACCCAATTAAGATGTATGTTGCTTTATTTGGATGCTCCTTCCTTTTTAAAATGATTAGATGATTTACTAAGAAACTAGTGTTCGAGAGAGGGCAGAGAACTCATGTCTCTGTGCACGTGGGTGATCATTCTCTCTCCCTCCAAAGCCTGGAATAAAGATTAAGGAGGTAAAGCCATACTGTGTCCCTGAGGGTCTTGCTTCAACTGAGATGGGAACGGGACGATATTGGATGAAGGGTTATTTCATTGGTTGGTTAGCTCGGATGGTTAGAGCGTGGTGCTAATAACGCCAAGGTCGTGGGTTCAATCCCCACACTGACCAAGTGTAGTGGTGAGCCAGCGATGTTTGCAGTGCCGTATCAGGGTTGGTGATTGCTTTCAGGGTGGCACGGTGGCTTGGTGGTTAGCACTACTGCCTCAGTGCCAGAGACCAGGATTCAATTCCTTCGGGCAACAAACTGTGGAGTTTGCACATTCTCCCCGTGTCTGCGTGGGTTTCCTCCGGGTGCTCCGGTTTCCTCCCACAGTCCAAAAATGTGCAGGTTAGGTGAATTGGCCATGTTAAATTGCCTGTAGTGTTAGGTGAAGGGGTAAATGTAGGGGAACGGGTCTGGATGGGTTGCTGTTCGGAGGGTCGGTGTGGACTTGTTGGGCCGAAGGGCCTGTCTTTACACTGTAAGTAATCTAATCTAATCTAATCTTCTGCTGTTTCTCTGGTCTTTATGCTCTGCTTTTACACTGGTAATTTCAGTATGGTTAACATTATCCAAACTGTTACCCTGTACTATGACCTTTTTCCTATCTTTGTTATTGGTATACATGTGAATCATGACAATTTAATCGTCATCTTCCTACTGCAAGTTTCCCCTCCAGTCCAGAATAGATGCGCTGAGCCTGGTGCCAATAGCCTCTGGACACATTCTTACAGAACTGTCTATCTCCATGGTTTACTGTAACCTGCTACCACTGAATTCCTATTTACTACCTTAGCTTCCAGTACCAAGATGCTATGGTCAGTTTGCTCATACACATTGCACTACCTGCTCTTACTGATAGAAACTGCAAGAAGCTTTAACCTGTTGGGCAATTCAAAGTGTTGAGTCTCTTCCACTTCTACATTTGGGTTATGGACTATGGGGGAACAGAAGAAAATGCAATTAAGATCACAACCAGATAAGCTTTGCTCTGTCCTACCTTCTTGGTTCCTTTTCCTACTTTACTTCCAGTTAACTCTTCTCCTGTACCTGACCATGGACCAGATCAGAAGGTGTGTGACTACCAAATGGAACAAAATGTCCATGTAGATTTTCCCCCTCCTTGATGCATAATAGTATTGCCTATGGTTTGGCCTCCATGCCAAGTTTCTCAAGTTACATTTGTGTCCATCAGCTTCCAAATGCTTTAGCTGCAACATATCACCTGCAGAAACCGATCTTTTGTTTTAATTACTGTTTAGGAATAATGCTAAATAATAGTCTGTAGTTGTCTCGAGTAGTTTAACTGGCTAAGACGCAGGCTTAAATTTAAATTTTTTTTTGTTGAGGAGAAAGCAGCCTAAAATTCACCAACTCATTGCCTGTTTCTGATCTCTGAAATTATACTCCCCATCCCCCACTTCCACATCCTCCCTCCAGCCTCCACCAATTCCACCTACCATGCTTTCTTCTCTCTTTTCCCCCACCCTCGCTCATTTTGTGCGTTGAGCAAGGTCATATACTAACTGAAGTTCTACAGACATGATTCAACACCATTAGCTAGAGGAGCCAGCCACTTACCACCTGTACTTGCCTCACTAACCGGTTGCTGGTTTATCCCTGACTACGATTAAATGAAATTTAGCATGCATTCTTGAAACTAAATTATTCTTGTTCAAACTATATTTTAGCGATTTTAATCCTTGAAGCCTCCCCTGCCTCCAAGTTTGTACCTTCTGTCCAGCTACACGTTGGGACAAGCTGTGCTCTTAGTGCTTCATTAGATAACATCAAATTTCATTTTGACTTTGTAGAAATGGCATCTGTTGACTTACAAGATGTATCAACTCAACTGAACAACAAGATATCGTCTATCAAAAGGTCTATGCAGCTGAAGAACATGTGTATGTTGAGTATGACTTTAAGTTGTCTACTATTCATTTTTGACAAAGCTTTAATGAAAGAACCTTTTGTAAAATTTCAAGAAGTTCTCCAAATGTGAATTCGTTTGGGGGAAATTGCTAGTATTGTCTGTCCATATGATTATATGTGGTGTGAAATTCAATAAAGGTATCTTTGAAATAAAGCCTCAAACATTGGTAAGAGGAAGATACAAAAGGAAGCCATTTGATCTATCAAGTCTATGTTGGCTCTCTATAGCAATCAATTCCATTCCATTCAATCCTCTTCCCTACAAGTACACTTTCCTGAAATGCCCATTCAGTTCCTTTTTTAAAAATGATTGATCGTCTTGACTTTCAGCACTCCTCTGGCAGCAAATTTCAGGTCACTGCCATTCATCTTTTTTTTAAAAACAGTATTTTGTTGCATTCTCCCTGCAACTCCTACCCAAAACTAAGTTCCCTAATCCTTGTGATAAACGTGAATAGTTATTCCACTATTTCCACTGTCTAAATGTGTCATAATCTTACTCACAACAACGGTATTTGATAGAAGTGTTTATGTTTGCCGAGCTGGGAATTTTGGTTTGCAGATGTTTTGTCTCTTTACTAGGTTACATCCTCAGTGCTGTGAAACCTCCTGTGAAGTACTGTTGGTTGGAATTTATTTCATTTCATTCGCGCTGCTTCAATTGCTGGTTCCGATTGTTCATTGCAGTGGTCAGTATATTGAGTTTAGTTCAGTGTTGATTTAAGGAGTCCATGGGTGAGTCCCAAACTTGAAGGAATTCTCTAGCTGTCCTCTGTTTGGCTTGTCCTATTATTATTGTGTTGTCCATGTCATCTGTATGTACAGGTACTAAGGATAATTGGTTGTGGTGTTCAATGGCTAGTTGATAATGAATGCAAATGGCTTGCTGTCTGCCTGTTTGTCCTATATAGTATTATGGCAGTCCCTGCATGGAATCTTGCACACCACGTTTGTCCTACACGTGATGGGAATTAGTCATTTTGTTCTCGTGAATTGTCAGAGTGTGGCTATTGGTTTATGTACTGTCATTAAATCTGAGTGATTTGAGGAGTTTGGCTTTCAATTCAGTTTTTTTTATATAAGGTAGAGTAGTTAATGTTTTTGTCGTCGTCTGACAGACAAACAATGTGACATTTGTGGATGAAGTCGTGGGAATATCTGAAGTTGAGGGATATCCATTCTTGGCAAAGATTTATAGAGGTGATGTTCTTCTCTTAGTAGGATGGAAGTGTTGCAGTGTATTGTAGCCCTTTTGAACAGGGTCCTAATGCAGTTTCTCTTGTGTGAGAGTTTCGGTGGTTGCTGTTATAATTCAGGATCTGGTCCACCGTGTGTGGTTTTTCTGGATAATTTTGTTGTGCTTTCCCCACTGTGTTCTTTCTACGATCCCTTCCAGGAATGGAGTTGGTTGTTAATCTCCTCCTCCTCATGTAAATTTGATCCCTGTGAGCATGGAGTTGATAATATGGTGTGTGCTCTCAATCCCTGTTCTTTTAATTATTACAAAAGTGTCAGTGAATCTGATGCAAATTTTTGAGTCTGATTTGTGGGAGGGCTGTTTGTTCCAGTCTTTGCTTTACTGTTTCTGCTATGAACCCAGAGATGGGGGTGCCCCATTGATTTTATTCACAACTCCTCCAGTGTTAAAATTGAAATGCGTTGTCAAGCACAGATCCAGTAGTTTAAGTATGCTGTCCTTGTTGGTTGATTTGGTTCCCCTGTTATGTCATCTGTTTGTCCAGGAGGTTGGCTATTGTCTGTTTACTCAACTGACAAAGTCTTAGCCAAACATAGATGTTTCATCAACTGAGACCGTCACTTGTTCCTTGTCTATGTTTTAAGTTCTCTATACTGTCTGGGAATTCCTGTGATGATTGTATGGAGTGTTTGAATCTACTGGTTAGATGTTTGAGTTTTTATTGAAGTTCTTTTGCCAGTTTGTGATCAAGTTCCTGGAAGAGGTATGTCTGGTTTGTGCACCTTTTTTTAGATAATCTGTAAAATTGTGGGGTGTTGGTTCCTTTTTTTTTTCAATCTTTTATAGGTCTGTCTTGGTTATCAGTCCATTTTTCTGTAGAGTTAGTTATTGGTTGACTGTGGTGTGGGGTCACACTCCCTCTGTGTAGGTAAGTGTCGGTATCTGCAAGTAGTTCCTCTGCTTTTTGTATGTAGTCTGTTTTGTTCATGATTACTGTCATTCTGCCTTTATCTGCTGCTACTAATGAATGTTTGGTGTTCAGACTGGAAGTAACACTAATTGTGACCTAACCAAAGGTCTGTAAATGTTAGCTCTGTTTTTATACTCATACCTCTATTTATGGGAAAGAATAGTGACCTGCTGAAGGATTGAGGGAACCCTCCAGTTGCCCTAATTGGGGGCAATCAGGACATGGGGAGGACTGAGGTTGCCCCTGAAAACCATCTCTATCTCCTAAAATGATTTGAGGGTGGATAGTGCATAACGCATTTCATAAGACCCTCATGTTAAGCTGGTCCAAAAGATTAAGTCACATGGGATCTATGGTGAATTTATAAGTTGGATGCAAAATTGGCTTGGTCATAGCAGACAGAGGTTGTTGCAGAAATGTTTTCCTTACTTTGGGTCTGTGACCAATTGTGTTTGCAAGGATCAGTACTAGGACCTCCTATAGTTGTAAAATATATAGTAGATTTGGACGAAAATATTGCATTTTGGTAAAACCAAACAAGAGCAGGACTTGTGCAATTAATGATAGGGCCCTGGACTGTATTGTAAATAGAGTCCTAGGGGTCCAGGTACATAGTTCTTTTGAAATTTGCATCACCGTGTGGTTAAGGAGTTTAGCAAGCTTGTCTTTGTTAGTCACTCCTTTTTAAGTATAGGAGTTGGGATGTCTTGTTGACGTTGGACAGGACGTTGGTGAGGCTTATTCTGGAGTACTCTATACTGTTCTAGTCATCCTGCTATAGGAAGAATGTCATTAAATTGGAGAGGGTTCAGAAAAGATTTACCAGGATGTTGTCGGGAATGGAAGGTACAAGCTATAAAAATAGGCTAGCACTTTTTTCACTGGAGTGTAGGATATTGTGAGGTGAACATGGAGATTTTTAAAATCATGATAGGCATTAGTAAAGTGACTTTTCCCTAAGGTGGAGGAGTTCAAAACAAAGGGGGTATATTTTTAAGGAGAGGCTTTAAAAAAAAAACATGAGGGGGCAATATTTTTGTTGTATGTTTGTTGAATGAACTACCAGTGGAAATGGTGGATGTAGGTACAGTCACAATATTTAAAAGACATTTGGATAAGTACATGAATAGGAAAGGCTTGGCAGGATTTGGACCAAATGTAGGCAATTGGGGCTAGATTAGTTTGGGACCATGGTCACATGCACTAATTGGGCCAAAGGTTCTCTTCTCATGGATATAACTAAATTTAATCCAGACAGCTGTGATGTGATGGACTTTGGGAGGTCAAATGTAAGAGGAAAGTATATAGTAGATGGCAGGACCCTTAAAAGCATTGATATACAGAGGGATCTTGGGGTGAAAGTCCATAACTACTTGAAACTGGCAACAAAAGTGAATAAGATGATAGAGGGGTATGGACCATGCACAGGAAATGGAATTCATTTAGAATGGCCTCATGGATGGCACAGACACGGTAGACCAATTGCTGTGTTACTGTGCTATACTCTGTTTTCATGCCAAGGTGATTTTTTTTTAGGAAAAGCCTCTCCACTAAACCCCCAAAGGATTAGGTCTTGAGCATCCAGAAGCTGACAGACTCTACTACACCAACAGCTCTGGCAGTTTGGGATGCTTCTGTCAAGCTTGTGGTATGTTTAGGAGCTCTCCAGCTCTTATGCTGATTGATTGATTGATTGATTGATATCCTTTTAGAGAAAGGAATTGTCATCGTTCTTACCTGGTCTGGCCTACATCTAACTCTGGAACTGCTAAAGTGTGGTTGACTTTTGGCTGATCTCTGGGCAATTGGAGATGGGCAATAAAATGCTGGCCTAGTCAGTAATGTCCACATCACCTGCATGAATTTTTAAAAAAGACATGCTGCTCTTTTTTTCATATTCTCTCAATACACTGCAGAGAAATGAAGACATGAGGAAAGTTTTGGTATTGAATCACTCACATTGCTATGACCTCCTTTTTAGCATTTGCAATGTTTATGTATCAGATTTTGTCTCTTATCTGGTAGTTTCTGGATTTTAGCCTTTTTTGATACCTGTGTTTCTTATTTACTGCAGCAGTGACTTGTTTATAAACCATTTGCAAGCAGATGGCATTGGTTTGGAATGGTACATTTTTTTTGCCTCTGTCTTTTTAGTAGGTATGATTTTTTATTTGTTTGATCTTCAGTTTTTCTGTTTTTTGCTATTTTGTTTATTGCTCCCATTTCTCCTTCTCAAGCCTGTTCTAATGCAAGTTTGAAATGTTTTTTTATTAGGTAATGACCCTTCACTTACAAACATTCTGCAGAAGATTGGCCTGGAGTTGTCTAGCATTCGGGGTATATTGGATATTTTTCAAATGCAGATACAGCAACAGCAAACTGAACTGAGATCACTCCAGGTAAAGCCATTTTGTTCCATTTGCAAAAGGATTAGGTTCTATTGTTAGGTTCTTCTACTCTTGAGGTTCTTACACACTTGATGCAACTGCACAACACCGACGTCTGTGAACGAACAACTAAATTTATCAAGTACAGTACAAGCTAGGTGATTCCCTTTGATCCTATTCACAGGCATGCAAAGTCTGGTCAAAGTGAGGCACTTATAAAGGTGATATGTTTTCCTTGTTATAAGTCAGTTGCAATGCCTACAGATGCTCTGGCCAACCCCTCATAATTACATGCTGCTCAAGACAACCCCGTAAGCTCTGCGAGCTGTGTTAAAGGTTCCTCCAAAAAGCTTGTACTGTACTGTCCTTAATAAATTTGGTTGCTTGTTCACAGAAGTTGGTGTGTTGCAGTTGCAGCAAGTGTGTAAGAATCTCAAGAGTAACGCTATTGCAAATTAGGAATATAGTAGTGCCCCATCTGTCGGGATACCTTCCAAAACTAAAGTGGATGCCCGAAACTGCAGATAGTAGCAAACCCATTCATTTAAGTGGGAAACTTACCTCCCTGGCAGCCCCCAGTTCCTGGTTCTGGAATGTTTCATGTAATATTTTCAGACTGCGGATAACTGAAACCACAGAAGCAGATTCCGTGGATATGGCGGTCGACCTATATATTTATATATACTTATATTTACCATTTCTTAGGAGTTGAGTGATTTTTAGTAAGTAATTTATCTCCTGAAACTAAGCATTACAAACAATTCTGAATCAACATTTTTTAAATGAAATTCCATGGGTTATACGAATATGGGTTCACAACTGTAAAACTGCATGTTTTGCGTTCCTGATCTACAGGCATAATTGGAACTCCTCTTGAGGTTGCACAGGTGAGAAGAGAAGTATCGTGGTGGCATGTAATTCTTGTGTTTTCCTTGTAAATCAGTTTTATGGCAAAGTTTAGACCTGCTAAATAAGAAAACATATCCCTTCTGTGTATGCTTCAAACCCAAATTCAAAATTCTCCCAAAAAGATTGTTTCCATGCAGAAAGTCAATACATGAAATGGCATACATTATGATCCCTCACGACTCAGTAATTGTCTTTTTAAGTAAAAATTTGTGCATTTTAAGTACATTGTTTAAACAAAATGATTTGTACTTGTATAAAAATTTTAAGATCATAAACTCCCAAAGCAATTGACAGGAGTGTTAAAAAATAAAATTCCCCCTTAGCTGGATAAGGTGGCAAAACAGGTGAATGTAAGCTTAGGAAAGGAATTCCAGAGTTTGGGATTGAGGTAGTGGCAATCATGGCCACCGGCAGGACAATAATTAAAATTTAGGGATGCACATGAAGCCAGGATTGGAGAATTGCAAATGCCTTGCATTGTAGAATAGGAAGCAGAGAGGCTGATTATCCTGGCCTGTAGTAGCTGGGCCAGATAGCTGTCACTATCTGATGACACTACAGCTGGGCTTTACTCTCTTGCTGGTCTCCAGCTTGTTCAGTCAAATCACCATCTACAGAGTCTCTGCTCAGCAGACACCCATGGTTCAATTTGTTCATGTGATTGAAGTAGATGTGAGTGATCATGGTGGAAAGTGACTAGAAATCAGTAAAGCCCACAGTGTAGCTATTCAGGGCAACTGCTCAAGCCTGGTTTCCATTACCATGCCTTTCAGTAGCCAGATGTCTGGCTACCTAACTTGAAAAATGCTCCATGACTCATTATGGACTGTTGCCAAAACAACACTCATTCCTTTTAAGCTTTCCTGCCAAATGAGGAAGATTTCTGGCAGCTTCCTGTTCTATTGTGTCAGTTCACGTATCACACTTTTTTTTTGTTGTTTGCAGTAGCGCAATACACTAGGTATAGCATGCGATGAGCAGAAAAGAAGGTAGTTGGCAGCATCCTTTCAAGGATAGGAATTTTTACATGGTTTCCGAATCCAAACTTTTCAGGAACACTAGGTGTATGAGAAGGAGCATTTTGCACAGTCTTTTCCTTGACCTCCCTTTCCCCTGCTTCCAGCCGTGTATTCAATGTATCTATCTAAGTTGACTAGCAATATTAATTACTTGACACATCAAAGGAAATAATCTAAGTCTCTATTCATTTAGATTGTTCCTCCATTCTGCTGGGGCCGTCACAACATTCCACGAGATCCTATTCAACTTTGCTGCCAAATTTTCTTTCTTTCTTTTCTTCAAGTTTGTACTCCTGACAGAATATAATCAGTTGCTCATGATAAACTGCACTGATTAACATTTGTTTTGGTGTTAGCAGTGTGTTTTATTGCAGAAAATATCAACAAAGCCATTTATTGTAGTTTTTGAGAAGATAATTGACTAACAATGAAGAACTTTTGATTTTAACCTTTTTTCTTCTTTGCTTGCAATTCTTCTGGATTTAAAAGAAAGCTTTCTGCCCTTACTACCATGTAGGTAGTAATTAGCCAACTCTGTACGAGTCAGGGGTAGATTTAAAGACTCAATCTATGACAGACTGAAGGATCAGTGAAATTTCTGTATTCCATTGCAAAGGAATTTAATATTAATTTTCGGGCGGCACGGTGGCACAGTGGTTAGCACTGCTGCCTCACAGCACCAGAGATCCGGGTTCAATTCCCGCCTCAGGCGACTGTCAGTGTGGAGTTTGCACATTCTTCCCGTGTCTGCGTGGGTTTCCTCCGGGTGCTCCGGTTTCCTCCCAGAGTCCAAAAATGTGCAGGTTAGGTAAATTGGCCGTGCTAAATTGCCTGTAGTGTTAGGTGAAGGGGTAAATGTAGGGGAATGGGTCTGGGTGGGTTGCACTTCGGCGGGTCGGTGTGGACTAGTTGGGCCGAAGGGCCTGTTTCCACATGGTAAGTAATCTAATCTAATCTAATTAATGATAGGTAAAAATAGCAAATGTCTCTGAATGCTATTGAGACAGTAGCTAGATCACACTTGAGATCTTAATCTTTGTCAAATTTGAAAGAGCTTGAATTCACCTAAAAGAATTACCAAACAGCTATTGATGCTATTTCTGTTTATGTAAAACATGTGACTGTTATGTAACAGCTTTAAAACTGTCAATTAATGTAAATTAAATTTTGATTTACCAAATCCAGCTTTTTTAAATCTCACCTGTATAGCATTGATTTTCATCTGGTCAGTTGTTATGATTTTATCTTTGAACTTTTTTTGTTAAATTTTTCATTATTGCATTGCTTTTGAAAGTTTTGGACGTGCTTAATAGCCAGGAACAAATACAATTTTGGCAAATGCTTTAAATCTAGCTTTGATTTTTGATTATTTGTATAGGAACTGAAAAATGCAGTCCAAAGAAATTCTGAAAAAGCACATCATTTGCTAGAAAATATCCCAACTCATCTACCCAAGAAAGCTGCTGAAACTAGGTAGGTGAAGCTGACCTTAACCAAAGGGTGTTTGTTTTTTTTTGCCCCTTCTGATTTCATGTTATGGCTCCTAAGAATTGAATGCTCACACTGGACTGGAGTTCAAGATGTCGTTAACTAGCTTCTCGAGAGCAATTGGGGATACGCAACTTGCCATTGATACTTTTATTAGTGAATAAGAGAAAAAGCTTGTTGTTCACATTTCATTATTGACAAAGGAAATATAAGTGGGGAAAAAAATAAAATGTCCAAATTTGTTATTGAATTACACCTGCCTTTCTTTTTGATATAATTCTGCTGCAGCTGAAGACTGCACATGATCTTGACTCTCCATGTACAATTTAGGCGATAGTGAGGACTGCGGATGCTGGAGAGTCAGTTAATAAAGTGTGGCACTGGAAAAGCACAGCAGGTCAGGCAGCATCCGATCACAGGAAAGTGGGTGTTTAGGGCAGGATCCTAATGAAGGGTCCTGTCTGAAACATCCACTCTCCTGTTCCTCATGCTGCCTGACCTGCTGTGCTTTCTCCAATGCCACACTTTATCGACTCACTGTGTACAATATCATGGGAGGTAGTAGAGCATTTTTTTTTCATAAGTTTGAAGATAAATGTTGTGTCCATTTGTTCTAAGAACTGGTTGAAATTGTGAAGTCCCTATTGCAAGCTTATGACCATGCTGGAAATATTTAGATCACAGAGAATCTATTAGAGAGGAATAAAACCAGCACTTCAGGTCAAATTATTTGTCAGAACTGGGTGAAATTTAGAGGTATTAGGAGTCCATAAGCAAGTACAAAACCAGGAGAAGTAGTACATGAAGAGGTTGAAAGCACAGGGTGTGGAAGAGGATTTAAAGCTCCTTCAGGAGCATTTGGAAATGTAAAGTTATTTACTTTGGGAGGAGAAACAGATGTATAGTGTTTCTTGAATGGTAAGAGATAGATGTGTGAAGGGTTTTGGCTGTCCTTGTTAACCAGTTACTGAAGGCTAACATGTAGGTGTAGCAAGTATTAGGAAGGTTAATGGAATGTAGCCTTTATTGCAAGAGGGTTGGAGTACAGGAATGGTGAAGTCTTGCTTCAATTGTTCCAGAGGTTCATTGGATCATACTGTTATTGTATGCAGTTTTGGTCTCTGTCTCAGGAAAAAGATTATTGCCGCAGAGGAGTGCAATGGTGCTTCAACAAATTTATTCATGGGATGGTGGGACTTTGCTTTTGAAGAGAGATTAAGCAATGCAAGAATAAGAGGTGACTTAACTGAAACTTGCAAAGCGCTTGAAGGGGTAGATGTGCCAGATGCAACTAAGATTTTTCTTGTTGGGAAGTCTAGAACCAGAGATCGTTCAGATTTTAAAAATCTGTTTGGGTGTCAGTTGGGTCTGCGATGAAGAGAATTTTTTTGTTTACTGAGACAGCTATGAATTGTTTTGAATTCTCAACCCCAAAGAGCTATGAAAGTTCGATTTTTGGGTATATTTTTAAGGTAGGGATTGATGGATTTGATAGATTTCTGATTACTGTGGCATATAAGGTGGTTAAGGTGGATAAAAAACATTGAAACATTTTATCAGCCATGGTCACATTGAATAACCTACTTCTCTTCTGTGTTCCTCAATACTGGAAGCCAATACCAGCCTCAACAGCAAGACTGGAATAGCATTTAGTCTTTGACTGATAAGTTGCAGGTAACAACCTAGTCATGTAAGCAATGATATAAGCAAATAGAAGCTTTGGTCATAACACTAACTCTGCTTTCTAGCATTTATACCTTTTTTATAAGATCACTGACCAGAAGCCTAACTACAACAGTAATATCAACATATTTTCAGAACTAGGTCAAAGGATGAATATTGTGAGATGCTTTGATTCCTCAAATCCATTTGATTGAAATGACATACATGAAGAGGTAACAGCACACCAGCCCAAAGAGACTACAAACAATAGTTTGCTTTGCTGAGTCCCTGTAATTGATTTCTTTCCATTATGAATATATCTGACTACCCTCAGTATTAACTAGAAGATGCAATATAACTTACCAAGCTTACTTTAAACCGCATCCTTACCCCACACATAATCTCTATTAACGAAAAGAACCGGTGCAATGATATTGTGGGAATATTGACCGCTTCCTAACTGCAAGCATGTTCCTCTATTGTCACCAAGCAGTACCCTTGCAGGACTGCAGAGGCCGGAGGAGAAATGACAACACATCTGAGCAGTTAAAGATAGGACAAGTGACACCACCTAGTGTAATGGTGGCTCAAATGTAGCGCTCTTGCTTTTGAGTCAGAAAGGATGGGAATTCAAATCCCATCTCTCAGGGCATATTCCAGCCTGACACTTGAGTATTGCCTTATTAGAAATGTAGTCCTCTGGATGAACTTTTAAGTAGAGTCAATCTGCTGTCTGACAGACCCCTCAATCATTATTTGAGGAAAAGTTGTTGAGTTCTACTCTGCAAATAGCATGTATCCCTCCCTCAATATTGATCAAACAGGTTATTTTGTCACTGCTGTTCATGTTATCTTGCTGTACATATTTAAGATTCTTTAATCTGTCATTCAGTTACAACTACATTTTCAGGACTCCTTTGTTGCATATGAAGAGTTTTGCAGTATCCTCAAGTTGTCATAGCCTTGATTATAAATGGAATCTTTCCTACAAGCTACAGATGTTGCCTTCGCATTGGATTCATTCTATACTGTTTGCTGAAAACTTTCTTTGCATCTTTCAGGCTCTTGGATTTATGCTGTAATGATCCGGAGAAGAATTAGTACGATGTTATCTTCTAAATAAGACCAATAGAATGACTTAAATTATTTAATCATCAAAGTAGTCTCATCATTCCATTAAGTATTTGCATTGGCCAGTAAAAATTACAGGTTTTCTGAATGCAACTCTTGTAGAGGAATATAAGCGCATACAGCATGTATTTTTTGCTTTGAATGAAGTAAAGTTGTATAAAGAATGCCCAAGGAAAATGCATGGAAAAATTAGTAACATTTCTTAATATTGTGTTTGGTGCGCAAGAAATGATTATATAGATTCACCTTCCTGTATCTTTACTACCTGCAATGATCTGCCTTTTGCAACTTCCCACTGCTGCTTACCTCATTCACTTGTAAAAGGACAGGGCTTAGAATCTGCGCATGACATCAAGCTCTTTGTCACAGATCCTTTTATTTTGGCTACAGTGGTCTCTCTCATTCTCTTTCGCTTTGTACCTGCATTAGGAAGCCAGCTTATGGAAGCACTTATTCATTCAATTCAATTCAACTAAATAATTAATTGTTGTATTTAGTAATTTAATTTATCTATGATCTGATGCTTTGCACATCCTAATTTATTTAAAGTTCTTCAAGGCACCAATTAATCCTAAATTATGTTTGAAAGGTCCTTGAAAATTTTTATCTTTTATATAAACCTTAGCACCAATGTTTATTCTGGTGTGATTTATAACTTAACACTGAGAATTTTTGTTTAATTTTCAGCACAGCACCTGCAAAAGATCTGAAAGTCCAAGAAGTAACTGCCCATCCTGAACCTGAAAAGAATTCAGCGAAAAACAAACATTTTGTTCGTGAAATTGAATACCTGTTGATGGAGGAATTTAATCAGGTACCTGGGTAAGTTTCATAACAACAGTTTAATTCTAAAATAGAACAAAGAACTGGAACAAATCTAAATTGCTGGAGGAACTCAGCAGGTCTGGAAACATCTGTGGGGAGAAAGCAGAGCTGATATTTCAAATCCAATGACCCTTCTTTAGAACAGTTCTCACTGTTCCCACTCCTCCAGCAATTTATGTTTTTGTTTGAAATACATTTTTTGTAGATCTTTTCTTAAGATTACTTTTACCTTAAACTGAAAGTTGGATAAAATATGCAATCCAGAACAAGCTTTTAGATCTGATTGGTCTGGTCCATGTTAGTGTTGATACAATGAGGCTGCTTCCATTCCAGCCATCTCCCCTTGACCATTTTTAGCACATCTTTGTCCCTCCTCTGTTTTTTTGTTTTAACATACTTATGTGGAATTAGGCAGCAAAAGACTTTCTAAGGTACTCTAGTTTTATTGTAAATCTATAGATTAGCACAAACATCAGTTTCCACCTTTCTGGACCTTTCCCTGGCCACAGACTAGCTCTTCAATGGGGAAGATGCCAAGTGCTTTACGCATTTGAAAATATTCTTGTTATTCTCTGTATCTTTACAATTTTAGTGTCTGTGCTGCTGAAGCAAGCACTGAATATTCATGGTCAGGGCAAGAATACGATCCACTGAGCCACAACTGACTCAGCTCTTGTTTGTTTTTTGTATATTTATAATCAACCTGTTCAAATGTACTATGACTCATCTCTGGAGCAGTTGTAACTTGTACCTAGGCCACTTTGTTCAGAGGGAGGGACACTATCACAGCATCACAAGAACCCTAAGAACTCAGCTGTTAAACACCAGTCTGATGAGCATTACTACTCTTGATCAATTCTGGAGCTGTTCTATCTGACTTGTAAGCACTGACATCATATGCGGTTAAACATATTTAAGCCAAAGACCTCTTTACTGCAGCCTGTTTGCTGAGCCCCTCCACTCCCAATTATCTCTTTCTTTGTGAACCCTCCACTTGCAGCACATCTTACTCTGCCAGAAGCTTTGTCCCGCTCACTGTTCCTCTCTTGAGCCCTCTCTCTCTTGCATCTAGAGTTCAGAAGAAGGAAATAGTGAGTGAAAATTGGCAAGCAGGAATATACTTGTTACTGATGTCTATCTTTTTATTTTAAATACCTTTTTGAGGAAATAAATTGTAATTATTTGTATGTGTATTTTTAATTCTGTGCATAGTCTATTTAAAATTTTCTAATATCCTAACTGGACACTACTGTTTTTCCAGTGAATACCACTCAACAAAACTGCTCAACTTAACTATTTTCCATGTTACTGAGTTCTAGATTCTAATCATTGAGTAAAGAAATGTCGTCTTTTTTTAACCTACTGGATTATTTGAAACCATCTTGAATGTGTGAAAATTAACCACGTGAAAAATTCTCACCGTATGTTGACCCTGTTCAACACTGATAGTTTTAAAGATCCGTATGAGGCTCTTTCTAAGTCTTCATTTATCGAAAGAAATTGTCCAAATTATTTGCTCTTTACTTTCCATCTTTTTTTTTTAAAAAAACTTTCTCTTGCATTTCTGTCTTTTTCTTCTAATTGGAGACAACTAGACCAAAGCACATTGCTCTTGAGTATGGTCCAAGCAGGATCCTAAACAAGTTTATTATAACTTCATAAATTCTGAATTCTACGTCCCTGTGCTTTGTTTACATTTTCAATGCTTAACTGGCCTTTGCTCTTATAGATTTTTCTTCACCAGTGTCCCAAGATTTCTCTCATTTTTGTATTCATTGTTGTGTTCAGTAACATATTGCCATGCGTGCAGAAATGACTTTTTCCGCTTTAGCTGTGAAGTAAAAATAAAAAAAATTATCAATAAAATGTACGAAATTAGTCTGAAGGATGATTCTTCTACTGTCCTGACTGCAGTATTTGACCAGAGATGTCAAGACAGATGAAAATTGTACAGAACCATGTCTGTGTAGTGTCACCAAACTATGTGCAGCTATTGTAAGACTTCATTATTCTTGAACTTAAATTTTCTTGAAACGAAAGCTTCCAATTTTTTGGATTGTTTCCTGAACTTCCGTAGCAGGTTCCTCTGACAAGTGTATTGCAACATCACGGTTCAAAATATTTTCATGAACAATGAGAGATTGCTACATCATGTTCATCTTAGATTATATCTGTGTTTGACAGTGTTAGTTTACTAGCGAATCTTATTGGTATGTACTGTCACAGGTGGACATAGTCATCCAGGACAGAAACAGGCCCTTCAGTCCAACTTTGTCTGAGCTGACCAGCATCCCAATCTGACTTAGTCCCATTTGCCAGCATTTGATCCATATTCCTTTAAACCTCCTTATTGATATAGCCGTCCAGATACTTTTTAAATGTTCTAATCGTACCCTCCTCCAGCACTTTCTCTGGCAACTTGTTCTATACTCTCGCCACCCTCTGCATGAAAAAGTTACCCCTCAGCCCTTTTTTTTTTTAAATCTTCCCCTACAAAATGAGTGATGTATTGCTAGAGGCTTTTGTATTAACAGTTTGGAAATGACTCCCATCCTCTCAGGCTACAATAAGTAGAGACATAGATTTGAATTGCATTTTGATAATGAAATGAAAGCCCCTGAAAGTAACAACACAGGTGGATACAGGATGCTTCCCTTCATCGACCAGGCATCAAATCTAAAAGGTGGCAAGTTTTGTTACAGCTTTACAAACCTTTATTTAGCCCACATTTGGAATCTTGCATGCATTTCTGGTCATCACAATACCAGACGTTTTGGAGAGGGTACAGAGAAAGTTTACCAGGATGTTGTCTGATCTGGAGGGTTTTAGTTATGAGGAGAGGTTGGATAAACTGAGATTTGTTTTCACTGGAAAGGTGGAGGCTGAAGGGCAACCTGATAGAGATCTACCTTCTGCTTCTGTTAGCTGGCCAATGTTCTATCTGTACCATGTTTTCCCTTACCCTGAGTTTTAGCTTCCATGTTAGTTAGTCTGGCAAGTCCAAGTACACTGCATGGATTTGTACATAAGTTGGAACACTGCATGCAAAAATTACTTAGCTATTCTTAAGTGCGTGGAAGTATTTATACGTTGGAGTTTTAAAATTTATAAGCTGCATAGAATTGCATTCAGAGACTTCTCTCTACTCCATATTAATTTGCAGAACTTGTCAAAATAGGTGACAGCCATTCACGAATTCATATTTCAAGACAATGAGCCATGATTGTTCACTGCCAATCATCATTAGTAGGTACATTCTCCATGCCAATGCCTCTAACAATCAAACTCCACTTGATAATCCATTTCTCTGACTTTGCTAACCTGTGGCAAACGTTTTAGTGAATAGAAGTCAAGTTGGACTCAACATTAACTTTGCTTTATTTAGTGATTGTTGACATTGGGTATAGATTGGGAGAAATGGAACTTGCAGTATTGTTGTACAGAGCACAGATGTACAATCAGTGGGCAAAGTGGCTTCCCCTTGCCCCCATTCTTCTATGATGCCATTCTGAACTAATCCTATTGCCGGCACATGATACAGAGTCATTGAGATGTACAGCATGGAAACGGACTTTTCTGTCCAAATTGTCCATGCTGACCAGATATCCTAACCCAATCTAGTCCCATTTGCCAGCACTTGGCCCATATTCCTCTAAACTATTCCTATTCATATACCCATCCAGATGCCTTTTAGATGTTGTAATTGTACCAGCCTCCACCACTTCCTCTGCCAGCTCATTCCATACACTCACCACCCTCTGTGTAAAACTGTTGTCCCTTGGGTCCATTTAAATCTTTTCCCTCTCACCCTAAACTTATGCACTCTAGTTCTAGACTGTCCCCACCCCAGGGAAAATACCTTGTCTATTTATCCTATCCATGCCCCTCATGATTTTATAAACCTCTAAGTCACCCCTCAGCCTCTGACACTCCAAGGAAGACAGCCTATTCAGCATCACCTTATAGCTCAAATCCTCCAACCCTGGCAACATCTTTGTAAATCTTTTCTGAACCCTTTCAAGTTTCACATCTTTCCGATAGGGAGGAAACCAAAATATTCCCTGCTTATTCAGGTGTCAGTCCAAATGCCTCTTAAATGTTGTTATTGTCTTTGTTTCTGCCACCTTTCCTGACGGTGCGTTCCAGGCACTACCCTCTGCATTTATAGAGTCATAGAGATCTACAGCATGGAAACAGACCCTTTGGTCCAACCCGTCCATGCCGACCAGATATCCCAACCCAATCTAGTCCCACCTGCCAGCACCTGGCCCATATCCCTCCAAACCCTTCCTATTCATATACTCATCCAAATGCCTCTTAAATGTTGCAATTGTACCAGCCTCCACCACATCCTCTGGAAGCTCATTCCAAACACTTACCACCCTCTGTGTGAAAAAGTTGCCCCTTAGGTCTCTTTTATATCTTTCCCCTCTCACCCTAATCCTATGCCCTCTAATTCTGAACTCCCCGACCCCAGGGAAAAGACTTTGTCTATTTATCCTATTCATGCCCCTCAAATTTTGTAAACCTCTATAACGTCACCCCTCAGCCTCCGCGCCAGGGAAAACAGCCCCAGCCTGTTCAGCCTCTCCCTGGAGCTCAGATCGTCCAACCCTGGCAACATCCTTGTAAATCTTTTCTGAACGCTTTCAAGGTTTCACAACATCTTTCCAATAGGAAGGAGACCCGAATTGCACGCAATATCCCAACAGTGGCCAAACCAATGTCCTGTACAGCCGCAACATGACCTCCCAACTCCTGTACTCAATACTCTGACCAATAAAGGAAAGCATACCAATATTTTTAAAAGATTTGCCTTGCACAATTCCTCCTCTTTTAAACATTGCCTTTATCACCTTAAATACTAGGGAGTATAGGTTTGATATTTTCACCTTGGGAAAGAGACTCTGGCTATCCACTTCATAATCGTGTATACTTCTATCAGGATGTCCTTCAGCCTTTGACGCTGTAGTGAAAACAGTCCTTGTTTGTCCAACCTCTCCTTTAATACAGTCCAATCCACACAGTATCTCGATTAAACTTATTTTACACCCACTCCAAAGCCTCCAGATCCTGCCTATAGTGTGGCGACCAGAATTGCACACAGTATTCCATTTGTAGCCCAACTAAAGTTTTATGCACATGCAGCATGACTTGTCAACTTTTGTACTCAATGTCCTGACCAATGAAGGTAAGCATGATGTGCGGCTTCTTTATCACCTTATCCACTTGTACTACCAAGTTCAAGAAGCTATGGACTTTCACCCCATGATCCCTTCATATATCAATGTTTTTAAGGGTCCTGTTTACTGTATGTTTTCTTCTTTCTTTTGGCATCACTTGTCCAGATTAAACTTGATCTGCTGTTTCTCCACCTTTCCAACTGATATCCTGTTGTATCTTTCCTCACTAACCACCTCTATCAATTATTGAGTTATTTGAAAGTTTACTAATCAGGCCATTTACACTTTCATCCACATCTCAAGTGACTTCAGCTTCTGGGTCAGTCTCCCAATAGGTACTTTGTTGAATGCAGAATGGCTTCTTCTGGAACCTATTATTCTACGATTGCATTCTAAAATAATTGCATCTACCCACACATGATCTCTATTTCCCTGCCTATTCACATGTCAGTCCAAATGCCTCTTAAATTTAAGTCCATATGGACCACATAAATTGCATTACCCTCCTCCATCATCTTTGTCACTTCCTCAAAAAACTCAAATAAAATTTGTGAAACAAGATCCCCGTACAAAACCATGCTGACTGTTCCTAATAAGTTAATTCTTTGCCAAATGTGAGTAAGTCTTGTCCCCAAGAATCTTCTCTAATTTCCCAACCTGATGTAAGGCTCACTGGCCTATAATTTCCTGGATCATCCCTGTTGTCCCTAAACAAAGGAACAACATTTGGCTATTTTCCAGTCTTCTATGACCTGGTCTATCGCTAAAACAGATAAATGTTTTTTTTAAACAGAACTTCCTTTCGATACAAGCAACGATTAGGGGTATTAGACTTCTTAACTTTCGTTGCTCCAAGGAGAATAACTAACCTTTTGAGGTATTTTAAAATTATGAACAATTTTGACGGGGTAAAGAAGGATATTTTGTTTCAGTATGTCAGTACCTAGGGGTCACCAATTCAAAATTGTCAGTGAGAGAGCTAGGATTGAGATGATTTGGAATGTGCCTGGGTGAGTGGTGGAGGTGGATTCCATAGGAGGTTTGAAAAGCAAACTCAATAGATATATATTTGAAAGTGATGAAGTTAGAGGACTGTAGAAATAGGGCTGAAGAGTGGGACAAGGAGAAAATGAGGACTGCAGATCGGGGTCAAAAAGTGTGGTGCTGGAAAAGCACAGCTGGTTAAGCAGCATCCGAGGAGCAGAAGAGTCGATGTTTTGAGCATGGGCTCTTCATCATGCAGGAAATATTAACTCTCCTGCTCCTCAGATGCTGCCTGATGTGCTGTGCTTTTCCAGCACCCCACATTTTGGAGAGTGGGACTAACTGGGTAGATCTCTTTTCGGGAGCAAATACAGACACATGGGTTGAATGGCCTCCTCCTTCTCTACTTTAAAATTATACAATTCTCTAAAGATCTCTTCCAACATCCCAGCAATCTCTCTTCCTTTGCTTCCTTCAGTATCCAGGGACCAATCCCATCATGCCCTGAGTACTTAACTTAATGTTTTAAGACCCCCAACACCACCACCTCTTCAATAGCAACATGCCCTAGAAATCAACATAGCATTCCCAAATTTTATGACCATCCATGTCCTCCTTAGTGAATACTAATGTGAAGTGCTCATTAAGGATCTCATGCAGTTCCTCTGGCTCCATGCATAAATTTGTTCTCTTGTCCTTGGATGGAGTTACCCTTTCTCTAGCTACCCTCTTACTCCCAATATACACAATGCCTTGGGAATCTCCTTAATCTTACTTGCCAAGGACATTCCATGCCCCAATTTAGCCCTCCTAATTCAGGACTGTCTGATTTCCATTTCCTAAACTTTAAATTTGCCTCTTTTTTTTCCCCCTTTTTTGCTTAAACTTGCAATATCTCTTGTCATCCTGGGTTCCTGAATTTTGCTATCTTGAATCTTTCATCCTGGCAGGAACATGCTGGTCCTGAATCCTGATCAAGATTTAAAATTATGATGTTTTTAGTTGCATTGGAAGCCTATATTTTTAAGCTTTCGTTAAAAGATCTCAAAATATTATCATTCTAGGCACATTCTGAGCAGCATTGATTAGAGGCTAAGATCAATGTACTGATTTGTTCTCCCTTGGATCTTGGAGAAAAATTTGGATCTCTTTGGAACCTCATTCACAGTAGCATGTTTTGTATGTTTCTGCTTTTGTTCTTGCAATTCCTAAAGAATGTCTTGTTATCTTTTACATCTTGTAATCTTTGGAAATTCCTATTTTATTCGTCATTTAATCATTTTGGAACATGCATGTATTTTATCACCTCAGTTCCCATTTGACAGTGACTTTATTGGCATTCTAGATATATGAAAGGGCGAATGACCTATGATCAGATCAATGCTGTGATTAAGGAGATTAATGCTACTGTGAAAGCCAAGTACAAGATCCTAAACCTGCCAATGAAATCAATGTCGAATACTACTCGTAACCAATATCATGCTTTTAAAGAACAAGAAACCAAGGAAACCAAAGGTACAAATAGGAATAAGAGATAAAATCAAGATGAATCAATATGTTCTTTAAACTTTTTAATTTGTATCGTGTCTTACATCACTACCATTCATTTAAATAAAATAAAAAAATGTGGAAGAGAACCATCTCTTCTACGGAGGTTATAATGTAAATGAGCATTAGTCTCAGCTGAGCTTCCAGAGATATTCATTTCAGGCAATCGAAATATAAACCGTTTCCATCTTAACGTGAGCATTTGAACTGAAGTGTCAGCTAACACTGCATTCTTGTTCCTAATCCATTATGATGATGATGATTCTTCACAATGAACAATAGTTGAGAGTATTTAAGTAATTTTATTTGGCTAGTAGAAAGAAAGTGCACAGTGTATCCATGTTCAATCGTCCATCCTGGCCTTGTTTGTTTTTATTCATTTGGAAGATATGAACATCACTACCAAGACCAGATTTTATTGCCCATCTCTAATTGTGCTTAGACCATGTAACTTGCTAGGCCATTTTAGAGGGCAGTTGAAAGTCAACCACATTGTTGAAGACCTGGAGCCGCATGTAGGCTAGATCAAGTAAGGTGGCAGATTACGTTCCTTAGAGGACATTAGTGAAATAATATAGCAAGTTTGGCAGCATATGTGGAAAGAGAATAGAATCTTGAGTCTGATCTGACATGTCTTCAAAACTCTGTTTCCACAAATGCTGTCACATTTGCTGTGTTGATTTTTCATCACTTTATGGCTTTATACTACAGGTTGTTCTCCTATACTACAGGTTGTTTCTTCAATGCAAATTCTCTAACGTGATTGATGAATTGGGGACGCTATTTGTAAAGTGCAAAATTTTAAAACATGTGTTGGCTGTAATGCAATTACAAGAATGCAACCATTACCGTACAGAAGAACTGGTTATACGAGCAATGAGGGCTGCTTAAGATGTCACCAGCTCAATGACATTGCACAAGTTTCTTTTTTTAAAAAATCAGAATAGAAAGACAAGCCTGAAGACAAGTCATATCAGACTTTCCACAGATGTTGCCCGATGTCGGATGTAATCGGATGTAATGGTGTTACAGTTAAATAAAGGTAATTATGAGGGCATGAGAGAGAAACTGACGAAAATAGACTGGAAGCAGAGCCTAGCAGGGAAGACAGTGGAGCAAAAATGACAGGGGTTTGTGGGTAAAATTGAGGACACTACAGAGGTTCATCCCAAAGAAGAGAGAGATTATCTGGGGAGGGATTAGACAACCATGGCTGACAAAGGAAGTCAGGAAATCTAGATTAGATTACATTACATTACATTACATTACAGCATGGAAACAGGCCCTTCGGCCCAACAAGTCCAAACCGACCCGCCGAAGCGCAACCCACCCATACCCCTACATTTACCCCTTACCTAACACTATGGGCAATTTAGCATGGCCAATTCACCTGACCTGCACATCTTTGGACTGTGGGAGGAAACCGGAGCACCCGGAGGAAACCCACGCAGACACTGGGGAGAATGTGCAAACTCCACACAGTCAGTCGCCTGAGGCGGGAATTGAACCCGGGTCTCAGGCGCCGTGAGGCAGCGGTGCTAACCACTGTGTCACCGTGTCGCCCATCTATCAAAGAAAAAGAGATATCCAAGAAAGTGGCCAAGAGCACTGGGAAATCAGAAGATTGGGAAGGCTACAAAAACAAACAGAGGATAACAAAGAGAGAAATAAGGAAGGAGAGGATCAAATATGAAGGTAGGCTAGCCAGTAATATTAGAAATGATAGTAAAAGTTTCTTTCAATACATAAGAAACAAATGACAGGCAAAAGTAGACATTGGGCCACTTCAAACTGATGCATCAGTCTTCACAGTGGAAGACATGACAATATCCCAACAATTAAAGGGAGTCAGGAGGCTGAGTTGAGTATGGTTGCCATTACAAAAGAGAAAGTGCTAGAAAAGCTAAAAGGTCTTAAAATTGATAAATCTCCTGGCCCCGATGGGCTACATCCTAGAGTTCTGAGGGAGGTGGCTGAGGAAATAGCGGAGGCGTTGATGGAGATCTTTCAAATGTCACTGCAGTCGGGGAAAGTCCCGGATGATTGGAAGATCGCTGTTGTAACCCCCTTGTTCAAGAAAGGATCAAGATAAAAGATGGAAAATTATAGGCCAATTAGCCTAACCTCGGTTGTTGGTAAAATTCTAGAATCCATCATTAAGGATGAGGTTTCTAAATTCTTGGAAGAGCAGGGTCGGATTAGAATGAGTCAACATGGATTTAGTAAGGGGAAGGAGTGCCTGACAAACTTGTTGGAGTTTTTTGAAGAGGTGACAAGTAGGTTAGACTAGGGAAACCCAGTGGATGTGGTGTACCTAGACTTCCAAAAGGCCTTTGATAAGGTGCCACACGGGAGGCTGCTGAGCAAGGTGAGTGCCCATGGTGTTCGAGGAGAGCTACTGGTATGGATTGAGGATTGGCTGTCTGACAGAAGG
Organism: Chiloscyllium plagiosum; assembly: GCF_037043375.1. Taxonomy (NCBI): domain Eukaryota; kingdom Metazoa; phylum Chordata; class Chondrichthyes; order Orectolobiformes; family Hemiscylliidae; genus Chiloscyllium; species Chiloscyllium plagiosum. Next base: position 130,491,605 of record NW_028270139.1, on the reverse strand, counting down.
CAGAGAGTTGGGATAAAAGGTTCTTTTTCGGAATGGCAGCCGGTGATGAGCGGTGTCCCGCAGGGTTCAGTGTTGGGGCCGCAGCTGTTCACATTATATATTAATGATCTGGATGAAGGGACTGTGGGGGCATTCTAGCGAAGTTTGCCGATGATACAAAGTTAGGTGGACAGGCAGGTAGTACTGAGGAAGTGGGGAGGCTGCAGAAGGATCTAGACATTTTGGAAGAGTGGTCCAGGAAATGGCTGATGGAATTCAATGTGAGCAAATGCGAGCTCTTGCACTTTGGAAAAAGAATACAAGCATGGACTACTTTCTAAACGGTGAGAAAATTCATAAAGCCAAAGTACAGAGGGATCTGGGAGTGCTAGTTGAGGATTCCCTAAAGGTAAACATGCAGGTTGAGTCCGTGATTAAGAAAGCGAATGCAATGTTGTCTCATCTCAAGAGGGTTGGAATATAAAGGCACCGTTGTGCTACTGAGACTTTATAAAGCTCTGGTTAGGTCCCATTTGGAGTACTGTGTCCCGTTTTAGTCCCCACACCTCAGGAAGGACATGCTGACACTGGAGCGTATCCAGCGGAGCTTCACACGGATGATCCCTGGAATGTAGGTCTAACATATGAGGAACGGCTGAGGATCCTGGGATTGTATTCATTGGAGTTTAGAAGATTAAGGGGAGATCTAATAGAAACTTACAAGATAATACATGGCTTGGAGAGGGTGGACGCTAGGAAATTGTTTCCGTTAGGCGAGGAGACTCGGACCCGTGGACACAGCCTTAGAATTAGAGGGGGTAAATTCAGAACAGAAATGCGGAGACATTTCTTCAGCCAGAGAGTGGTGGGCCTGTGGAATTCATTGCCGCAGAGTGCAGTGGAGGCTGGGACGCTAAATGTCTTCAAGGCAGAAATTGATAAATTCTTGTCACAAGGAATTGAGGGCTACGGGGAGAATGCAGATAAGTGGAATTGAAATGCCCATCAGCCATGATTGAATGGCGGAGTGGACTCGATGGGCCGAATGGTCTTTCTTCCGCTCCTATGTCTTGTGTTGGATTATTTCTCATTTCCAACACCCATTGTTTCTTTAGTGTAGTAACTTTGAATACTGTGAGAACCAGATACCCCTCTGCTCTAAGAACTCTTAACTGTAGCAATTACTCACTGAAGTTTTGGAGTAGTTATGGAATAAAAGAAGGATGGGCCAAGAATAAACTGGGGAAAGACTAATTGTACTAAAATAAGTTACGATTTGGCCCAAGTAGACTGGGAGCAGTGATTTGCAGATACAACTGTCAGAGCAGTGGGAATCATTCAAGGAGGAAGTAATAAGAATGCAGGGCAAATGTGTTTACTAATGTATGGGTGAAGTTTGGAACAAGACCAGAGAAGCCTAGGATCAAGGAACACAAAGGTTAGAATAAAGAAAAGATCAGTTAGTAGTAAGTACCAAAGGGCTCAATATGGAGATGAGTATTTTAAAAGAGCAGGGTGTGTTTTTACAAGAAAATTAGGAAGGCAGAGTGTGTGCATGAGAGTATTTGCAGGTAGAATAAAGGAAAAGCCAAAGGTGTTTTTTTTTTCAATATAGAAGTACAAGAGAATAACTAGAGAAACAGTAGGACCTATTAGGAGCTATAGAGAGAATTTATGTATGGACCTAGAAAATATGAAAACAGGGCTGAATTAATACTTTGAGTATTACAGTAGAAAATGATGTTCCAAATATAGATGTCATTGTGGAAAACTCAAATGTTGGGGGGAGAAAAAAAGATATAATTTTGTGTTTAGTAACTTTAAAAGCAGATAAATCTGCAGGTCCAAATAGGAAGTATTGCAGACTGTAGAGGGAAGTAGGAAGGAGATATCGGAGGGCCTAGCAACAAATTTTCCGTGACCACCAGTGAGGTGCCAAACAACTGGAAGGTTGCTAGATGCCACATTATTTTCAAAAATAAAGGGAGTAAGGGATAAACCAAGAAATCATAGGGCAGTCAGTCTAAGCTTTCTGATGGACAGAATAAATCTCCACTTGGAGAGACAGAGATTATTCTGGCATAGTCAGCATAGATTTGTTAAGTGACTGTCAAGTTTGTCAAATTTCATTTGAATTCTTTGAGAAGAAAACAAGAATTTTGATGTGATCTCTCTTGGCAGACTGTTCAAGAAAGTAACAACCCATGGAATTTAAAGCAGAGTGGCATGTTAGATCCCATTTTGGTTAAGAGGCATCCAGCAGAGGGTGATTGTAGAGGGATATTTCTTTTTATTGAAGATCTGTTTCCAGTGGGGTTCTGCAGGGCTTGATGCTTGGGTCTCTGCTTTTGAGGTGTATACTTAATTCTTTGGACTCGAATGTAGGGGCTATGATGAATGGAAAGAAGGATGATGGAAGGATCTGTAAGATGATAAACCGTGTTGATGACTGCCATGAACTTCAGGTGACTGTCAAAGGGCTGATCAGGTGCGCAGAGTAGCTGCAAATGGAATTCAGTGTGGAAACGCGTGATGAAGTACACCAGATTATGCTGAAGTCTTGAACTGAGGCTTGAACTTAATCCTCTTAGCCAAACAGTTAAGCTAAGCAGACACATGCAAAAGTTTTGTCTTTTTTCAAAAACTGAAATTAAGTTTGAAATCTATTTAGGCTATCCTGAGCTAAACTTTTAAACTGGCTATACAAACGCAAGCAAGGTATCTAATTTCCAAGTTGTTCTCGGAAAAGATAATTATCGTTGAGGCTACGTTTTCAAGTGCCTGCTTATGATGGATTAGTTATCTATGTCAATTATAGCTTTCTGTACACTCTCTGGAACCAGAGCAATTATCTATAAATATATCATTTCTCTCTGTTTATCTTCTGCAGGTCAATATTTCTTTGTAGAAGCTGATATAAAGGATTTCTCGCACCTTAAGGTTGACAAGAAATTTCACGTAATCTTAAATATTCTGCGACATTGCCACCGATTGCGGGAAGTCCGCGGGAGTCATCATGTGCGCTACTTGTTACTTTAAGGCAATTGTAAATTGTTTCGGTATTCTTAAGCCACATAAATCCTAATGTCTCAAAGATAACTGTGCTAGTTACTTTTACAAAAGGGAATTATATATGCCTTATTTACTCCCTCTCCTATTATCATAATATGGTCTTCATCTGAGGATTGGTAGCCTTTTGAGATTAATACTATAATATTTACATTTTTTTAAAGTATATTTTTCTGCTATTACATGCCTGTGACATCCCAAATTCACACCTTATTCTTTGCAGTTAGATACATACTGGGAGAGAGTCTAGGAACGATGTTGAAATCATGTTATCTCAGCACTTTTTAATTTAATTCTGCTCATTTTAAAGTACTCTGAATCACTTGATACAATCTGCAAATGATGTAAATCCTAAACCTCCTTTTGGGCTGGGTGAGCACCAGAGAAGGAACAAGAAAATGTCCAACTGAAGCACTCATGAACCGTCTCCTGATATCACTGCGCAGAGATTTGAATACATATCACCATGTTTAAAATGACGACTTTTGAATCAATTCATACTCTAAGGGTAATCAGATGTTTGATCCTCTGCATTTTGACCCAAGTCTAGCACACGACTCAATTGTGGATGTCTATTGAATTATTTTGTGTACTTTTGGTAGATCTGTGCTGTTTAATGTTATTCGAAGATTTCAGCAAAATCAATAGTATTGACATTATTTTCTAAATGTGTTCTGTCTAAAATGTCTTTTGGTCTACTGTGCTTAAAATTTGTGTTCAGTAATGTAATTTTTTTTACTCTTAAAATTTTGTAACTTGTCTTTTCAGCTGTTATACTCCCCAATCTACTAAGTCACTAAATTCTTGATGTATTTCGACTAGCTGATCTCTGAAAATAACTCACTGCCAATCCATCAGCAGCAACTTCTAAAAATCCTAATGCAGGACAATGCAGTTGTTTTCATATGACTTTCAACATAGAAAATATCATAAAGTGCATATCACAAGTGCTTCAGACTAGATGGGGAAAAAACAAAATCAAGTGGCGGATGCAATGCTACAAGGGAAAGATTTGGGTGGGTGACCAAAAGCCAGTTTTGGACATGAATGGTGACTAGCTCACAGCTGATGTAAATGCTCAGGGTCATGCAAAAAAGTAAGTTTCAGGCAAGTCTAACCAAATTAAGCTGATGCCAAGCAACAGTGCTCTCCCAGCTGGGTTCTTTACTTCAGTAAAGGATAGTGATGTGTAACAATTTGCCATCATTAATGGGAAGATTTTCCTAATAATTGCCATTGGGTGCACTGATTACCTATTTGTTGAGGGAGAATTTCATGCCTGTAATAGACCTGCTGATTTTTTTTTTTGTCTGACATCATCATCATCATCATCTCCAATCAATTAGCAACTTTATTACTGCTATCGAATCCTCCCTGTTAATTGGCTTTTATGCAAAGCATTCAAGTAATCCAATGTGTTATTTTAATCACTGCAACTGGATGAGTAAAATAACTCTCAACTTGGCTTTTGTAAAAATTATGATTTTGAAATTGACAGCTCATGCAAATTAAACTTTCAAATTTTAATAATGCTCTTTATTTGAAATAAATTTTCCTATCTACAAATATTAATGCAATTAGGTTTCTAACCTAATTTAGCTATTAAAATTTTAGTAATTCGTAGCAATAATTGATGATCCATTGGCGGCTGAGTGGTTAGCACATCTGCCTCTCAGCACCAGGGATCTGGGTTTGATTCCACACTCTGGTGACTGTGTGGAGCGTGCACATTCTCAGTGTGTCTGTGTGAGCTTCCTCCCTCAGTCCAAAGATGTGTAGGTTAGGTGGATTGGCCATGCTAAATTGCCTATAATACCAAGGGGATGTGCAGGCTGGGTGGGTTAGCCATGGTAAATGTGGGGTTACAGAGATAGGGTAGAGGGGTTGGGTTTGGGTAGGATGCTCTTTGGATGGTTGGTATAGACTTGGTGGAAGCAGGCCATTCAGCCCACACTTCAGGGTTTCTATTCTATGAATATATTTTATAAATCGCCCTTACTGATTTTCTTGTCATTGTTTTTTCATTACTGCTTTTATCAACCTATTTATTTTCTCATTTGAGCATTGAGATCAACCTCCATTTTATAAAAATTTGACAAAATGGTATTGTTGCAATGCGCTGTGCTGGTAGACCATGGTGTCGTCAGATGGACAAGGTATTGAGGTTCTGGCTAATACACTGTAGATGTCAAGTAAATGTTTACATTTTCCTTTTGCTTCTTGCTAGATAACTTACATCACTGAAGCTATAGTTGTCAAAATATTTTCCATGCCTTATTTCAGTTAATTAATAATCTGATCTGTGAAGCTTTATGAAAGAAAAAGCAAATAAAATTGCAGTGTGCATTATTTAACACTACTACCTGGTGTTTTCAATCCTCTGTTTACGGCTTCAAGGCGTAACTGTGTGCCAATGCTAAATTCATTCTTCTGAAGTCTTACTTTCTGCTATTTTAGTAGATGTGCCATTCTGAAGTAATTATTCTGTTACTTCTGTTTTTATGTATGAGGGCCCAAGCGGATGCTTGGTCCTACCAAGTATAGAGGGTTTTAAACAATAGTTGGGGCGAGGGATCAAATTTGGGAAGATGTGGTAAATTGAAGTTTAGTGATTAGGCAATAAAAGGAAATGTTAGTATAGAAAATGTTAAACCGACCAGAACAAGAAGGAGCAGAAAGTACAGATCTAAGTAAATCAGCATTTCAGACTGAAATAATTCCACAGAGGCTGTTATCTCATCACCAAGTCACTCTTTATTTACACATGAACTGCTCTTGACTTTCGTACAGCCTCTTCACAGTCAGCTGAGTGTCAGATCAACAGGTCCATCAGTGATATTGTCAGCCGGGGATGACATCCAGCTGGCTGACTTTGTTACAATTACTGTACAGACTAGACCATGAGCTTCTGGAGCTGCTGCTGCTCCTCTCTCTGAATGAAGATTGAGCTTCACCCCAGACTGCAACTTCCTCTGTCCAACTTCTTGATCCGATGGCCCAGAGTTTTTTTCTGGTGTTCTTGGTGGCAGTATTTCTTCAGAGGTTTTTGATCTAGTGATGTGGTGTCCCAGTGTTTCGGGTTTTGTCCCTTCATGTCGTTCTCATCATGGATCTGCTTTCTTCGAGACCAGGAGCCTCTAAATGGACTTTGTTGAACTTTTGTCTCATATTAACTTAATTTTTACTTAACTTTGTAATTTGTGTTTTTATCATGACTTCTGTCATTGTAATGGGAAATTAACAAATTTAACTTTTCTTGTGAAATCTGAAAGAGAATTCTTTGCTAACTTTAATACTTTTGCTGAGCTTTGCAAACCGTTTTTGCTGGGTTCTGCAGTCGAGGAGACAGCTTAGAACATAGAACAGTACAGCACAGAACAGGCCCCTTCAGCCCACGATGTTGTGCCGACCATTGATCCTCACGTAAGGTAAACCTAATGTACGAACCCTCAAATTTGTGACCATATGCCTGTCCAGCAGTCTCTTAAATATCCCCAATGACCTCGCTTCCACAACTGCTGCTGGCAACACATTCCATGTTCTCTCAACTCTGTGTAAAGAACCCGCCTCTGACATCCCCTCTATACTTTCCGCCAAACAGCTTAAAATTATGACCCCTCGTTGACAATTTCTGCCCTGTGAAAAAGTCTCTGGTTATCAACTCTATCTATGCCTCTCATTATCTTGTACATCTCAATTAGGTCCCCTCTCTTCCTCCTTTTTTCCAATGAAAAAAGTCCAAGCTCAGTCAACTTCTCTTCGTAAGATAAGCCCTCCATTTCAGGCAGCACCCTGGTAAACCTCCTTATGGGCGACACGGTGGCACAGTGGTTAGCACTGCTGCCTCACAGCGCCAGAGACCCGGGTTCAATTCCCGACTCAGGCGACTGACTGTGTGGAGTTTGCACATTCTCCCCGTGTCTGCGTGGGTTTCCTCCGGGTGCTCCGGTTTCCTCCCACAGTCCAAAAATGTGCAGGGTCAGGTGAATTGGCAATGCTAAATTGCCCGTAGTGATAGGTTAAAGGGGTAAATGTAGGGGTATGGGTGGGTTGCGCTTCGGCGGGTCGGTGTGGACTTGTTGGGCCGAAGGGCCTGTTTCCACACTGTAAGTAATCTAATCTGAACCCTCTCCAAAGCATCCACATCTTTCCTATAATAGGGTGACCAGAACTGGACACAGTATTCCAAGTGCGGTCTAACCAAAGTTTTATAGAGCTGCAACAAGATCTCACGGCTCTTAAACTCAATCCCCCTGTTAATGAAAGCCAAAACACCATATGCTTTCTTAAAATTGCCACCCAAGTGGACAGGGTTATTAAGGGATCTATGTATTTGCATACCAAGATCTCACTGTTCCTCCACACTGCCAAGAATCTGGTCTTTAATCCTGTACACAACTTTCAAGTTCGACCTTCCAAAATGCATCACTTCGCATTTATCCAGGTTGAACTCCATCTATCACCACTCAGTCCATCTCTGCATCCTGTCAATGTCATGCTGCAGCCTACAACAGCCCTCTATACTGTCAACGACACCTCCAATCTTTGTGTCGTCTGCAAACTTGCTAACTCATCCTTCAATCCCCTCATCCAAGTCATTAATAAAAATTACAAACAGTAGAGGCCCAAGAACAGAGGCCTGTGGAACACCACTCACAACTGACTTCCAGACAGAATACTTTCCTTCCACTACCACTCACTGTCTTCTGTTGACCAGCCAATTCTGTATCCAGACAGCTAAATTTCCCTGTATCCCATTCCTCCTGACCTTCTGAACGAGCCTACCATGGCAAACCTTATCAAATGCCTTGCTGAAGTCCATATACACCACATCCACCGCTCGACCTTCATCAACTTGTCTAGTAACATTCTCAAACAACTCTATAAGATTGTGAGGCATGACCTACCCCTCAAAGCCGTGCTGACTGCATTTAATCAAGCTATGCTCTTCCAGATGGTCATAAATCCTATCCCTCAGAATTCTTTCTCACACCTTGCAGATAACAGATGTGAGACTGACTGGTCTGTAATTGCTGGGGGTTTCCTTTTCTTGGAGAGGAATTACATTTGCCTCCCTCCAGTCCTCAGGTATGACTCTGGGGAACGAGGATGCAAAGATCTTCGCAAGCGGCGAAGCAATCACATTTCTCATTTCCCAAAGCAGCCAAGGACAAATCTGGTCTGGCCCTGGCAACTTGTCAATCTTAATGTTTGTCAAAATTTTCAGCACATCCACTTCCTCAATCTCTATCGTTCCAGCATGCTTACCTGCTCCTCAATGGTTTCATTCACTATAAGGTCCTTTTTCTTTAGTAAAGACAGAAGCAAAAAACTCATTTAGGGCTTCCCCTACCTCCTCAGACCCTATACACAAGTTCCCAATGCTATCCCTGATTGGCCCTACTCTTTTTTTTGATCATTCTCTTATTCCTCCCATACGTGTAAAATGCCTTTGGAATCTCCTTAATCCTTCCTGCCAAGCCTTTTTCATGCCCCCTCCTGGCTCTCCTCAGACCATTTTTGAGCTCTTTCCTTGCCTGCCTATAATCCTCTAGAGCTGAGCAAGACCCGTGCTTCCTCCACCTTACATAAGCTGCCTTCTTTCTTTTGACGAGAAGCTCCTTTGCTCTCGTCAACCAAGGTTCCTTTATCTTACCCCTTCTTGCCTGTCTCAGAGGAACACATTTATGCATCACTCGCAACAACTGTTCCTTAAACAGTCTCCACATGTCTATAGTGTCCTTTCCATGAAACAATTGCTCCTAGTCCATGCTTCCCAACTCGCGTCTGATAGCATCATAGTTTCCTTTTCCCCAATTAAATATCCTCCCATTGTGCCTGCTTCTCTCCTTCTCCATAGCTATGTAGAATGTGAGGCAGTCGTGGTCACTATCACCAAAATGCTCTCCCACCGCAAGATCTGACACCTACCCCGGCTCATTGCCGAGCACCAAATTCGAAATGGCCTCTCCCCTCATCAGCCTGTCAATGTACTGAGTTCGGAAACCCTCCTGAACACACCTTACAAAAACAGCTCCTTCCAAATCATCAGCTTGAAGGAGGTTCCAATCCATATTGGGAAAGTTAAAGTTACCCATTACAACAACCCTATTCCATTCACACTTTTTTCCAAAATCTGCCGACCTATGCTTTCTTCAATCTCCCTGCTGCTATTGGGGGCCTGTAGTAAACCCCTAATGAGGTGACTTCTCCCTTACTGTTCCTAATTTCCACCCATACTAACTCAGTCGGCAGACCCTCCCCGACAATGGTAACTTCTGTAGCTGTGATACCCTCTCTGATTAGCAGTGCTACACCCCCTCGTCTTTTCTCTCCTCTTTCCCCCAACCCCCCATTCCTATTAAATGTTCTAAACCCTGGAACATCCAGCAACAATTTCTGCCCCTGAGAAACCCATGTCTTTGTTATGGCCACAACATCATAGAGCATGGATCAGTAGCTGGTGCTAAGCTCATCACTTTTATTCCTGATACTCCTTGCATTAAAGCAAACACACTTTAACCAATCCCTTGAAATTCCTTCCCACTGGCTGTGCTACTTCTTGCTATTGCCTCATCTCCATCAACTCTCACCACAGGTATATAGCTCAGCTTCCCACCCCCCGTGCCATACTAGTTTAAACCTTCCTGAACCACTCGAGCAAACCTTCCACCAAGCACATGGTCCCCTTCCAGTTCAAGTGCAACCCGTCCTTCATGGACAGGTCCCACCTTCCCCAGAAGGCATCCCACTTATCTACATATCTGAAGCCCTCCCTCCTACACCAGCTGCGCAGCCACGTGTTAAGCTTGTCTTTGTTGAATTTTGTAAATGTTCAACCTGACCTTGCAAGCAGTCGAATTCAGCAAAAAGCTAAGAGAAAACATAAGGGCAGTTATATCCACGGCAAGGGAATGAGAAAATAACAATTCGAATCTTCCCAATCCTTGCCCTTGAGAGTGTGATAAGAATGGTATAAGAAGAGTATGTGAATTATGCTCATTCCCTTACATGAGGTATTTTTGCGAAGTGTACTGGCACTGCATGCAGTTTTTAAACCCAAGCTTTTTCTTTGCTCTTGCTAGCAGTTGAATCGAGTCAATTTAATTGCCACAACAGTAAACTTTGGGGGCTCGTCAGGGATTCCGTGACTGGGTGAGATTCTGAAGATTCCCAGGAGGTGCAGGCACCAGCGCCTTGATGGTCTTTCACTTCATCTCGAGCACTGAATTGGCCCCTTTGTGTGAGAGGACTGAGAATCTGTGGATCGCCCCAGCGCCATGGGGTTCGAATTGAATAGGGTCGGGTAAGAGCCATGACTTAAGAAATCCTACGTAGAGACTCATTATAAGAGAATAAATACAGCAGGAAAAGGGTTCAGTATTTGAGAAAGGAAATCTCAAGTAAAAGGTAGATCAAATATGCGTACAAACATTAGCGCACATGCAGACGTGCGCAGCAAACAACATAACGAAGCTGTACAGTGTCTTAAATCTGTTCCAGTTCCTGACCTTGATGACTGCCCTACGAGACCTATAGCCTGCCCCCCCCCCCCCCCACACACGAGATCTGCCTGGTGAGATTCCAAGTCAGTGACTGCTGCCTTGGAGTCTGCTGAATCACCGACAGCAAGTCGTACCCACAACCAATTGAAGCAAGAACCCCAAAATGACGATGGCAATTCCAAGACGGGAAGGCATTCATGGCCTGCTCGTGATCTCCCCATGACGGATGATGAGTCAGATGGTGAGAGTATTGGCATACGATCATCTAACCAGGTAGTTCTGCAAGCACCAATGGTTGAAATTGCAGGTCCAGAAGGGTGCCCAGTGCAGGTCCACCGACCGTGGGCCATGAAGGATTTGGAAAGAGCCTATGGGCAGCTGCCTGACCGATGTGAGGTTGGAGGTAATAAGTTTGCTGAAGAAGTGACAAAGTTCTGTACCGAGTTCTGTCCCACGTCACATGAGATGAGACTTGTTCTGGGATGAAAACTGGGTGCCGATGTCGCCAAAATCAAGTATATCTGGCCAGACGTAAACATCCATGCCAGATCAACCGACCCGCAAGCGGAAGGGATCGGAGACTTTTAATGCTTTTGTAGGCAGGTACTCCCAGTGTGAATGGATATGACCAAAATTGCAATGTGTAAACAACGAGGTGAGACAGTGTCCCAAAAACGTTACGCACCTCATTGAAGTCCATAACGCCCATAGTGGACTGAGACGACCCAACGACATTACAGCGGCAGAAATCACCAGCGTATGAAGCACAGCTGAGGAACAGCGCCATCGATGGAATGAAGGACGAAATAGCGAAAAAGGAAAAGACACATGTACAACCTGGGACATGGGAAAGCTGAATTTGATGGAACGGCATGCAATACATGCTGAAAAATTGCTTACCCAAGAGAAGGATAAATGGAAACTAAAGATGGGACAGCAAGCACTTAAAGCTCAGCTTACCGTGATGCAAATGGTCACCCAGCTGTTGGAGGGAGGTGCTGCAGGAAAAGAGAGAGGCAGAGGTGGAGGTCACTGAAGAGGAAGGGGGTCGCAGAAGAGGCGCGAGCAGAGGTAGATTTGGCTGGTGCTTTGTTTGCAGAGCAATGGACCACTGGGCACAGACAGCTACAATCGGCCTGGAGGCTGAACAGCAGGGTGACTGACAGGGGAAGGCTGAGGTGGAAGTGGGCAGCCCACAAGGTCCAGGTAAGCCTCTTTCCTTTATGCTTGGCAATGAAGACTCGCTTATGCTAGTCTCTTCTACTAACCTTACGGGCACTGAGACATGTCCCACCTCTATACTGAGTGCTGAGATTGTGAAGTGTGGACAATATGTTCAACGTAACAATGATGTGTCTAAATTGATGTCTGTTATATGTGGAAGGCACACCAGTTACCTTTTTGGTAAATACAGAAGCAACATACTCAGTCCTTAAATTAAGCCAGTTTAGACAATCGACGCCAATAAAGATGAGTAGAAGGTTCCTGAACACAGTGGGTGCACCAGGAGTCATGGTGCGAGAGAGATTTTCCGCACCCCTATTATGCAAAACTAGTAATGGGGAAACATTCCAATTCCCATTCTTGTCATCAGAATTCTGTCCTTTAAATCTGATGGGTCGGGATCTCATAGGGAGAGTGGTGTTGGATTTGCTCAGTACTCCAGGCTTGCAGGTAATTCAAAAGGAAGATTTACCAGTGCAGGCTGTAAAATACGACCCACGACCCCTGATGTACGTCTATGAATGTTGATTAAGCCAGAGAGCAATAAGTTCAGTGAGCGATTCACTCACCCTGGAAACAAGCAACCATGTTAATCCTATTAACATTGATTTTCTTGCTGGGGACATGCTGCACTGCACAGCACACATACACTGCGATGGCCCTGACTAACCATATGAGAAGGAGTGGTTCAGGAGATTGGTTAAACCAGATCTGTTGTCGTGTGAATTTTATTGGAGTGATCACAGATATGCAGTCAGTGTGAACTTACCTGTAACCGCAAGTAGACCCTATCTCCACTCCTCACGTCTCACTGGTGAAGGTGTCCGGTGGCAGGATTTGGGACCATGGGTGCTAAAGGCACAAAGAACGAAAGATTGGATCTTCAAGGACGATGTAGGTATCTGGTTCATTGCAGATATGCAGACATATAGGAAGAGACTAAATTGGCTAACTCGGGCAGGTAGGATTGTCCAGGTAAATCCTGCTAGCTCTGAAAAGCCTAGGAGGGTAGCCTGGCGTTTCCCTAAGATAGAACCCAAGGTTTAAAACAGTCCCTATTGAGTTGTGGGCAAAGGGCAGACACGATGTGGGGCTCACACGGGGCTGTGAACCCATAAGAATAACCCCGAAGTCTGAGTGTCATCCTTGCAGAGCACAATGCCCGTTAAAATCAGAGGCCATCGAAGGAATTACTCCAGTCTTTGAATCCCTCCTAAAGGCTGTAATGATCGTCCCCTGTGAAAACTCACCGGTGAGAACCCCCATTTTTCTGATCAAAAAGGCAAACATTCCCGGTGAACCGGAGGAATAGAGGTTTGTACAAGACCTGCAGGCAGTCAATGATGCCATTGTCCCACGCGCCCCAAATGTTCCCAACCCCTATACTATATTGTCTCAAATTCCACCGGACAGTAAATGGTTCTCTGTTGTGGATTTAGCAAATGCCTTCTTTAGTGGACCGGTGCACCCAGATAGTCAATTCTGGTTCGCTTTTTCATTCAAAAGGAAATTGCATAACTTCACACGACTTTGTCACGGTTACTGTGAGTCCCCCACCATATATAACGAGGCTCTACACAGGAGTCTGGAGACTCTTGTTCTAACCCCAGGGTCAGCGCTTCTGCAGTATGTAGACGACTGCTTGATAGCAGCACCGACAGAGGAACAATGTGAGAAGGATACCCTTGTGTTGCTCTGCCATCTAGTGAGGGAAGGGCACAAAGCCAGTCTCACAAAGCTACAATTTGTGCAACAACAGGTGAAGTTCTTAGGTCACTTAATATCTGCACAAGGGAAGGCCATTGGTCAAGACGGAGTTCAAGCAATCCAGCAAATTCCAAAGCCTCACACGAAGAAACAATTGCTATCCTTTTTGGGCATGTGCTCCTGCGTAGAATGTTTATCCCACATTACGCAACCCTTGAGGTGCTCCTAAGTGACACAGCCCATGCAAAGGGTTGCAGAACCAGAGTCCGTTGCAGTGGACACCAGAGGCCGAGAGTGCCTTTGTTGAATTGAAAAAGGCACTCCAAACTACATCTACACCTACACTGGGGATTCCGAACCCAAACAAGCCTTTTGTACAAATGGGTGGTAAATGAGAAGCGTGGCTGCATGACATCTGTGCTGTTACAGGATCATGGGGGAAAATTGAGGCCAGTAGCATATTTTTCGGCTAAACTAGACCCCGTAGTGGCAGGATTGCATAAATACCTGCGAGCAGTGGCTGCAGCTGAAAAGGCTGTTGTAGCATCCAGGGATATAGTCAGTTATGATGAATTAACCCTACTGGTCCCACACGCAGTATCCTTACTGCTTTCTGAGAAAAAGACTGCACACATGTCGGCAGCACGTTGGCTCAGATATAATACTGTGTTATTGGAGATGCCTAACATTACAATAAAGCGATGTAATGTCCTTAACCCTGCCAGCCTTCTCCCCACAGAAGGAGATGGCGATTCATATGATTGTGTCGCTGCAACAAATGGAATTTGCAGCCCTAGACCAGATTTGCAGGATTCACCACTTCAGAATCCAGATATGGAGTTTTTTGTGGATGGGTCAGCATTCAGGAGCAAGAAGACAGGCCAGAGTTGTTTTGGGTATGCTATAATAACTACCCACGAGATAGTCAAAGCGGGATCACTCCCTTCTCATATGTCAGCGCAAGCAGAGGAGCTGATTGCCTTGACTGCATGTAAATTGGTTAAGGGAAGGACAGTGAATATTTACACCGATAGCAGATATGCATTCGGGGTTGTACATTATTTTGGAATCCTGTGGAAACACAAGGACTTCTTGACCACCACTGGAAAACCCATCACACACCATGGCCTGATTTCTGACTTCCTGGAAGCCATCCTATTGCCCAAATTAATCGCTGTGTGTAAATGTGAAGCCCACATGAAAAATAATGATTCTATTTCTCAAGGCAATGCGAGGGCAGACTCAACTGCAAGAACAGCAGCCCAGCAGTTGCCAAGTGGTCAGATTGACATGTGTATGACAAAAATTTGTACCCCAACAGCAGACGTATGGGAGTTACAGTCACAGGCCACGCCAGAAGAAAAGCGTGAGTGGACAAAAGCAGGATGCAGTGTGAGGGAAGGAGTATGGTGTGGCCCCAATGGTAAACCCTGTTTACCACGATCATTATTTCCATTCTATGCCAAACTGACTCATGGTAAGCATCATATGTCAAAAGGGATGTATGATAGTATTTCGGCACAATGGTACACTAAGGGATTTACTCACTATTCCCAGAAATATTGTGAACGTTGTGTTATCTGTGCCACTAATAATGTGGGGAGGGGAATACAGATGAGTCAGGCAGCACACCCCCAACCCCAAAAACCCTTTGAACATTTACAGATGGATTTATTGAACTAACGCCCAGCAAAGGGAAAAGGTATTGTCTGGTAATAGTTGACATATGAATATGGGGCTGCCCCAGCTCACACTGTCAGCAAGCGCCCTGGTAGGACTTTTCATAAGGGCAGAGGCATTTGGGATACAGCCGCAGACGGTAATCTTAACTGAGGGTGCTAAGGGGACCTTCACATGCGACCCATGGCTGTTTAGAAACCAGGACAAATATAAATGGGATAATAAATATTTGTGCAGGGATCCTTGCAGTGCTGGTGACTGGCACTGAGTAGTAGACACCACAAACATCAAAAACTGTAAGTACAACAAACTTTTATCTACCCACCTCCATAACCAGCGCTCCTTGAACATTCCAGAAGAATCCCCTGGCCTCGCAAACACCATTAGCCATGCGGCTGATGCAGCTAACACCCCCACGCTGATTGATGATGTCACTTCTGCCCCCATCATGGCCACTCCCACAGCCACTTCTGGCCCTCTCATCATTGCCGATGCCACACGCTCAGTGACTTCCGCCACCCCTACTGCCGTGTCTGCCACCACTTCCATCCCCACCAGCGCCACTCACCTGCATTCTGCTGACACGCCCCCCACAGACCCCACTGTCACTATCCCCACCCCCCAGAACCCCGAGGGGAACACTACCCCTGCTCATGACTCTACCCCCATTCCCCCCACCATCACACCCACTCCAGGTACTGGCTCCGACCCCACTCCCAGCTCTACACCCACACCAGCACCCAGCCCTGCCGAATTTTCACCATCCCCCCAGACCTCCCCCTCACTGAGGACGAACGATCAGTCCTCAGCAAAGGACTCACCTTCATTCCCCTCCGTCCACGCATCAATGAATTTAATACACGCCGTGACATCGAACAATTCTTCCGTCGCCTCCGCCTCCGAGCTTACTTTCACAATCAGGACTCCCGCCCACCTTCCGAGGACCCCTTCGCCCACCTCCAACACACTGCATCCACCTGGACACCCCGCGCTGGCCTATTACCTGCCCTCGACCTCTTCATTTCCAACTGCCGCCGGGACATTAACCGCCTCAACCTGTCTACCTCCCTCCCCCACTCCAACCTCTCATCCTCACAACGCGCAGCCCTCCAATCCCTCTGCTCCAATCCTGACCTCACCATCAAGCCAGCGGACAAAGGGGGCGCAGTGGTAGTCTGGCGCACTGACCTCTACATCGCTGAAGCCAAACGCCAACTTGAGGACACCTCTTCCTACCGCCCCCTTGACCATGACCCCACCCTCCATCACCAAACCATCATCTCCCAGACCATACAGAACCTCATCACCTCAGGAGATCTCCCACCCACAGCTTCAAACCTCATAGTCCGGGAACCCCGCACTGCCCGATTCTACCTCATTCCCAAGATCCACAAGCCTGACCACCTTGGCCGACCCATTGTCTCAGCATACTCCTGCCCCACTGAACTCATCTCTACCTACCTCGACACTGTCCTATCCCCCCTAGTCCAGGAACTCCCCACATACGTTCGAGACACCACCCACGCCCTCCACCTCCTCCAAGACTTCCGTTTCCCCGGCCCCCAACGCCTCATCTTCACCATGGATATCCAATCCCTCTACACCTCCATCCGCCATGACCAGGGCCTCCAAGCCCTCTGTTTTTTCCTCTCCAGACGTTCCCAACAGTACCCCACCACCGACACTCTCATTCATTTGGCCGAACTGGTCCTCACCCTTAACAATTTCTCCTTTGAATCCTCCCACTTCCTCCAGACCAAAGGGGTAGCCATGGGCACACGTATGGGACCCAGCTATGCCTGTCTCTTTGTTGGCTACGTAGAGCAGTTGATCTTCCGTAATTATACCGGCACCACTCCCCACCTCTTCCTCCGCTATATTGATGATGCATTGGCGCCACCTCGTGCTACCGCGAGGAGGTTGAGCAATTCATCAACTTCACCAACACATTCCACCCTGACCTTAAATTTACCTGGACCATCTCTGACACCTCCCTCCCCTTCCTGGACCTCTCCATCTCCATCAGTGACGACCGACTTGACACTGACATTTTCTACAAACCCACCGACTCCCACAGCTACCTGGATTACACCTCTTCCCACCCTACCTCTTGCAAAAATGCCATCCCGTATTCCCAATTCCTCCGCCTCCGCCGTATCTGCTCCCAGGAGAAGCAGTTCCACCATAGAACACACCAGATGGCCTCCTTCTTTAGAGACCGCAATTTCCTTTCCCACGTGGTTAAAGATGCCCTCCAACGCATCTCGTCCACATCCCGCACCTCCGCCCTCAGACCCAACCCCTCCAACCGCAACAAGGACAGAACGCCCCTGGTGCTCACCTTCCACCCTACCAACCTTCGCATAAACCAAATCATCTGCCGACATTTCCGCCACCTCCAAAAAGACCCCACCACCAGGGATATATTTCCCTCCCACCCCTTTCCGCCTTCCGCAAAGACCGTTCCCTCTGTGACTACCTGGTCAGGTCCACGCCCCCTTATGACCCACCCTCCCATCCTGGCACTTTCCCCTGCCACTGCAGGAACTGTAAAACCTGTGCCCACACCTCCTCCCTCACCTCCATCCAAGGCCCTAAAGGAGCCTTCCACCTCCATCAAAGTTTTACCTGCACATCCACTAATATCATTTATTGTATCCGTTGCTCCCGATGCGGTCTCCACTACATAGGGGAGACTGGGCGCCTTCTAGCAGAGCGCTTTAGGGAAATTTTCCGGGACACCCGCACCAATCAACCAAACCACCCCGTGGCTCAACATTTCAACTCCCCCTCCCACTCTGCCGAGGATATGGAGGTGCTGGGCCTCCTCCACCGCCGCTCCCTCACCACCAGACGCATGGAAGAAGAACGCCTCATCTTCCGCCTCGGAACACTTCAACCCCAGGGCATCAATGTGGACTTCAACAGCTTCCTCATTTCCCCTTCCCCCACCTCATCCTAGTTTCTAACCTCCAGCAACATGATCCCGTTGACTTGTCTGGACTTGTCCGACCTGCCCAGCTCCTTTTCCACCTATCCACTCCACCCTCTCCTCCCTGACCTATCACCTTCATCTCCTCCCCCACTGACCTATTGTACTCTATGCTACTCTATCCCCACCCCCACCCTCTTCTAGCTTATCTCTCCACGCTTCAGGCTCTCTGCCTTTGTTCCTGATGAAGGGCTTTTGCCCGAAACGTCGATTTTGCCTGTCCTTGGATGCTGCCTGAATTGCTGTGCTCTTCCAGCACCACTGATCCAGAGTCTGGTTTCCAGCATCTGCAGTCATTGTTTTTACCTAGTAGACACCACGGTCAGAGGGACACCTGACACGAGAAATAGATATTCTGTGATCAAGGTAGGAGGTGCCAGGGCACAGGTGATAATATCCAAGACTCAGAAGAGTGATGAGGGAGCCCTACAGAAGATAGTAGCACTGGGGCATGGCAACCAACCAAACCCATGGACCTAACCCCAAGCAGCGCAGAGGGCATTAATGCCCGAACCTGAAGGGAATCAGCCAGAGCTCGAGAGTGAGTCTAACTCAGTAGTGGAATTGGCCCTGCAGGAGATAAATGCCGTAAATGTGATGCCAGTAGTTTGGGTGATGCGAAGGGCCATTGCTAGATGTGAAGGGAACAGAGCATGTGCTTTGGCCCTAATACAATTCCAGAGATTAGATGTTGGCTACCCTTATTGGATATGTTTGCACACAGCCCAACAGTGGACTTCCAAACCAATAGAGAGCCTGGCAAGAAATGCTAGCCGTCTGCTCCTGCGGGCGGTGACTACCCTCCTAGGGGAAGCAATTAAGGCAAATCTCGCACCATCCGCCTCAACTTCAGACTAACTGCTGTCCCAAGGCTGACACGCTTCCGACCACAGCCTTCCACATAGCTAATGGGAGGGGAGAAACATGTATTTGCACCAATCGGGGCAGACTCCACTTGGGGATCTCCCAGTGTACTACGACGCTGTACTTGGACAATGACTCTTGCTCAGCAACCTATTGCAAATGGTACAATCGTAAACATTGCTTGTTCCTTTATCAATAATCAGACCATGATGGCGGGTATACAGGGGAACCTCGATTATCCGAATGCCAATTTTCTGAAAATCAGATTATCCAAAGGAGATCTCTAGGTCCCGATAGAAACATTACATCAACGACGTGTGATCGCGTCTTTTGTTTACAGTGATTAAACAGGCACCGTCTCCAAATGACTAACATCCCGCCCTCTCTCTCTCCCCCCCCCCCCCCCCCCCCCACACTTTCCCTGGAGTTCTACAGAGGGGTGTACCTTTACCCAACCACCACCACCAGCACCGCTTCTGGCTGCCCCAGAGAGAGGGGGGGGGGGCTGTGTTGGGGGCAGGGGCTCACGCAATTTGTGCTGGGGGGGGGGCGGGGTTGGATGGGGGGGGTGTAGCAGGGGGTGTTGTTTGACGGGGGTAGGTAGGTGGGGGCGCGGAGTTGGGGGCGGAGCTCGCTCGTTGTTGCTGCTGCAGTCTCCTGAACGGGGAGCAAACTTTAAAACTCCGAGCTCCAGAGAAAAGGCATTTAATCAATTTTCCAATTAATCAACTTTCTGAACGAAATAGTGCCCACCTATCTCGTTCGGATAATTGAGTTTCCACTGTAATATAGGCCTATGGAGAGAAAGGGTACCACCACCTTCCCCTGGGATAGAAGGGGTGCTGCTACCCTGCAATACTGTCCACTGGCACAACAGTGTTCATCCCAGGGGAAGGTAACGGACGCACCCGAAGGGACACCCCACGGCATTGGAATGGATACACACTCGCTGACCCCTGGACTACACCAGGAACGAACATTGGGTGGTCCATTCTCGGAGCAGGGACAACGGTGGCAATAAACAAGATTAATGGCCTCGCATGTAATGTATTACTGTTAGTAAATGAGACTGAGGAAGACCTAGCACTCATTAACACTGAGTTAACAGAGGTTAGGGAAGTAGTGATGCAAAATCGACTAGTACTAGACATACTGACGGCCGAGAGAGGGTGCGTCTGTAAAATGTTAGGTACCTCATGCTGTTTAATATTCCTGATGAGTCCCAAAATATCACTAGTGTAATAATCATATGAAGGCAGCGATACAACTGCCTTCCCCAGCAGATGACTCCTGGTTCCGATGGCTCACCTCCCTTTGGGGAGGATGGGAGTATTGGATCCTACACATTCTACTAGTTGTAGGACTGGTCTTACTCATAGTGCTTTGTATAGGACCATGCTTGTGTACCTGCCTACGCTGCTTGCTTATGAGTGCAGTAGGATACCAAATGGTAAAACTGTCAGTGACCCCAGTGCAGGAAGATCCAATTGCGTGGACCCCACCCTACTGTGACATTGACGAGTGTGACATGTGAACATGGGCTGTGTACAGGGCATACCAGAGCAAGTGACGATACCACCACAAAGCTGTGTTACAGGTGGGTGGTGTCTGAGAAAAGGCCTGGTGTTCCCTAAGCATTTTGATGTATAGCTATTCTGGCTCTGTATTTTGTTTTTGGTGGTTGTCATAAAATGACCAAAAGGGGGAAAATGTCATGGAAAATTAACAAATTTAACATTTACTGTGAAATCTGAAAGAGAATGCTTTGCAAAATTTAATACTTTGCTGAACTTTGCAAACACTTTGCTGAGTTCTGCAGTCGAGGAGACAGCTTGTCTTCGTTGAACTTTGTAAACATTCAACCTGACCTTGCGAGCAGTCAAATTCAGCGAAAAGCTAAGGGAAAACATAAGGACATTTATGTCCACGGCAAGGGAATGAGAAAATAACAACTCAAGTCTTCCCAGTCCTTGCCCTTGAGAGCATGATAAGAATGGTATAAGAAGAGTATGTGAATTATACTCACTGGCCTTACACGAGGTATTTTTGCAAAGTGTACCGGCACTGCCTGCAGTTTTTAAAATAAAGCTTTTTCTTTGCTCTTGCTAGCAGTTGAGTCAAGTCGATTTAATTTCCATAACAGTCTTTTGGATGCCATGATAGGGCGACTTAGAACACTTTTCATTGTATTTTTATTGTTAAAATACATTACAATTAATTGTAATTCCAGACATTACAAAAAAAGAGACAACATCTGAAAGCACACTGCAATCAATACAAAAGTGTGAACTAATGAGAACTGATGTAAACCTGTATGATTTAAGAGTCATTACAGAGACATAACTGCAGAATGATATAGACTGGGACTTGAATATTAAAGGGTATGTGACATAATGGAAGGATAATAAGCTAGAAAATTGAGGGATGCCTTTTTTGACCTAAGTTCAGAAAATCAGTATATGAAGTGATAAAGGCAAGAAGTCACTGATGCAAGTGGTAGACAAACCAACTAACAATAGGTGGTAGGCAGGGTTACCAAAAGCTGAAAAATGTGTTGCTGGAAAAGCGCAGCAGGTCAGGCAGCATCCAAGGAGCAGGAGAATTGACATTTCGGGCATAAGCCCTTCAGGGTTACCAAAAGACAGGTAATTACAAAGATAGTGGGTGTACTGGTAGTGATAGTCCAAGAGTCCATGGATTCTGGAAAAGACCTAAAGGATTGGAAAAACTGTCAATGTAACACTTACTCAAAAAGAGAAGACGATAAAACTGGTTAGTTCGTTATGCCAGTTAGCTTAACATATGTTATTAGGAAAATATTACGCTATTATAAAGTATCAAAAAGTAAAGCATTTAGAAATACATAATGGTGTCACAAAGCTGGTCCTTTTTTTTCTAAAAGCTGTTCCTTGGCTCAAGGATAACGACCTTGATTATTTTTTTCAGAGGGGTAATACACTAGGCCTGGCACCGATCAGACTGATTTGGTACAGAGATGAAAAGGATTTTGAGGCCTTTTGTTTATATGTAAACAGACTTCAGGCCAAAGTGGTCATGTTTTAAAAATGGCCTGTAGAATGAAAGGGGAGTGGTCAGCTCTGGCTGAGCAGTTTAGTTCAGTACAGTACTGGTTAGGAGTTCAACAATGAGCTGTGTGGAAACTCTCACTCTTCTAACTTTAACCTGTAAGCAACTAACCCTTTTTTGTACAGTGTGTTAAATGCGGTTTGTTTATTGGGACTGTTGTGTACATTTGGAACAGCGTAATTAAGTCTAGTTTGGATAGACTGAGTTCTGTAGGAGTTCTTTATTCTGTTCTTCATTTTTCATTCTATAATCTTGTGAATAAGTTTTTTTTTAATCTGTTTTAAAACCTGGTAGTCAACTTGACTACCTCACTCCAGGTAATTTTCACTGTACACCTAATGAAACAACTTGTAAAGTTATGGTCTGGGCTGCCCGCTTAGGAATGTTTTGAGTGGCCTGGCCTAGTCCAAACAATGGAATCCAGAAAAATCAACTTGTAGGGGAAATCATGCCTGCCTAATTCATTAACATGTTTTGAGGATGGGTCGAATGGCCTATTTCTGCTCCTACATCTCAGTATTAACAAATAGTGGGAAGTTGTTAGACTACGATAATTATCACAGGTTTTAATCTATGTGTAGGTTGAGAAACTCATGGGCAAAATAGTTTAGTTGAGGAATTCATAAAATGTTTTTGGGATAGTTTCTTGGAACAAAGTAAACTAGACACTAATGAGAAAGTAGGCTTTACGAGACCTGATATTGACCAATGAGAGAACTAATTAATAAGCTCATGAATGTGCTCTGGGCAACCATCTTTATAATGTAATTGACTTGTAAGTGTCGTTTGAGGGGGAAAGAGCACACTGACACTGATTTTAAAAAAGGCAGTTGAGCGCTTGAAGGCACAGCTAGTGAAAGTGAATTGGTATTTGAGTTTAAGGGGTGGTAACATAAACTAGGGGTGGGTGGATGCAATTCAGCATGCTCTGACATTCAATTGTGTGCCTCAGCATTAATTCCAATTTCCTGCCTTCTCATAACTTTTCAACCATTACTAATTTAAAAATTTGTATCTCCTCTCTAAATGCCCTAGCATTCAGTGCACTCTAGGGTAGTGAACTCCACAGATTCACAACCCTTTGAGAGAAATAATTTCTCTTAGGGCCACTCAAAGACAGAAGTTGGAAGTTGTGTATGGACCCTGAGGAGATCAGAGAGATGCTAAACTAATATTTCCTGTTGGTTTTACTCAGGAAAAAGATAATATTGTAGAATGAGATACAGGATATTAGACTAGAAAGGATCGAGCTGAGTAAGGTGGTGTTATTAATTCTAGGAGTGAAAGTTGACCAGTCCCCTGGGCCAAGCGGGATTTATCAGAGGATTCTCCGGGAAGCTAAAGAGATGTTGGAGCCTTTGGCCTTGATCTTTGAGTTGTCATTGTCTACAGGTTTAGTACCAGAGGACTGGAGGTTTGCAAATGTTGTGCACTTGTTCAAGAAGGGTTGTAGAGATGACCCAGGTAATTATAGACCAGTGAGCCTTATGTCTGTTGTAGGAAAAGTTTTGGAAAGGATTAGAAGAGATAGGATTTATAATCATCTAGCAAGCAACAATTTGATTGCAGATAGTCAACATGGTTTCGTCAAGGGCAGGTCATGTCTCTCAATTCTCATTGAGTTTTTTGAGAAGGTGACCAAGCATGTGGATGAGGGTGGGGCAGTTGACGTGGTGTACATTGACTTCAGTAAAGCCTTTAATAAGGTCCACATGGTAGGCTGTTTAAGAAAATGCAGAGTCATGGGATTGAGGGTGATCTAGCAGTTTGGATTAGAAACTGGCTTTCTGTAAGAAAGTGAATGGTGCTTGATGGAAAATATTTAGCCTGGAGTCCAGTTACTAGTGGTGTGCCACAAGGATCTGTTTTAGGACTACTGCTGTTTGTCATTTTTATAAATGGATTGGATGGGTTAGTAAGTTTGCAGATGGTACTAAGGTCGGTGGAGTGGTGGACAGTGTGGAAGAATGTTGTAGGTTGCAGGAGGACTTGGATAAATTGCAGAATTAGGCTGAGAGGTGACAAATGGAGTTCAATGCAGCTAAATGTGAGGTGATTTGCTTTGGGAAGAATAACAGGAAGGCAGAGTACTGGGTCAATGGAAAGATTCTTGGTAGTGTGGATGTGCAGAGGGATCTTGGAGTCTGTGTACATAGATCTCTGAAAGTTGCCACCCAGGTTGATAGTGCTGTTTAGAAGGCATACGGTGTGTTAGGTTTTATTGGTAGAGGGATTGAGTTCCAGAGCCATAATGTCATGCTGCAACTATGCAAAATGCTACCACGGCCACACTTGGAATATTGTGTACAGTTCTGGTCCCCATATTTCAGGAAGGATGTGGAAGTATTGGAAAAGGTGCAGAGGAGACTTACTAGGATGTTACCTGGTCTGGAGGGAAGGTCTTATGAGGAAAGGCTGAGAGACTTGGGTCTGTTCTCTTTGGAAAGAAGAAGGCTAAGAGGGGATTTCATAGAGACATACAAGATGATCAGAGGATTAGATAGGGTAGACAGTGAAAGTCTTTTTCCTAGAATAATAGTCAGTTTGCACGAGGGGGCATAGCTACAAATTGAGGGGTGATAGATTTAAGACAGATGTCAGCAGCAGGTTCTTTACTCAGAGAGTGGTAAGGGCGTGGAATGCCCTACCTGCCAATGTAACTAACTCAGCCACTTTAGGGCCATTTAAACAATCCTTGGATAAGCATATGGATAATGATGGGATAGTGTAGGGGGATGGGCTTAGATTAGTTCACAGGTCAGCTCAACATCAAGGGCTGAAGGGCCTGTTCTGCGCTGTATTGTTCTATGTTCTTCATCTCTGATTTAAATTTATTACCACGTCCTAAAACAATGACCTCTCATTCTAGATAGCCCCATAAAAAGAAATATCCTCCCTTGTGTCTACTTTGCCAATTCCATTTAGTATCTTAAAGCTAAAAGATGATATATGAAGACACCACTCTGAAGTGAATTGTTTGCCTGCTCATTATTTGTAGATGGGAAGATGCAGATGACAACTGTGGGGTAAGGAATTTCAAGAGAATGAATTAGTGCATTAATTCAATTATTCAGGGCTTAATTTGAGGGAAACTGATTCTCACAGGACTATAGTAATTTGAGTTTCGATATCTTCTCAGGATTGTTTTTATGTTAGAAATTGCTGGAAATTGTCAACCGGTCTGCCAGCATTTGTGGAAGGAGAGAAGTAGAGTTTTGAGTCCCTAACAGAGATATTTGTACCATCTATAACCACGAGTAAGGGGACGGAGGACTGGAGGGTGGCTAATGTGCCTTTATTTAAGAGAGGATGTAAGGAGAAGCCTGAGAACTGCACACCTGTGAATCTGATATTGTTGGTGGATAGGTTGTTAAAGGAGATTCTGAAAGGTAGGATTCACATGCACTTGGAGAGGCAGGGACTGATTAAGGATAGTCAACATGACTTTGTGTGAGGGAAATCATGTCTCTCAAACTTGATTGAGTTTTGTTTTTAGAAGAGTCATTGCGGTCTACAGCAGGGAAACAGGCCTTTGGCCCAAATTGCTTATGTCGCCCAGTTCTCACAATTAAACTAGTCCCATTTGCCTGCGTTTGATCCAAGTCCTTGCATATCAATCCCATCCATGTACCTGTCCAAATGTTTCTCAAATAATTAAATTGTATTCGCTTCCACCACTATCTCTGGCAGCCTGTGTCAAACAAAATGTCCCTCTGGACTTTTTTCTATCTCTGCCCGCTCAACTAAACTTATGTTGTCTAGTTTTAGACTCCCCTACCATGGGAATAAGCTGAAGGCTATCTACCTTATCTATACCTTTCATGATTTTATAGACCTCTACAAGGACACCCTTCAGTCTCCTATGCTCCAGGGAAAAAGGTCCCAGCCTATCCAACCTCTCCTTGCACCCTGCTCCATCACTCATCACAATCCCATTCGCTTCAAGTGAATTGAATTTATTGTCACGTACCGAGGCACAGTGAAAAGGTTTGTCTTGCAAGCAATACAGGCAGATCACATAGTTAAGTAGCATAGAATAAGTAAGTAATAGGTAAATAGTGGCAAAAACAAAAACACAGGTACGGGTGAATGTTAAGGGTTTGTGAGTCCATTCCATATTCTAACAACAGTAGGATATAAACGTTTCGAAACCGGCAGGTGCGTGTGTTCAGGCTTCTGTACCTTCTCTTCGATGGTAGAGTTGTAGAAAAACATTGTCAGGGTGGAATGAATCTTCGAGAATGCTGGCGGTCTTTTCTTGACAGTTGGCCTGGAAGATGGATTCTATACTTGGGAGGTTTGCCTTTCTGATTATCCGGGCTGAGTTCACCACTCTCTGTAACCGTCTCCGATCTTGAATGGTACAGTTGCCATACCAGGTAGTCATACATCCAGACAGAATGCTCTCGATGGCGCACCTATAAACATTGGCAAGGGTATTCGCCGTCATGCCAAATTTCCTCAGCTGCCTGAGGAAAAAGAGATGTTGTTGGACCTTTGTAATCAGTGCATCTACATGAAGAGTCCAAGGAAGCTTGTTGTGGATGACCACTCCCAGGAGCTTGACACTCTCCACTTGTTCCATCTCTGTGCTGTTAATGTGTAGGGAGGGCACCAAAAGTCAATAATAAGTTCCTTGATTTTACTGGCATTGAGATCTAGGTTGTTCTCAGCGCACCATTTTTCCAGGTCTTTCACCTCCCGTCTCTAGTCTGTTTCGTCGCTATCTGAGATTCAACTGTCTGTGGTGGTGTCATTAGTGAACTTGTAAATGGCATTAGTCTGGTATTTGGCGACGCAGTCATGGGGATACAGTGAGTACGGTAGGGGGCTGAGTATACACACCTGGGAGGGCTCCAGTGTTGAGTGTTAGTGACGATGAAATATTGTCCCCAGTCTTCACTGATTGTGACTTGTGGGTCAGGAAACTGAGTATCCAGTTGCAGAGAGTGGGACTTAGTCTGAGATCACTAAGTTTAGTAATCAGTCTGGAGGGGATAATAGTGTTGAACGCTGAACTATAGTCAATGTGTAGGATTCTTACATAGCTGTTCTTGGTGTCAAGATGTTCTAGGGAGGAGTAAAGGGCAAGTGATATGGCATCTGATGTGGATCTGTTGGTCTGATAGGCAAATTGGAGTGGATCAAGAGTAGTGGGGAGGCTGGAGTTGATTAATGCCTTGACCAGCCTTTCAAAGCACTTCATGACCACTGAAGTTAGGGCCACTGGGCATAATCATTGAAACATACTGCTTGAGCCTTCTTAGGCACAGGGATGATGTTAGCCATCTTGAAACAGGCAGGACAGTAGCCTGCTGCAGGGAGAGGTTAAAGATGTCTGAGAAGACCTCTGCCAGTTGATCTGCACGTGCTCTGAGTGCATGGCCTGGTACTCCATCTGGTCCCATCGCTTTCCTTGGATTCACATGAAGGAATACTGACCTGACCTCTGATGCAGTGACTGTTGGGATAGGTTCGTCAGGACTTGTCGGAATAGGCGCTACCTCTCCACTCAAAGCGAGCATAGAAGACATTGAGACGATCTGGGAGGGATGTGTCATTGTCTGCTATCTTGCACTGTCTCTTTTTAGAACCTGTGATGTCATTCAGTCCTTGCCATAGTTGCCGGGTATCTGTCTGGGTCTCTAGTTTGGATTGGTATTGGTCCTTGGCTGTCTTAATGGCTCTGTGAATGTCAGCCTTGGATTCCTTATATCTGAGTGGGTCTCCTGATCTGAAGAATTCTGGTTTTAGTAGGTTCTATATGTCCTGATTCATCCAGGGTTTCCTGTTGGGGAACATCCAGATTGACTTCCTCGGTATGCAGTCCTCCACACACTTGCTGATAAAGTCTGTGACAGGGGTGGCGTACTCGTCCAAGGTACCTGCGGACTGTTTGAACATGGCCCAATCAGCTAGTTCCAGACAGCACTGGAGTTGATCCCCTGCCGCCTCTGACTATAATCTGCATCTAGCTGCCTCTTGAATGCATTCAATGTTTTAGCATCAAATACTTTCTGCGGTAATGAATTCAACAGGCTCACCACTCTTTGGGTGAAGCAATGTTTCCTCATCTCTGTCCTAAAATGCTCCACCCTGAATCCTGAGACTGTGATCCCTCGTTCTGGCTTCTCCCACCAACGGGAACATCCGCCCTGCATCTACCCTGTCTGGTCCTGTTAGAATTTTATAAGTATCTATGAAATGCCTCCCTCACTTGTCTGAACTCTGGTGAAAACAATCCTAACCTAATCATGTCTCCTCATACGTCAGTCCTGCCATCCCTAGAATCAGCTAGTAAACCTTCGCTGCATTCCCTTGAGAGCAAGAGCAGCCTTCTTCAGAAGAGGAGTCCAAAACTGCACACAATATTCTAAGTGTGGTCTCACCAAGGCCCTGTATAACTGCAACAACACATCACTGCTCCTGTACTTGAAACCTCTCATAATGAAGGCCAACAGACCATTTGCCTTCTTTACCGGCTGCTGCACCCGCATGCTCACCTTCAATGACTAGTGCACAAGGACATACAGGTCTGACTGCACACTCCCCCCTCCCAATTTTCAGCCATTCACGTAGTAATCTGCCTTCTTGTTTTTACTTCCAAAGTGAATAAATTCACATTTATCCAAATTATACGCATCTGCCATTGATCTGCCCACTCACCCAACTTGTCCAGATCATGCTGAAAGATCTCTGCGTCCGCATCACAGTTCACCCTCCCACCTTAGTATCATCTGCAACCTTTGAGATGTTACATTTTGGTCCCTCATCCAAACCATTAATATATCTTGTGAATAGCTGGGGTCTTTGCACCAATCCCTGTGGCACCCCACTAGTTATTGTCTGTCAATTTGAAAAAGATCCATTAATTCCCACTCTTTGTTTCCTCTCTGCCAACCAGTTTTCTATCCATCTTAATACACTTACCCCAGTTCCATGCAATTTAATCTTGCACAATAATCTCTTATGCAGGACTTTGTCAAACGTTTTCTGAAAGTCCAAATGTACTACATCAACTGGCTCCCCCTTGTCAACTTCACTACTTGTCATCTTCATAGAATTCCAACAGATTTGTTAAGCATGATTTCCCCTTCATAAATCCATGCTGACTCTGTCTGAACCTGCCACTGCTTTCTAAATGCTCCGCTATAAAGTCCTTGATAATGGATTGGAGGATTGTCCCCACTACTGGTCTATAATTCCATGTTTCCTCTTCATCTCCCTTTTTGATTATTGAAGTAATACTAACTACCCGCCAATATGCAGGGACTGTACCTAGTCTATAGAATCCTGGAAGATTACCACCAATGCATCCACTACTTATAGAGCCACTTCCTTAAGTACTCTGGGATGTAGATTATCAGGCCCTGGGGATTTATCCACCTTCAATCCCCTCAATCTTCCTAGCACCATTTCTCAACTAATATTGGTCTCCCTCAGTTCTTCCCTCATACTAAATCTTGCATTCTCCAACATTTCTAGTATCGGATTTGCATCCTGTTTTGTGAAGACAGAACCAAAGTATGTATTCAGTTGCTTAGCCATTTCTTTGTCCATTATTATACATTCCCCCATTTCTGTCTGTAGGGGATTTGTCCTCACTAATCTCTTTTTTCTTCACATACATATAGAAGTCTTAGTGTCAGTCTTTATATTCCCTGCAAGTTTACTTACATACCATATTTCCCCTTCTTAATCAATCCCTTTGTCCTTCGATGAATTGTAAACTGCTCCCAACACTCAGACCAATTATTTTTCTTGGCCAATCTGTATGCTTCTTCCTTAGATTGGATACTATCTCTAATTTCCTTTGTAATCCATGGATTGGCTCTCTTACCCATTTTGCTTTTGTGCTGGACTGGAATAAACAGTTGTTGTAGTTCACCCATGTGTTCCTTGAATGTTTGTCATTGCCTATTCACTGTCATCCCTTTAAGTAACTCTCCACAATCTATCAAGGCCAATTCATGCCTCATATCTTCATAGTTTCCATTATTAAGATTCAGCACCCTAGTCTCAGAATGAACAACCTGACTCTCCATCTTGATAAAAAAAAATCTATCATGTTATGGTCACTCATCCTCAAGGGATCTCGCACAGCTCGATCGGCAATGATTCCTTTCTCATTATATAGTACCCGGTCTAAGATGGCCTGCTCTGTCATTGGTTCCTCACACATTGGTCAAGAAAACCATCCCGTTAACACTCTAAGAACTTCTCCTCTACAATATTGTGGCTGATTTGATTTGCCAAATCTATGTGCAGATTAAATTCACCCATGATCATCGATATTCACATGCATCTCTAATTCCTAGTTCAATGCCATTCCCAACATCACAACTGCAATTTGGGGGTCTATGTAGAACACCCACTAATTTTTTTTTGCCCTTTGGTATTTTTCAACTCAACCCATACAGACTCTACATTATCAGAGCTAATATCATTTCTCACTACCGTGCTAATTTCCTTTTTAACCAGCAATGCCACTCCATCACTTTTTCTTTTTGTCTGTCCTTCCTAAATACACCATACTGATTACCCTAAGACATTCAGTTCCCATCCCTGGTCACCCTGTAGCCATGTCTCGGTAATCCCACTTATATTGTACCCATTTACATCTATCTGCACAATTAGTGGTAAATTTCCCTACTTTTTTATAATTCCTTGATGCATAAAGATATTCACCTATTCTGTCCCTCACCTTTATTGTCCAGTAACCATCCTCCACATCGCTAACCTGTATTCTTACCACCTCCTTTAATTTGGGTTTTCTCATTTCCCTTGTAATTGATACTTCCCCATCTACACACCCAGACACACACACACCAGTCATTTAGTCTGAAGCCCTGTCTATAGCCCTAGATATGCGATTTGCTAGGACTCTGGTCTCAGCATCATTCAGATGAAGACCATCCCATTGGAACAGGTCTCTTCTACCTTCTACCCCAATACTATTGCCAATGACCCATGAATCTTTGAGTCATGTGTTTACCTACTTAATCTTATTGACCCTGTGCCAATTAGCTTGTGGCTCAGGCAGTAATCCAGAAACTATTACCATTTTGATTCTGCTTTTTAATTTAGCTCTGAGCTGTTCATACTCCCTTAACAGAACCTCTGCCCTAGTTTTATCTATGTCGTTGGTACCTACATGGACCACGACCATTGGATCTTTACCCTCCCACTCCAAGTTCCTCTGCAGCCCAGATGAGATATCCCGAACCCGAGCACCAGGCAGGCAGCATAACCCTCGGGATTCTTGATCCTGGTCACAGAGGACAGTGTCTATGCCTCTAACTATACTATCCACAATTACAATGGCATTTCTCTTCTCTCCCCCATTTTAATGGTTCCCTGCACTACAGTGCGATGGTCAATCGGCTCATCCTCCCTGCAGTCCCCATTCCTGTCCACACAGGGAGCAAAACTCTTGAATCTGTTTGACAAGGACAGGGGCTGAGGCTCTGGCAAATCCATCTCCTGGATCCCTCTACTGCCTCACTCAAAACTATACCCTCCTGTCCCTGACCACAAGCTGAATTCGAGTTAGTTAGTCTAAGGGTGTGACTGTCTCCTGAAACACAGCTTCCAAGTAACTCTTCCCCCAAACCTGATGTGTCACAATGTTTGAAGTTCAGACTCCAACTCATTGACTCTGTGCCAAGTTCCTCGAGCAACTATCATTTACTACAGGCATGGTCACTGGGAACCACAATGGGGTCCACCAACTTCCACATCATGCAGAAACAATGTGTCACTTGACCCTCCATCTCATTTAATAATATCATTTGTATTTTAAGGCCAACAGAACTGCATGCAATACTCCAAATTTGGCCTCATCTAACAGCTTGTACAACTGCAACAAGAACCCCCTACTCCTATATTCAGTGCTCTAACTGATGAAAGCAAGCATGCCAAAAACCTTCTTCACCACCCTGTCTACCTGTGACTCCACTTCAAAGCAGCAATCAACCTGTACCCTCAATCTGTTTGTTCTATAACCAGGGCCCTCGCGTTGACTGTGTAAGTCCTGCCTTAGGCTGACATACCAAAATACAACACTTTGCATTTATTTAAATTAGACTCCATCTGCCATTGCTCAACTCACTGCCCAGTTGATCAAGCTCTCACAGCATTCCTAGATAACCTTCTTCACTGTCCACTATACCACCAATCTTTGTGTCATCCTCAAACTTACTAACCATATTTCCTAAATTTTCATCCAAATCATAGATAAATGATGAATAACAGTGGATCCAGCACTGATCACAGTGGCACGCTGCTGGTCAAAGACCTCCAGTCTGAAAAACAACTCTTTACCACACCCTCTGTCTTCTATGGTCAAGACAATTTTGTATCTAATTAGCTAGCCCTCCCTCGATCCTGTGAGATTTAAGCTGAAAATGTGTTGCTGGAAAAGCACAGCAGGTCAGGCAGCATCCAGGGAACAGGAGAATCGACATTTCGGGCATAAGCCCTCCTGTGAGATTTAACCTTACCTTGTCAAAGGCCTTCCTAAAGTCCATGCAGACACGTTCACTGGACTGCCCTCATCTAATTTTTTCGTCACCCCTTCAAAAAATTCAAACAAATTCGTGAGACATGATTTCCCATACACAAAGTCATTCTGACTAACCCAAATGACTCCTTGCCTCTAACAAACTTACCCATCACTGACGTTAGGTTCACTGGTCTGTAGTTTCTAATCATTTCCCTGCAGCCTTTCTTAAATAACTTAAATTCTTAAATTAGCCACCTTCCAATCTTCGGGCACTTAATAATGTTAATGATACAATCATCTCTGCCAGGGGTCCTACAATTTCCTCCCTAGCCTCCCACAAAGTCCTGGGATACACTTCATCAGGTCCCAGGGATTTATCTACTTTAATGCATTTTGAGGCTTCCACCACTTCCTCTTCTGTAATGTAGACTTTCTTCAAGATATTCCTATTTGTTTCCTCAAGTTCGCTGGCATCCCTGCCTTTATCGATGGTCAATACTGATGAGAAATATTCATTTAGAATCTCACCCATCTCTTGAGGCTCTGCACGTAGATTACCTTGTTGATCTTTAAGAGATCCTATTCTCTCCCTAGTTATCCTTTTGTCCTTCATGTACTTATATAGAACCTCTTTGGATTCACCTTTACCTTATTTATGAAAGCCATCTCGTGTTCCCTTTAATCCTTCTGATATCTCTCTTAAGTATACTCATAAACCCACTATACTCCTCAAAAAATTCATTTGATCCCAGATGCCTATACATGTCATATGCCTACTTTTTTTCTGGTCAAAGCCTCAATAACTAAGGTGATCCAGTGTTCCCTACTGCTGCCAGCCTTATCCATTATCCCACAGGAACCCCCTGAATCCTCATTAATTCACTTTTGAAAGCTTCCCAATTACCATTGCTTGCCCAATCAACTTTTGACAGTTACTACCATCAAAATTGGTCTTGCCCCAATTCAGAACTTTTAAATTATGGACCAGACCTATCCTTTTCTACAGCTATTTTAAAACAAATGGAATTATGGTCACTGGTCCCAAAATGCTTCCCCACTAACACTTCAGTCACTTACTCTGCTTTATTGCCCAAGAGGAGGTCAAGTTCTGCTTCTTCTCTCATAGGGTTATCAACGTACTACATGAGAAATTCTTCCTGAACACACTTAAAAAATTTCTCTCCATCTAGCCCTTAACACAACGGCAGTCCCAGATGATGTTAGGAAAGTTAAAATCCCTACAATTACTATTGCCCTTTTTTGAGGAAGTAACCAAAAAGATTGATGAAGGCAGAGTGGTAGACGTATCTACATGGAATTTAATAAAGCTTTTGACAAGGTTCCACATGGTAGACTAATTGATAAAGTTAGATCACATGAGATTTAGTGAGAACTTGCCAACTGGATACAAAATAGGCTTGATGGTAGGAGACAGAAGGTGGTGGTGGAAGGTTGCTTTTTGGACTAGAGGCCTGTGACCTGTGGCGTTCCACAGGGTTTGGTGCTGAGTCCACTTTTGTTTGTTATTTGTGTAAACAATTTGGTTATGAACATAGTATGGATAGTAATTAGTGGATGACACCAAAATTGGTGGTACATTGGTCAGTGAAGGTTATCTTAGATTACAAAGAGATATTGATCAATTAGATCAACAGGCTGAGGAGTGGCAAATGGAGTTTAATTTTGGAAAATGTGAACTATTGCATTTTGGTAAGGCAAAAAAGGGCAGGACTTATACAGTTAATAGTACAGCCCTGGGTAATGTTGTAAAACAGAGAGCTAGGGGTTCAGGTACATGATTCTTTCAGAATTATAGACAAGGTGGTTAAGAAGACATTTAGCATACTTTCCTTCATTGCTCAGATTTTTGAGCATAGGAGTTTGGTTGTAATGTTGAGGTTGTACAGAACATTGATGAGGCCTCTTCTGGGGTACTGTATATAGTTCTGGTCACCCTGCTATAGGAAGGATATTATTACATTGCAGAGGGTTCAGAAAATATTTACCAAGGTGTTGGCTGGGAATGGAGGGTTTGAGTTGTAAGGAGAGGCAGGGATTTTTTTCACTGAAATGTAGGAGGTTGAAGGCTGACCTTATTGAAGTTTATAAAATCATGAGGGGCATAGATAAGGTGTAGAGCAAGGATCTTTTCCCTAGGGTGGGGGGGAGTTCCAAACTAGGGGCATACTTTTAACGTGAGAGGAGAAATACAGAAAGCACATAAGGGACAACATTTTTACACAGAGAATGTTAACATGTGGAATGAACTGCTCAAAACGTGATAGATGCTGGTACAGTTACAACATTTAAGAGACATTTGGATAGGTACATGAATAGGAAAGTTTTGGAGGGATACAGGACTAGTTTGGTTTGGGAACATGGTCGGTGTGGACTAGTTGAACTGAAGGATCTGTGCAGTATGACTCTATGAGTCATATATGAGCCTTCAGAATTAAAGGATGTTGAAATGGACCGTGTATTCATTTATTTTTCAAAATGAATGCATTATTTCAAGTAAGAATCTGGGACCTTGCTGTGCTCAAATTTATTGCTACGTTGTAAGCTTGACTACACTTCAGACGTTTTCTGGAAATTGCTTTGAGCTGACCTGAGACTGCACTATGCTCACCTGTCATAATTTCTTTCTTTTGTGTATTAGATGCTATTCAACAGAATTCCACAAAAGTGAGGTCATTCAAAACTTGTTGCAAGTCTTCCTGACCAATGGAGCAATGTTGTGATTTCAAACTTCTGACATTTGTATTCAAATATCTGCATGGCCTCACTCCTACCTGTCTCTACAACCGGCTCCAAATCCCCTCCCTCAAAAATATCTGCATTCATCAAATTCTGGCCTCTTAAGTATCCCTGATTTTAACTTAGGCTGCTTTGCACCTGAGCTCTGTAAAACCCTCCTGTCATCTCTCTGCCTCTCCTCTTTGGCTTCTCAATTTAGACACTCATTAAAGTCTGCACCTTTGTCCAAGCTTTTGCTCATCTGCTTTAATATCTGCTTATATGGCTCAGAGTTAAATTTTGATCTTTATCTCTCCCATGCAGCATCTCAGGATTTTTAAAATATAAATGCATGTTATTCAGTATTCTGCTAGAATTACATTCGTTTCAAGTCACAAAATAAAATGTATGAAAGCAATGTCCTTTTTTTACATAATTATTTCATAGAAAGAACATATTGGCATTTTCTTTTGATGCAAGGTAAGAAATAAAATACAGAAATAACATAATCAGATATACTTTTCAAGATGATTAAATAAGAGCACATAATTGTACTATCCCACTTGGCAAAAGCTATGTGAGCTTAACATTCAATTCCATTGTTCCCTTTTCCTTCCTTGCAGAGTGGGCAATTATATTAACGGATGCACTTAATCCTTAGTCAATATTAGAATTTTACATTTATAATGCAACAAAGAAATTCAATGTATACCTAGTGCCAGAAAATCCTTTCAATAAATCTCACTCCTTGGCTGCAAAGATGCAGTATTGCAAAACATTACAGTGCATTCTGAAAGTTGGGTTCTCAAAACACCTGCACACTGAAACAAAATAAAGACCTCAAATAAAATGTGCAGAAATTTTAAAGCTACCTGCTCCCCATTCTCTCAGTCATTCAAGACTTTGTAGTTTTAAAGCTCCTTTCAAGACCTGTCCAAAGAGGCTCACCACCTGTTCTCGCAACCTAACTCTCACTAAACGTTTACCAGGTAAGCTCCTCAGCGAGCCCTGTGCTAGGTGAGAATGTAAGTGGTTGCCTCTGCTTAGACACTGACTTCCTCTGTGATAGAAAACACCTATAATCCCTCAGGTCTTGCAATCTCATGCTTTCAGTTTGGAGGTTTGTGAATTTAAAGGATGGAAACAGTATAGTAATAGTGATGTTACTGGACTAGTAATCCAGAAGCCCAAAGTAATGGGACCAAGAATTTAAATTAAACTAATCAATTATGTTTATGAAGTTACCAAGTACAGGGTGACCCTTATATATGCAGAATTGTTTTCCGCATTTTCAGTTACCCACAGTTTACCACGGCCCAAACATATTATAGGGAACCTTCCGGAACCAGGGACCAGGAGGCTTCTGGGAAGGTAAATTTCCCATTTAAATGAATAGGTTCGCTCCTATCCGCAGTTTCAGGCTTCTTTGGTAGGTCTTGGAACACATCCTCCACAGGTACAGGGGGACTACTGTACTGTAAACATCTGGCAGTGTGTTCCAGGCACCTACCATTGGTCTGCCTCACACATCTCCTTTAAACGTTCTCCCTCTCACCTTAAACCTATGCTCCTTAGTATTTATTATTTATATCTTGTGAAGAAGACTCCGACCATCTGCTTTTTCCATAATTTTATATACTTAAATCAGATCGCTCCTCAGCTTTTTGCTGCTCTAACGGAAACAATCCAAGTTTGTCCAACCTCTCCTTATAACTAATACACTCCAATCCAGGCAACACCTGGTAAACCTCTTTTGCACCCTCTCCAAACACATCCCACCTACAGTGTAGTGACCAGAACTGCATACAATATTTCAAATGTGGTACAACTAAAACGACAGCTGAAAGATGATAGATAAAAGTATAGAATTTTATAGTTAGTGCCCTGACTGATGAAGACAAACATGCTGTCTGCCTTCTTTATCACCTTATCTACTTGTGTGGCCACTTTCATGGAGCTATGAACTTGCAAGTTCCCTCTGTATATCAATGCTGCTAATGGTCCTGCCATTTACTATATAATTTCCACTTGCCTTTCACCTCCAAAAATACATTACCTCACACTTGTCCAGATTTAACTTAATCTGCCATTTCTCTGCCCAACTTTCCTTTGATAACATTCCTCACTATCTACAACAGTACAATTTTCAAGTCATCTGCAAGCTTATTAATCAGACCACTAAAATCAGAAACTTAAAAATTGGTGAAAAACTGCCAAAAGCGGTTCGCTATGCCACAAACTAGACAAACAATAGACAACATATTAATTTGCACTGAATAATACTTTATACCAGGTACCACATCGCCATCTCTGAGTATTTCTTCCCCCACCCGGTGAAACAGAATAAACTATATACATGGGTATATAGTTAGAATGGAATGGCCCATGAAGTGCTGAACTTTGGCGACATCATGCTACAGAAGATTAGAGGTGGACACAAATGAAGTTGTGAATCACCAAGTAAAACTCCAAATGATTATGAAACAGGATTCACTGAAGTATAAATACTTGCATTGGTACATTTCTGTAAGTCCTGTGACAGTGCAATCGAAGGCGGAATGAGGTTTCCTGTAGAATTGTCATCCATTTTTGCAGAGTCTTCTCCCTGGAAGATAAAAGAATGCTATGTTAATTAGACCTGCCAGGTTAATAATATTGTTAATCAATATACTCAGTCATGCAGTTTAATGAGGCATGAATGAAATAATGTCTAAAATACATTTAAATTTTGTTACTAGACACCTGACTGAGAGGGAGGCAGATGCACTTCATATTTTCACAGCATCCTTTGCATTAGTCCACTGCAATGTTTGTGGCAGACAACCTCCAGTCCTTAATTTCTCTCTTGCACTCTGTGCACCCTTCTACAAGAGTTGAAAGAACATATGCAAATGACTGAACTTTCGCAATGGATGCAGTAAGGAGAGTGATTGTCAGATAGAACAACGGCACTTTTAAAAGGGAGAGGAACAGACAAAGGCAATACATGATCTGTGCAAGAGAGAGAGAGAGAGAGAGAGAAAGAAACCCACACTGCTAACTGACACAGCAGTGAACCTGCCCAGTTACAGGTCGGTTCAACATCGAGGGCCGAAGGGCCTGTACTGCGCTGTAATGTTCTAAGTTACTGCCTTTGCTGTTGAATTAATGCATCGCTGGACATCGGAGTGTGTCTGGGAAAATTAACAAACAGTGAAATTCACAACTAATCTTGGAGGAACTTGTTTGGGAGAGGTCTCAGTACAGAAACAGATAATTACACATTTTTAAGTGGGGCCCTGCTGTAATTCTGCAGCAGTGAGTAGAATGGGTGCTTTCTTGATTATATGTTTTATTAAGAAATGTCTCTTGATTAAACTTAAGTATTAAGTTAGCCTAGAGCAGTGTTTTGTAGCGGAATGAGACAGTGCTATTTTCTGGGTCTGCAGTTTGGAAGAAGCAGAAGTGGCCTTGAGTAGCATGTTATGCTCTTCTTGTCGGATGTGGGAGTTCAGGGAGAGTTTACGTGTGACTGAGGATTATACCTGCAATAAATGCCATTTCTCTGCCCAACTTTCCTTTGATAACATTCCTCACTATCTACAACAGTACAATTTTCAAGTCATCCGCAAGCTTATTAATCAGACCACTAAAATCAGAAACTTAAAAATTGGTGAAAAACTAATCTTGTTGTGAATCCTATCAGATCAAATGGATCAGTTGGAGCGATAGTTGGAGACAATGAGGAATTTACAAGAGTGAGGGGGTGTGATGGAAGGCAGTTATTGGAAGGGGAAAAAAATCACAGATACAGTCACGTAGATGGGTTAACTCTAGGAAAGGTAAGAGAGGTAAGCAGGCAGTGCAGGAGTCTTCTGTGGCTATCCCCATTTCAAACAAGTAGGGGGTGATGGATTCAGGGGAATGTAGCACGAACAGCCACGTATCTGGTATTGAGACTGGCTTTGGTGCAATGAAGGGTACGAAGGGTTCCAAGAGATTGATTGTGCTGGGAATTCTCTAGCCTGAGGTACAGACAGACATTTTTGCAGCCAGCAGCAAAAAATGTTGTGTTCCTTCACTGGTGCAAGGATCAAGGATGTCTCAGAGAGGGTGCAGAATGTTCTGAAGGGGGAGAGGGCCCAGCAGGAGATCATTGTACACATTGGAACCAGCGACATAGGAAGGGAAAAGGACGAGATTCTGAAGGGAAATTACAGAGAGTTAGGCAGGAATTTAAAAAGGAGGTCCTTGAGAGTAGTAATATCTGGATTACTCCCGGTGCTATGAGCTAGTGAGGGCGGGAATAGGAGGATAGAGCAGATGAATGCATGGCTGAGGAGCTGGTGTATGGGAGAAGGATTCAAATTTTTGGATTATTGGAATCTCTTTTGGGGTAGAAGTGACCTGTACAAGAAGGACGGATTTCACCTAAGTTGGAAGGGGACTAATATACTGGCAGGGAGATTTGCTAGAGCTGCTCGGGAGGTTTTAAACTAATAAGGTGGGGGTGTGGGACCCAGGGGGGTAGTGAGGAAAGAGAACAATCTGAGAATGGTACAGTCGAGAACAGAAGTGAGTCAAACAGTCAGGGCAGGCAGGGACAAGGTAGGACTAATAAATTAAACTGCATTTATTTCAATGCAAGAGGCTTAACAGAGAAGGCAGATGAACTCAGGGCATGGTTAGGAACATGGGACTGGGATATCATAGCAATTACAGAAACATGGCTCAGGGTTGGACAGGACTGGCAGCTTAATGTTCCAAGGTATAAATGCTACAGTAAGGACAGAAAGGGAGGCAAGAGAGGAGGGGGAGTGGCGTTTTTGATAAGGGATAGCATTACAGTTGTACTGAGGGAGGATATTCCCAGAAATACACCCAGGGAAGTTATTTGGGTGGAACTGAGAAATAAGAAAGGGATGATCACCTTATTGGGATTGTAGTAAAGACCTCTAATAGTCAGAGGGAAATCGAGAAACAAACTTGTGAGGAGATCTGTTATTTGTAAGAATAATTGGATGGTTATGGTAGGGGCTTTAAACTTTCTGAACATAGATTGGGTCTGGGATAGTGTTAAAGGTTTAGATGGAAAGGAATTTATTAAGAGCGTACAAGAAATTTTTCTGATCCAGTTTGTGGATCTACCTACGAGAGAAGGTGCAAAACTTGACCTACTCTTGGGAAATAAGTCAGGGCAGGTGATTGAGATGTCATTCTGGAGCACTTTGGGGCCAGTGATCATAACTCTATTAGTTTTTAAATAGTGATGAAAAGGATAGACTACATCTAAAAGTTGAAGTTTGAAATTGGAGAAAGGCCAATTTTGATGGTATTAGGCAAGAACCTTCAAAAGTTGATTGGGGGCAAATGTTCACAGGTAAAGGGACAGCTGGAAAATGGGAAGCCTTCAGAAATGAGGTAATGAGAGACCAGAGACAGAATATTCCTGTTAGGGTAAAAGGAAAGGCTAGTAGGTGTAGGGAATGCTGGATAACTAAAGAAATTAAGGGTTTGGTCAAGAAAAAGAAGGAAGCATATGTCAGATATAGACAAGATAGATGAGTAAATCCTTAGAAGAGTATAAAGGAATTAGGAGTATACTTAAGAGAGAAATCAGGAGGGCAAAAAGGGGACATGAGGCAGCTTTGGTAAACAGAATTGAGGAGAATCCAAAGCGCTTTTACAAATAGATTAAGGACAAAAGGCGAACTAGGGAGAGAATAGGGCCCCTCAAAAATCAGCAAGGTGGCCTTTGTGGGAGCTGCAGGTGATGGGGAAGATACAAGATGAGTATTTTGCATTGGTGTGTACTGTGGAAAAGGACATGGAACATATAGAATGGTGGAAAATAGATGGTGACATCTTGAAAAATATCCATATTACAGAGGAGGAAGTGCTGGATGTCTTGAAATGCATAAAAGTGGATAAATCCCCAGGACCTGATCAGGTGTACCCTAGAATTCTGTGGGAAGCTAGAGAAGTAATTGCTGGGCCTCTTGCTGAGATATTTGTATCATCGATAGTCGCAGGTGAAGTGCCGGAAGACTGGAGGTTGGCAAACATGGTGCCACTACTTAAGAAAGGTGGTAAGGACAATCAGGGAACTATAGACTAGTGAGCCTGACATCGGTGGTGGGTAAGTTGTTGGAGGGAATCCTGAGGGACAGGATGTATTTGGAAAGGCAAGTACTGATTAGGGATAGTCAACATGGCTTTGTGTGTGGGAAATCATGTCTCACAAACTTGATTGAGTTTTTTGAACAAGTAACAAATAAGATTGATGAGGGCAGAGCAGTAGATGTGATCTATATGGACTTCAGTAAGGCATTCGACAAGGTTCCCAGGAGACTGGTTAGCAAGGATGGATCTCATGGAATACAGGGAGAACTAGCCATTTGGATACAGAACAGGCTCAAAGGTAGAAGACAGAGGGTGGTGGTGGAGGGTTGTTTTTCAGACTGAGGCCTGTGATCGGTACTGGGTCCACTACTTTTCGTCATTTATATAAATTATTTGGATGTGAGCATAAGAGATATAGTTAGTAAGTTTGCAGTTGAAGCCAAAATTGGAGGTGTAGTGGACAGTGAAAAAGGTTACCTCGAATAACAATGGGATATTGATCAGATGAGGAGTGGCAGATAGAGTTTAATTTAGATAAATCCGAGGTGCTGCATTTTGGGAAAGCAATCTTAGCAGGACTTATACACTTAATGGTAAGGTCTTAGGGAGTGTTGCTGAACAAAGAGACCTTGGCGTGCAAGTTCATAGCTCCTTGAAAGTAGAGTCACAGGTAGATAGGATAGTGAAGAAGGCATTTGAAATGCTTTCCTTTATTGAGTACAGGAGTTGGGAGGTTATGTTGCAGTTGTACAGGACATTGGTTCGGCCACTTTTGGAATGTTGTGTGCAGTTCTGGTCTCCTTCCTATTGGAAAGATGTTGTGAAACTTCAGAGAAATCTTCAGAAAAGATTTACAAGAATGTTGCCAGGGTTGGAGGATTTGAGCTACAGGGAGAGGTTGAATAAGCTGGGGCTGTTTTCCCTGGAATGTCGGAGGCTGAGGGGTGACCTTATAGAGGTTTATAAAATCATGAGGGGCATGGATAGGATAAACAGACAAGGTCTTTTCCCTGGGGTGGGTGAGTACAAAACTAGAGGGCATAGGTTTAGGGCGAGAGGGGAAAGATATAAAAGGGACCTGAGGGGCAACTTTTTCATGAAAAGGGTGGTGCATGTTTGGAATGGGCTGCCAGAGGAAGTGGTGGGGGCAGGTACAATTGCAACATTTAAAAGGCGTCTGGATGGGTATATGAATAGGAAGGGTTTGGAGGGATATGGGCCAGGTGCTGCTAGGTCGAACTAGTTTAGGTTGGGATATTTGATCGGCATGGACGAGTTGGACCAAAGGGTCTGATCCCGTGCTGTATATCTCTATGATTATATGAGATAACATTTTCTAAAGATTACAGTAAGTGTCAGGTGTAAATTGATACTTCGGGAAGGTGTCGAGGTGCATGGAAAGTGAAAGATAGGTGCTGCAAAACTTAGATAGGTGTGCAAAGTGACGTGATGAAATAAACTTGGCAACTCAGATTGAGGGAGAGGGTTGAATTGAATTGAATTGAATTGAATTGACTGGAATTTATTGTCACGTGTACCGAGACACAGTGAAAAGCTTTGTCTTGCAAGCAATACAGGCAGATCACAGAGTTAAATAGCATAGATAAGTAAATAAT
Source organism: Chiloscyllium plagiosum (assembly GCF_037043375.1). NCBI lineage: Eukaryota > Metazoa > Chordata > Chondrichthyes > Orectolobiformes > Hemiscylliidae > Chiloscyllium > Chiloscyllium plagiosum. The sequence continues at coordinate 130,448,540 of NW_028270139.1, read as the reverse complement.
AGGTAAACAGTGGCAAAAACCAAAACACAGGTAATTTTTAAAAGTATGCTATTAAGTTGAAAGAGTGTAAAATGATTGTAGGAAATAGGAAACTTAGATCTGCATGCAGGAGCTCGCAAAGAGTCGAACATATCTGGCGCCATCTTGCATTGTATTCGAGGATTTAGGTGAATCAGGAATACTGCTAGACTAGCTAAATCATTCAAGCACTAAATCCTCTTGCATTGTATTCAAGACTAGGCCACAAGTCATAAAAAAGGGTCACTGGACCTGAGACATTAAATCTGTTTCTGTTTCCTTAGTTGCTGCCAGACCTGCTGGGTTTCCCCAGCAATTTCTGCTTTGGTTTCAGATTTCCAGTATCTGCAGTTCTTTGTTTTTTGAACTCTATTTTGTGTTCTTGCAGGATAATAGCTCAGCTGATTTGTAGCCATAAAATTCTGCCCTGGAGTTTAGTTTGATTAGAAGTTCTTTACATTAAGGCTGTAATGACAACATTTATTTATGGAGTATTTTTATTGGAATAAAACATCTCAAGCTCTTTACAAGAGCATTCTAAACCAAAATTTAACATGAGCCACATAAGGCAATATTGGTTTAGTTGATCAAAGACTTGGTCAAAGAGGTAGATTTTAAGAAGTATCTTAAAGAAGGAAAGAGAGGTGAAGGAAGTGTATTTTGGGACTAAGGATTCAAACAACTGAAGGTATAACCAGCAAAGATTGAATGATTAAAATCAGTGGCTGGAATTAGAGATATTGCCAGGTTTGGAGGATTTGAGCTTTAGGGAGAGGCTGAACAGGTTGGGGCTGTTTTCCCTGGAGCATGGGAGGCTGAGGGGTTTATAGAGGTTTGCAAAATTATGAGGGGCATGGATAGGATAAATAGACAAAGTCTTTTCCCTCGGATGGGGGAGTCCAGAACTAGAGGGCATAGGTTTAGGATAAGAGGGAAAAGATATAAAAGAGACCTAAGGGGCTACGTTTTCACACAGTGGGTGGCACGTGTGTGGAATGAGCTGCCAGAGGAAGTGGTGGAGGCTGGTGCAATTGCAACATTTAAAAGGCATCTGGATGGTATATGAATAAGAAGGCTTGGAGGGATATGGTCCGAGTGCTGGCAAGTGGGACTCGATTAAGTTAGGATATCTGGTCAGCATGGACAAGATGGACCGAAGGGTCTCTTTCCGTGCTGTACATCTCTATGACTCTAAGTCATTAATATAGATTGAAAATAGGTGGAGACTGAGGACTGAATCCTGTGACACTCCATTAGTAACAGCTTATGAACCAGAAAAAGACCCATTTATTTTGCCTCTCTGCTTTCTGTTGCTTAGCCAATCCTCTTTTCAACCTAACCCTGCGTGATTTTACCTTGTGTATTAACCTTTGGTGTGGCACCTTATCAATGTCTTCTGGAAGTCCAGATACACTATGTCAACAGGACACCCAGTATCCATCTTGTTTATTACATCTTCAAAGAACTCTATCAAATTAGTCAAACACAATTTATCTTACAATGAAACTCACTTGTGTAACATTCATTTGAAATATGACCTTCAGCATCATCTTAGGGGCAGCTGGAGAAATAATGTAAAGATGGGCAGCATCCCAGAAAATATTGAAACTTTGCATTAGACTGAAAGATTGACTTAGTATTTAAATTACAAAATACCCTTTACTGCTACTTGAGCAAAGCTCATCTTTCTAAAGTCTATCAGTAGGGTAATGAATTTTTCCAAAGAAATGCACTGTTCTATATGTACCTTTATCTGTTAAAAATTGCTGTTAATTAAACGTAATAATTCAATAACTCAGTTTGAAAGGAATGAGTGTGAACTCAATTGTGAGAGTCCAAAAGGAATTAGCTGAGCTGGTAGAAACTGGATAGGTTGGAGGTTTTGTAAGATGGGATGCAGTGAATCGTGTGAAAAACAGAACAGCATATTAAGCTACCTTGAAGATTCCAATACAACATGAATGTCTATTGTGTTCATTAGTAATTCCACCTGCCCATATGAACCTCCAAGAATAGATGCTGTGACAACTGGTAAGCACTGTGTACAGTCATTTCCTGTTTCTGAGGAAAATGGTCCTTTATTCAATTTACCTTCTGCCTTTGAGTCCAAGGAGTTACTAATGCTGCACCAGTCATGAATAATTTCCCTTTATTCTCTTTTCCCTATTCAGAATACTAAACACGTGAATGGCATGGTGGCTCAGTGGTTATCACAGAAGGGCTTGTGCCCGAAACGTCGATTCTCCTGTTCCCTGGATGCTGCCTGACCTGCTGCGCTTTTCCAGCAACACATTTCCAGCTCTGATCTCCAGCATCTGCAGACCTCACTTTCTCCTCACTATTACCAATGACCCAGGTTTGATTTCAGTCTCAGGCGACTGTCTGTGTAGAGTTTGCATATTCTCCTGTGTCTGTGTGGGTTTCCTCCAGGTGTTCCCTTTCCTCCCAAAGTCCAAAGATGTGCAGGTTAGGTGAACAGGTCATGCTAAATTATCCATAGTGTTCAGGGATATGTAGGTTAGGTGTATTAGTAAGGGGTAAATGTAGGGGAGTGGGTGGGTTACTCTTTGGAGAGTCAGTGTGGACTTGTTGGGCCAAATGGCCTGTTTCTGCACTGGAGGGATTCTATGATAAACAGTCAAAGTCCATCACCATCCTTTGCCCAGAAACAATTGAGTGAAAAAATAGATTTTGACCTGCTTGATTAAATGGTCTGTGCAACAATGGTTATTTTTTAAGTAATTTGTTGAAATCCTGACGCAAATGAAATTCTGATCCAAGCAATAAACCTGCTGGTGAATTATGTATGCATATAAATCCATTTCACATTGTGAATGGTAAAAGAAGATTATTCTAAGGGACATGCTGGAGATTTATCTGTATATAAATAACTTAGATTACAGCCTGTTAAAATCCCCTCGAGGATTCAACAGATGGTGGAAAGCCATGATATTGTTTATCTGAAAGTTTGCAAAGATTTTGGCTACATTTTGACCTACATGGATTCCCAGACTAGCAATGGCTTGATTTTAAAATGATCATTCTAGTTTTCAAAAATCTCTGTGGCCTTACTCCTCCCTACCTCTGTAATCTCCTCCAGCTCCATAACCCCATGACATTTCTGTACTTGGAGTCATAGAGATGTACAGTATGGAAACAGACCACTCAGTCCAACCCATCCATGCCGATCAGATATCTTCAACACTCTGGGATGAAAGCAATCAAGTCCTGGGAAATTATCAACTTTTGGTTCCATTGATTTCTCCTGTACAATCTTCTTACTAATAATAACTTCCTTCAACACCCCTCATTCTCCTTCACAACTTGATCTAGTTCTGGGGGATTTTTTGCAGCTTCCTCATTTCTCTGTTCCCCATTATAAATTCTCCTGACCCTGCCTGAAATGGATTTACATTCGTTTTTGTGAAACTTTGCCTTTTTCTGCGCCTATTGAAGCTTTAACAATCCAATTTTAATGGATTTTTTGCTAGGTTACATTCATATTCTGTTGTCCTCTCCTTATTAGTTTCTTAGTCCTTCTTTGTTGTTTTTTTTAAAAAATCTCCAAATCTCAGATTTTCTGTCAACTTTGCAGACCTTTACTTTTAATCTTCTACAATATTGAACCTCCTTTGTTAGCCACAATTAACAGACATTTCTGATTTTTTTTTAAGGAATGTAGCATTGCTCTAAGCCATGTTCTTTAAAGATACAAATTATTTATATATAATCAAGTCTACCCATGGATTTTCTCAATCTCCCTAAAACAAACAACAAGATTATTAATTAGCCCTTTTACATTACATAGGATTAGATCTAGAATAGTATGTGTTCCAGTCAACTCCTCAACATACTACTCTAGAAAACCATCCCTAAAACACTGCAGAATCTCAACTTCCACAGCTTTAGATTCAGTTGGTTGACATAGTTTGAATGCAGATTGAAGTCACTCATGATAACAGTTGAGAAGAAAGTGAAGAATATAACATTGCTCTAAGCCATGTTCTTTAAAGATACAAATTATCAATGTATAATCATGTCTACCCATGGATTTTCTCAATCTCCCTAAACCAAACAGATTTCTGATGAAGGGCTTATGCCCGAAACATCAATTCTCCTGCTCCTCAGATGCTGCCTGACCTGCTGTGCATTTCCAGCACCTCGAATATAATAATAGTTTAGCCTATTCTACAAGATTCTCTCATCTCTTGATGGATATCATGCCACACATCACTGCTGACTGCTATCTGGTGGCCTCTGTGTAACTCCAATAAATGTCTGCTGCCCCTTGCAGTTCCTTAGCTCCACACAAACAAATTCCACACATTGCCCTTCCAAACTGAGATCCTGCTTTCTTCATAAGCTGATTCCATCATTTAGCATGAGTGCAGCTCCACCTCCTTTTCCTTCTCGACTGCCCTTCCGAAATGTCAAATATTCATTAATATTCTGTTCCCAGACCTGGCCACCATGAGGCCAAGTGTCTGTAATGGCAATTAAATCATACCCATTTACCTTTATAATTCAGATTATCCACATTGTTGCAAATTCTGCAGAGTGCCCTTAACTTTTTATTTTTGACATCATTCTGCTTTTGAAGCATCCTTTATTCTCAGCTTTGTTTCTCCTGTTTTCTAGTATCATAGAATCATAGAATCCCAACAGTACAGTAAGAGATCATTCAGCCCATCAAGTCTGCACTCACCCTCTGGAGAATTCCACGCCACCATCCTATCCTAGTAACCCTTTATTTCCCATAGTTAACCTACCTAACCTGCATTCTATTGGCAATTTAGCATGGCCAATCCACCTGATCTGCACATCTTTGATCTGTGAGAGGAAACCGGAGCACCTGGAGGAAATCCACCTTAAAAGCATTAGTAAATTTCTCTGTTCGGATATCAATCCCAGTCCCGTCATGTTGTAACCCATTCAGTTTGTACAGATCCCACCTCCTCCAAAACCAGTCCCAATTTCTCAAATATCTGATGCTTTTCCTCTTATGCCATTTCTCTCGCTACACATTCAATGAATCCTCCTGTTCTTATGCTCACCATCGCCAGGCAATGGGATGATCCTGAGATTAGCGCTTTTGAGATCCTACATTTCCATTTCTTTCCTAACTCCCTGCAATCTGCCCCAATCCATATCCATATCTTCCTATCAATATTATCAATACTAATGCAGTTCTGGCTGACGACCACCCTCACAAGGAGGTCCAACAGCCTCTCTTTGACATCTTTGAAGGGAAAGTGGGGACTGTAGATGCTGGAGATCAGAGTCAAAAAGTGTGGCACTGGAAAAGTACAGCAGGTCAGACCGCATCCAAGGAGCAGGAGAGCCGACGTTTTGGACATTCCTGACGAAGGGCTTATGCCCAAAATGTTGACTCTCCTACTCCACAGATGCTGTGCTTTTCCAGCACCACACTTTTCGACTTTGACATCATTGACCCTGGGTCCAAAGAAAGAACACACCAACCTGGAGTCATGCTTAATTCAACAAAAAAACCTGACTGACCCCTGATTATGGAATCCCCTATAACTTTTTTGGTTCCATCCTTCTTTCTGTTCCCCTGTATAGTCATCCTGTACAGCTGTGGAGTCACCCATGGTGCCACGTACTTGGCCCTGACTGCAATCCCCTAAGTAAAAGTCACCCACTAGTTTTTCTAAAATGGAATACAAATTAGCAAGCCTTAATGAGTTTCACTTATTTAAATTCACTTACTTCTATTTCCTTATACTATTAACTTTATCACAAATTTTTCCTCCATGTTAAAATTTAAAAATAAAAATACATTAGCCATTTACGAGAGACTCATCAAACAGCTAGCTCCTTTCTCTACAGCAGAGCAAAAACTAATTTCAACTAGCTCCAATTAATCTAGTTCTCACACCCTAGATTATTAATTGAATTTACATTCCATCAGGGGTTCAAGTGAACCTATGTCCTCCAGAGCAATAGCCTGGAGCGTGTGAATCATTGGCCAAATGCCATTACCACTGTTCTACCATTTCCCTCATGTACAGAGGAATAATGTTATTTATTGTAAACACAATAATTCCTGAAGAAATGGCAGAGAAAAGAAAAGATTACACATATACTACTATGCCCCTTTAAACTCCAAATATAGACACACACACACCATTCACAAATAAGGCAGACAAAGATGGTTTGACACACACACACACATCATTCATGAATCAGGCAGACAAAGACAGATGGTTTGACACACACACAGACACACATAGACACATACACACACACACACACACAAAAGATGTTTCGTGCTTGGATAGTTGTGGCCTCACTGCTCTCCCCAGTCTGTAGCAAACTGCAGCTTGGCCAATCCAAGGGCTGCTGTCAACCAGATTTTCCTTAATTCAAAAACCTCTGGATTCTGCATTGACTCATGATGTAACAATTCTAATGCTCCAACAGCAACAGAGAATCAAGCGTCTCAAATTGCTAGATGTGTTTGAAGTCCATTCCATTTATCACAGTGAGAATGCCACACAACACGATGATACATATCCGCAGTTTGAAGATGGGATTTTGTCTCCTAAAGGACTGTGTGGTGCTCATTCCTAATGATTCATTGTAGTGTTATTATTGCTGAGCAAGTAATTCAGGGATACAGCCCTGGGTACGCATGTTCAATACCACCAGGGCAAATGATAGAAATTTAATTCAACAAAATCTGGAACAACCAGATTTCAACAAAAGTTTAAAGATGACGGTGGAACTATTGTTGATTTTCGGACAAGCCCATCTCATTCATTAATGAATGGGTAGAAAGTAGATAGGCAGGAGGCTGGAAGAACACAGCAAGCCAGGCAGCATCAGGAGGTAGAGAAGTCAATGCTCTGGATGTAACCCTTCTTCAGGATTGGTGGTGGGTGTAGGGGGAGCTGCAGATAAAGGGAGAGGCAGGAACAGGGTGCTAAAGTGGGGATAGGCAAAGACAGATGGAGGGTACAACCTGGTTGGTCAATGGGAGGAATGAATCTGGTTGGTGGCAGGGAGGAGTGGAAGAGAAGGGGAGTGGCTGGGAAAGGAATTGGGGGATGAGAAGGGAGGTTATTTGAAATTGGAGAACTCAATGTTGAGTCCCTCACGCTGTCGGCTACCCAGGCAGAAGATGAGGTGTTGTTCCTCCAATTTGCAGTTTGGATGGTTGTGGCAATGGAGGAAGCCAAGGACGGTCATCTCGGAAAGGGAGTGGGAAGGGGAATTGAAATGGGTGGTGACTGGGAGGTCTGATCGGCCCCTGCGGGCCCAGCTGAGATGGTCAGTGAATCTTTCCCTAAGTAGAGAAGACCACATCGGGAGTACCTGATGCAGTAAACTAGGTTGAAAGAGAGGCAGGTGAACCTCTGTCTCACCCGGAAGGACTGTTTGGGGCCCTGGATGGAGGTGAGGGGGGTGGTGTACTGGCAGATTTTGCATCTTTTCTGGTTGCAGAGGAAGATATCTGGGGCGTTCGGTGGGGTGTGGGGGTAGGGGTTGGTGGGGAGAGTGGTGCAAACTGAGGACTGGCGAAGGGAATGGTCTTTGCAGAAGGCAGAGAGGGCTGGGGAGGGGAAGATGTTTTTGGTGGTGGGGTCTAGTTGGAGTTGGCAGAAGTGTTTAAGGATGATGCGTTGGATGCAGAGACTGGTGGGGTGGTAGGTGAGGACAAGAGGGACTCTCTTTTTATTGCATGGGGAGGGCAGTGGACTGGGAAATGGAGGTGGTGCGGTGGAGGGGTGTCTGAATGACGGGGGAGGAAAAGCATGTTGTTTAAATTAGGTGGACACCTGGAATGCTCGGGAGTGGAATGTCTCCTCATCCGAGCAGATGTGGCATAGGAATAGGGGGAATGGGATACTGGGTGGAGTAGGGTATGGTGGAGGATGACTGGGTGGAAGAGTTGGGGCACAGTCCCCCTCCACCAATATCCTCCTCCACCTCGCCAAACTAGTTTGCACCCTCCACAACGTTTCCTTCAACTCCTCCCATTTCATCCTAATCCAGGGGGTAGCCATGGGCACCTGGATGGGCCCCAGCTACTCCTGCCTCTTTGTCAGCTATGTCAAACAATTCCTCTTCAGTACCTACACAGGCACTGTGCCCCAACTCTTCCACCCCTCTAGCTCTTTGGGAAGAAAAGCTGCTTTTACCTACTCTGATCTACATGTGACTCCAGACCAATAGTAATGACTCCTAACTGCCCTCTGAAATGATCTAGCAAGCTATTCAATTGTATCAAACCTATTAAAAAATCTCAAAAAAAGAAACAAATCTGGACAGACCACCTGGCATCAACTAAGGCATTGGAATTGACCATGGCAAATACAGGCCTGTCAACTCTGCAAAGTCCTCTTTACTAATTTGTGGGGGAAGGTGCTAAAGTTTGGAGAGCTGTGTCACAAACTGCTGAAGCATCAGCCTGACATGGTCATATTCACTAAATCATACCTTACAGATAATGTCCCAGACACCAGCATCACCTGTCCCACCAGCAGGGCAGCCCCAGCAGTCAGTTTATACATTTTCCTAGCTACCATCAGTTCTGAGGAAGGGTCGCTCAACCTTTTAGATTAGGCCACATTTGTCCAAGTGTGGCATCAAGCGGCTCTTGAAAAACTAGTGTCAGTGGGCAAACTCATTGCTTTTTGGAGTCATATCTGGCACAAAGGCAGATGGTTGTGGTTATTGGAGGTCAGTCATCTCAGCTCCAGGACATCTGTGCAGGGGTTCCTCAGGGGAATGTCCTAGATCCAACCATCTTCAGCTGCTTCATCAATGACCTTCCTTGCATCATCAGGTCAGAAATGAGGATGTTCACTGTTGACTGAACCATCTGTGACTCCTCAGATATCGAAGCATTCATGTCCAAATGCAGCAAAATCTGGACAATATCTGGTTTGGGCTGTCAATTGGCAAGTAACATTTACACTACACAAGGGTGAGACAACGAGATAAATTCTAACTATCTTCCTTTGACATTCAATGGCATATTATTGTTGTATCCTCCACCACCAATGTTCAGGGGGTTCACCACTGATCAGAAACTAAACTGGACTAGCTATATAAATACAGTAACTACAAGAGCAGGTCAGAGGCTAGGAATCTTGCACTGAATAACTCAACTCCTAACTCCTCCAAACTTGTTCACCATTTGGAAGGCACAGTCACAGGTGTGGAAGAATATTCCCCACTTGCCTGGATGAGTGCAACTCTCACAACACTCTACAAGCTTTATACTACTCTGGAGAAAATAGCTCATTTGATTGGCACCAGATCCACAAGCATCCACTCCCTCCATTTTTGATACTCAGTACCAGCTGCGAGTGCCATCTAAAGATATTCACCAACGATCCCTAAACAGTACCTTCCAAACCCACAACCACTACCATCTAGTAGGGCAAGGGTAGCAGATACATGGCATCATGATAAACTGTAAAGAGACACACCATTCAGGCTTGGAAATGTATTACCGTTCCATCAGTGTCCCTAGGCTAAAATTCTGCCATTCCCTTTGGATTGTGGGTCTACCGCACCAGGTAGAGTGCAGCAGTTCAAGAAGGCAACTCAGTACCATCTTCTTAAGGGCAAATAGGGATAGGCAATTAATGCTGGACCAGTCAGTGATATCCACATCTCATGAATGAATTATTTTTTTTAAACTTGATTTTTCAAGTTGCAGAAGTCTTCTGGTACTTCACCTACATAACAGTATCCAATTTCCAATTCAATTTATATAGAAGCATAGAATTTTAGAGTACAGTAGGAGGTTGTGTCTGTAGTGGGTCCTGAAAGAGTTATCCAGCTCATCCCATTCTCCAATCTTATTTCGGTTGCCCTTTAATTTCCTCCCTTTCAAATATATATCCAGCTCCCTTTTGAAACCTCTTAAGGAATCTGCTTCCACCACTCTCCCAGGCAGTGCATTTCAAATCCTAACAATACTCTGAGTACGTAACAAACATAGAAATGCTGGAAAAGCTAAGCAGGTCCAGCAGCATCTGTCAGTTTATACATTTTCCTCACTTCTGTCAGTTCTAAAGAAGGGTCACTCGACCCAAAATATTAACTCTTTTTTTCTTTCCACAGATGCTGCCAGACCTGTTGAACTTTTCCAGCAATGTTTATGTTTGTCTCTGATTTACAGCAAACTCAGTTCTTTTGGTTTTTAATTCTCTGAGTAAGGAGGTTTCTCCTCATATTCCAAAAAGGAACAGTATGACATTCTTTAGATTATACACAGCCCTACCTTTGAGCTGATTTAATGTTGCCATCATTATTTATATTTTGTAAAAGTAATTTCTGCGCCAATTGGACACAATTTAAGAGAACACTGCATGATATAAGTTTTATTGGATGTATAAAGAGATAACATATAAATACCAGAGAAAGGGAGCCAAAAATATAAAAACGGTTAAGAAACGTTTTTCCAGATATTTAAAAAAAGAAAAGATTCAGCCAAGTAAATGTTGGTGCTATAGGGAATAAGTCTGGGAAGTTTGTGATGGGGAATAAATTGAACAGATATTTTGCTTGCACTTCACCAGAAAGGATACAAGAGGCATCCTGGAAAAAGTTAAAAGTCAGGAATTGAAAGGGAGGGAGGAACTCAAGAAAATTACAATTACCAGGGAAATATTACTGAGTACTTCCAGTTAGCAAGTCTCCAGCTCCTGAAGGAATTCATCCTAGAGTCTTAAAAGATATTTAGTGGGATAGAAAATGCATTGGTTTTAACTTTATAACATATTTGATTCAGGGAAGGTTCACTTAGATTGCAAAGTGGCTAAGTAACTCAACCCAAAAAGGGAGGGAAGCAGAAAACAGGGAATTACAGGCCAGTTAGCTTAACATCTGTCATGGAAAAATGTTAGAAACTGTTAATAAAGACATTATGATAGGGAATTTGAATAAATTCAAGGTAATCAAAGCAGAGCCAACATGGTTTTTGTCAAAGGAAATCATTACTTATCTGATTTATTGGAGTCCTTTGAAGTAGTAACTTCAGCTGTAGATAATGGGGAAACTAGTGGATGTATTGCACTTAGATTTCCAGATGCATTTGATAAGAAGTCAAAGGTTGTACAAAATGAAAGTTCATAATATTGGGGAATCGTATCTGCATGGATAGAAGATTGACTGGATAACAGAAGCAGAGTAGGAATAAATGGTTCTTTTTCAGGCTGGCACAATGTCATGTGCTGTGTGCCCAGGGATCAGTGCTGAAGCTTCAACTGTTTACAATGTATATAAATGATTTTTAAGAAGGTGCTAAAAGATATGGTAGCTAAATTTTCTGATGACACACAAGTAAGGAGGAAATTAAGTTGTGAGGAGAACATAAGGAGCATACAATTGGATATAGATACATTAACTGACTGCGCAAAGATCTGGCAATTATAATGTAATGTGGGAAGGAAGCATATTATCTAAATAGTGACAGGTTGCGGAGCACTGGGCTGCAAAGAGATCTTGATGTCCAAGTGTATGAATTACAAAAGGTTAGTATGACGGTACAGTAATTAATAGGAAAGCTAATAGAATATTTGGTGAGATAGGCAATGCATCGTTTTTAATTTTCGAACATATTAGATTCAGGGAAGGTTCCCCTAGATTGTAAAATAGCTAATGTAGCTCCTTAATTCAAAAAGGGAAGACCCGAAACTTTAATTCTGCTTTCTCTCCATAGCTCAGAGCTAATGAGTTTTTCCAGCAATTTCTGGTTTTGAAGCAATAGACTGTTATGTTTTTACTACAAAAGGAATTGAGTGAAGAGGAGGGAAGTTAGAAGGCATGGAGTACTGTGTACAATAACCAAATGTATGGATGTTAATGTGTTGGAAGCAGGTCAAAGAAGATTTGCTAAGCTCATACCTGGAATAAGCAATTGCCGAATAAGAAAATGCTAGACAGGCAAGGCTTGTGTCCTCTCAAGTGTAGAAGAGTCAAAAGTGACCTAATTGAAACATATAAGATCCTGAGACGACTTGGCTACATGGCAGTGGAAAGAATGCTTCATCTTATGAGACAATCTAGAATTAGGGGCCATAGTTTGATAATGAGAGGTCGCCCCTTTAAAACAGAGATGAGAAATATAATTCTCTCAGAGTGCATGCTATAGTTTGGAATTATTTTCCTTGAAAGGGCAATTGATATGAAATCGTTAAATACTTTTCAGGCAGAAGTATTTAGATTCTTGATTACTAAGGGGATGAAAGATTGTCAGAGGTATGCAGGAATGTAAAATTGATGTTAAAATCAGATCAGCTTACTGAATTGCAAAGCAGGCTTGAGGCATTGAGTGGCCTACTTGTGCTCCTCATTTGTATGTTGGTACATTATACTGTGGGGTAGATTATTTGGGTAGATTAATAGCCCAGGAAGCAGGAACTCTCACACCCTCTAAAATATATATGGATAAGCAAGTGAATTATCATAACATTCAAGGCAAGGGTCAAATGTTGGAATGTGGAATTAGTATAGATAGGCTGGAGCAGTCTAGATGGGCTGAAGGGCCTCTTTTGTGCTGTATGACTCAATAACTCAAATGTCCAGTGAAATTCAGAATTTGTGTTTTGCCAGGGTGAATATCTGGTCATCAGCATTTATTCTTGTGAGGAGCAGATTGGTTGACCACAGATAATGAGGAACTACAATTTCAAAAGTAAAACATGCAGAAAGCTTGTAACTAGGTAAGAAAATGTCCAAACCAGGCACAAACTAAGGTTAATTTAATCAGGACTACCCTTGTCTCCTTTTTTTTATTTACTCATGGGATGTAGGCGCCACCAACTGGGCCAGCATTTATAATTCATCCCTAATAAGAGTCAACCATATTGCTGTGGGTCTGGAGCCACATGTAGGTCAGATCAGGTAAGTACATCTGTTTCCTTCCATAAGAGACATTAGTGAATCAAACATGTTTTTAAGACAATTGACGATGGTTTCATGGTCATCATTAGACTTCAGATCTCAGAATTTTGTTCTATTCAAATCCCACCTGAGATTTAAACCCAGGTCTCCAAAATGCTTCCTGGATTTTTGTATTACTAGTCTAGCAACAAAACTATTTGGCCATCATCTCTCCCATTAATCCCTTTAGAAGAGGTGATAACGTAATGGTAATGTCACTGGGATAGTTATCCAGAACCTCTAATATTCTGGAACAGGGATTCAAATCCTTCCATGGCAAATAGTGTAGCTTGAAATCGATAAAAATCTGGAATGAAAATATTAGCCTGATGGTAACCATGTAACCATTGTTGATTGCTGTAAAAACCCATCTGGTTTACCATTTCCCTTTAGAACAGGAAATCAACAATCCTTAACTGGTCCTACATGTGACTCTTCACTGTCCACCCATGGGCAATAACTGTTGGCCTATGTTGTCCACATCCCATGAACAAATTTAAAAGATAATATAATACATCAATTATTCTTGGTAGATATATAATTTCTTGTATAGCAAATTATGAGTTGTTTCAATTTAATTTGGTCAATTGTACTAGATTGATTTTCTTTTAAATTTCCCACGCTATAAAGGTATGACATTTGCATTTCTGCTGGTATGAGCAGCTTGACATTCTTTGCCTGTGATTATCTTCTTGTTTCTGCTATTACTTCTTTGAATGTGTGTTGTGGTAAGGCAAATATTTATTTACCATCCCCAATTATCCTTCAGAAGGTGATGGTGAACCAACAGCATACACATTGCTTTTGGAAAGATTTTGGAAAGACAGTGGCTGTTTACACTACTTTGCTGGGTTTTTCAGTGTCCACCTTCGGGTGACCATCCTCCAAGGTTCACTTTGGGACAGGCAACGATGCAAAGTGGCTGAGCAGAGGCTGATAGCCAAGTTCGGTACACAGGGGGATGGCCTCAACCGGGACCTTGGGTTCATGTCACACTGCAGGTGACCCCACCGCACGATACACTCTCTCACATACATGCATACAAGCACACACATACTCCTACAGACCCACACACCCATGCAGACCATCTCTCATACACAAGCTCTCTCTCATACCCTCACACATACACCCCCCCATACTCACACGCACCCTCTCCCAGACTTACAACGGCTAATGACTACCTCTCACAGGCATTACACTCACACACAAAAATATATACACACTCTCTCACAGACGCTCACATACCCCCACACACACACACCCACATGCGCACACCCACTCAGTCTCCCCTGCATGCACACACATGTAAATTTGTGGAGTGAATTTATACTTGATGAATTACATTTTTTTTTGCTCAAAAACTGCATAAATCCATGTCAGATTCTATAAATCCCACTTTAGAAATAGAATCAGTCTGACCTAACATTGGGGCACAGACAGACTTTAATCTCACACCTTCAATGTATTATCTGAGCTGAGATGGCATCTATTGTCAAAGATACGTTGAGAATGTAACTTCAACAAAGTTCTGGAATTTACTTATGAAGGAAGCGAAACTAACATGATCATTCCAAAAGATGAAAGACTCAAGGTAAATTTGTTGAATATTACATTCCATGACACTGCAATTCTGTTGCTATAGATTATGATACTGTTCCAGAACCACCCGATGAAGAAGCAGCGCTTCGAAAGCTAGTGCCTCCAAATAAACCTGTTGGACTATAACCTGGTATTGTTTGATTTTTAACTTTAAAATGAGTGTTGATTCTTTAATAATGGAAGCAAGGTTAATTGAACTCAAAACACTAATTCTGTTTCTATCTCCACAGAGGCTGTCACATTTGCTGAGTCTATCCAGCATTTTCTGATTTTATTTAAGCTAATATAATCTGTTATCTTCATTAGCATGCAACAAATGACTTCTGACTACTCAAGTTCAAGTCTCTTCTGCCAAGTGGGAAAAGATGCCCCATAGCTAGTATTGCAAGAAGTATTGGTGGCTGTATGTTTATCCCAAAGAGATCCTAGAAGAACCATGTACTTATTACAAACATCACCTACAACTGTTAGTATGCAGAGAAAAGAAAAATAACTAACAGAACTTCTTGGTTTGTTTAAATTTGATTTCATACTTGAGTAAGGCAGTGAGCATTGTTAACATTTTGCCTACCTCTTTTAATGCACCACATGGGATCTGTGTTTATTATCATTAATATTGTTTTTATATTGACTAAAACTCAGCACATTGCACACTGCTCTAAGTATAGGCTGTCCTAGTCAACACTGCATGCTGTATTTTTCTTAAAATCTTGTCTCAGGAATCTTGCTGTGATAATTGTTACTTTAATTCCAGCTATAAAAAAATGCTACGGCTGCTGACTTTGAATCAAGAGCTATTGTTGCACATTGTAGTGTGGTGAAAATGGAAGAAAGGAATCAATGATTGTGTGGAGTTTGCAGATACTCCCCGTGTCTGAATGGGTTTGCTCCAGATGCTCCGGTTTCCTCCCACAATCCAAAGATGTGTAGGTTAGGTGAATTGGCCATGCTAAATTGCCCATAGTGTTCAGGGATGAGTAGGTTAGGTGCATTATTCAGGGGAAATGTAGAGTCATATTGGTAGGGGAATGGGTCTGGGTGTGTTACTCTTCGGAGGGTCAGTGTGGATTGTTGGGGCAAATGGCCTGTTTCCACATTGTAGGGATTCTATGATCTATTCTATGATCCATGATTGAAGTGAGGACTAAGTCAATATCTATTTACAATGTCTGTACCAATGATGCTCAGGTGGAGATGGTTCAACAGCTTCAAGTTCCTAGGAGTAAATATCACCAACAATCTATCCTGGTCCACCTACATTGATGCTACAGTCAAGAATCACACCAACACCTCTATTTCCTCAGAGAGCTAAGGAAATTTGGCCTGTACACAATGACTCTTATGGACTATAGAAAGCATCCTATCCAGATGTATCACAGCTATGGCAACTGCTCTGCCCAAGATCGCGAGAAATTACAGAGAGTTGTAAACACAGCCCAGCCCATCACGACGAACAACCTTCCTTTCGTTGACTCCGTCTACTTCCCCGACTACTTGGGAAAGCAGCCAACATACTCAAAGACCCCTCTCACCCCAGTTAAATTCTCTTACACCCTCTTCCATTGGGCAGAAGTTACAAAAGTTTGAAAACACGTAACAACAGATTTAAGAATAGCTTCTTCCCTGCTGTTATCAGACTTAGGAATGGACCTCTCATATTAGATTAGATTACATTACATTACATTACAGTGTGGAAACAGGCCCTTCGGCCCAACAAGTCCACACCGACCTGCCGAAGCGAAACCCACCCATACCCCTACATTTACCCCTTACCTAACACTACGGGCAATTTAGCATGGCCAATTCACCTGACCCTGCACATCTTTGGACTGTGGGAGGAAACCGGAGCACCCGGAGGAAACCCACGCAGACACGGGGAGAACGTGCAAACTCCACACAGTCAGTCTCCTGAGGCGGGAATTGAACCCGGGTCTCAGGCGCTGTGAGGCAGCAGTGCTAACCACTGTGCCACCGTGCCGCCCACAAGATTAGAGTTGATCTTTCTCTGCACCTTTTCTGAAGCCGTAACACTATATTCTGCATTCTATTCTACTATCCAGATGACTCTATTACCTTGATATATTTATGTAAGGTGTGATTTGTCTGGATAGCACACAAAGCAATACTTTACACTGTTTCTCAGTACATCTGACAAGAATAAGTCACGTCAAATCAAATAAAGTCAAAAGACTTGGCACATAAATGATAGAAAGGAGGATATAAGGATAGGGGAGCAGAGCGGCACACAAATTAGGACTACCTTTGTGTGAAGGATGAAAAGCAGCTGGATAATGCTGGTCCCATTGATTTTAGGAAAATCAAGTCTGCATGTAGCCTAACCAGTTACCCTTAAAAAGGGTATTGGAATATGTCAACAAAAGGTTACAATTTTGGCAGCAGGACAGAATTAAATCATTTGTTACTGTGGAGCTGAACCAATCATGTCTTTTTTTTAAAAAGCTGCTTGTGGCCCAAATTTGATCAGGCCTAGTCTACATCGAGAGGAAATGGCCTACTAGTATTAATGCCTCGGCTATGAATCCTGAGACCCAGGGAATGTTCTGGGGAACTGAGTTCAAATCTGGCCGGGCAGATGGTGGAATTTTAATCAATACAAATCTGGAATTAAGAGGCTAACGATGACTATGGAACTGTTATTGATTGTCAGATAACCCTATCTGCTTTATTCGTTCCCTTTAGGGAAGGTAGCTGTTATCCTGACCTGTGACATCAGACCCCAGCAACTGCCCTCTGGGTAATAACTACCAGAGTGCTCTCATCTTATGAATGAATTAAAAAAATGGATGAATGAATTCTGAAATTTCTGCTTTTTGAACTCTTTTAAATAAATGGGCCTGATTATAAATGCATGTTTCACTTGTTACTTCTGAAATAAAGCAGTGTAATAATTTATTTTTTCCCTCAGCATGCTATCTTTGCACTAGCTTATCATGCATATTCTAACCAACTTGTTCAGGGATGTTATTAACATTATTGGAGCAGGTGGGACTTGAACTCAGGCCTTCTGGTCACAAGATCCCTCTGCACCAGTTTATTATGTCAAAAGGACTAGCAGGACATGTGTAAAGTAAAATGAGACTTCATCAGAGTTCAGGCAGGTACAGAATGAAGAAAGGAAACTGATTGCATGTTATACACCTCACTCAAATTTCCATTATACTGAAGTTCAAAAGAAGGACAAGGGTTGTTTTATAACCTCAAAAAATCACATTTGTTCTCATAAATACTAGCCACCAAATATTCATTCCAACTGCATGCTATTGATATATAAAGAAGAAAATGTCAGCTTATGTCTCTCTTTCAGGCATTGACAGATATATGTACTGAACTGCATATTCTGTTATGAACTCTAGAACTTGGCCAGATGTTCCAATGTGGCCTTTTCACTTTGCAATAAAAATTAGGGAGTTGAATTTCCAAAGGACATGTTTGATCATGTCTCATTACTTTGCCAGAAAATCCATTGGAAAAGCCAGCAAAGTGGTGTAAACTGCCATTAACTTTCCAAAATCTCTTACTGCATGTAGCCAAATAGACTTTTCCTCTGTTATTGTCTTTGACTCAACATTTTTTTAAAAATTCTAAACAACCTGCTTGGTGATGTCATTACACATTGCTGGTGGGACTTTGACCTAGGCCTCTTGGCTCAGAGGTAAGGACGCTACCTTTGTGTCACAAGAGCCCCCACCCAATGACTTGCTGATCTTAGTTTGTAATATTTGAGTACAGCCACAATTAGTGTGTAACAGGTTAATTTTGTATTAGCCAAGGCTTCTCAAAGGGAATGTCTTAACAGTGTTGGCACTGGTGTGGTTTGCTTATGCAAGTTATGAAGCTTTGAACAATGAAAAATCCCCAAGTGGGAATTAACTGGAATGTACACATTCACTGACAAGCATCCTAGGTCATCAGTAGAGATTACTTTCACTCAATATTGACGAACAGGCATTCTGGTTTAATTAAATTATGAAAGGTATATTATCTACCCATTGTTCTAAGGATAGGTTCAAAACTGGAGGCTTCTATCATGGTCAGCTCAATTGCATGGCAAGACAGGATTCGTTATCTCAAGGCATGTGCAGTCTCTTTCAGGCTGAAGTATATGTATTTGGCAGTTATTGGCAAAAGACAGTCAATATTTTTAAAGTCTGAGTAAGCTTAGCTTCAAAGAATCAAGCGGGAGTAAATGGTCTTCTGTCATAGGGTCCATGCTTAAAAAGAAAGTAAGTTACATCTTTGTTGTTTTCATGCACTGAGAAGTCTAGGCAATTGACGCTCACATTGTGAAAACTGTTTGTTCATGTACTTTATATAGATAACCAGTTATTCAAAGTCTGAAACCCCAGTTTCCATTCCATACTTATTGAGTCAGCCTCCTATATGAGAATGTAAGCAATGACACATCTGTTCCTCACATTCAAAGATGATGGTAGCAAGAAAGAAGGAAAAATGAAGCATATTTCAGTCATGTTTGGGTGGAGAAAGGGTTCTATCTGATGGTTCTTTGGTCACGCTATTTCTTTACGAGATAATTGGACTGAAAAAAAGACACTCCAGATCTAAGTCCACTTGCAGAAATCATGGGTGAACCTGAGCTAATAGCTAAAAGTGACATATGTATCTTGCTATGATATAGATCAGAGTAAATGCCATTATATCATTATTATTTGTAAATAAAGTAAAGGTAATATGTCTCAGTTCCTTTCACCTATATACTGATGTGACTTGCTGTTTTTTTCTCATTATGTTTTGTAGAAAATGCATTCTGACACAGTTCTACCACTGTGCTTGCTTAGATTAGTTAATTGAAGCAGATCTAGGATGAATCCTGAACCCTTATAGAACATAGAACAATACAGCGCAGAACAGGCCCTTTGACCCTTGATGTTGCATCAACCTGTGAACTAATCTAAGCCCAGCCCCCTACACTATCCCATCATCATCCATCTGCTTATCCAAGGACTGTTCAAATGTCCCTAATGTGGCTGAGTTAACTACATTGGCAGGCAAGGCATTCCATGCCCTTACCACCCTCTGAGTAAAGAACCTGCCTCTGACATCTGTCCTAAATCTCTCACCCCTCAATTTGCAGCTATGGCCCTTCATACAAGCTGACGTCATCATCCTAGGACAAAAGACTCTCACTGTCCACCCTATTTAATCCTCCGATCATCTTGTATGTCTCTATTAAATCCCCTCTTAGCCTTCTCTCCAATGAGAACAGACCCCAGTCCCTCAGCCTTTCCTCATAAGACCTTCACTCCAGACCAGGCAACATCCTGATATGGAAGGAAACGTTATGGGAAGGAAATTTTTGTGATCTTCTAGAACAACTTGTAAAGATCTGACCAGATGGATCACTCACTGTAAGCTTTCCTAAACTATGTTTTTTTTTCGAGTCTGGATGGTTTTGCTACTGATGGAATAACCTCTTTGAATCATGACAGGAATATTCTTTTATTAGTTTCCTTT
Organism: Chiloscyllium plagiosum; assembly: GCF_037043375.1. Taxonomy (NCBI): domain Eukaryota; kingdom Metazoa; phylum Chordata; class Chondrichthyes; order Orectolobiformes; family Hemiscylliidae; genus Chiloscyllium; species Chiloscyllium plagiosum. The sequence continues at coordinate 130,428,506 of NW_028270139.1, read as the reverse complement.
CCTGTACTGAACTGCCTATGCTCCATTCAGCACCTTGCCTCAAGGCTGCAGCTTTAAGACCCTGCAAGCAGTTGTTGGTGAGGATCAGATGAAGTAGGTGCTTGAGAAGGCTTGTCACCCATTCAATGGTACTCCAAGTGGTGCCTCTCTATATATTACACAGCACTAGGTCCATCTGTCTCATATGCTTGGTAAGGAGAGGGCACAAATTCGACACAATTAGGTAAAGAATTATAGCAAACTTTAGAGGGAGAATGTACAGGGGGTGGTTTGAATGTGAAATTTTGTGTCAATATTATTTAAAGCAGAGGACAAACTTTTAAAATATTGAATTAGCTACTAGCCTTAAATAGACTGCTAGGGAGGAACGAAGAGGGTGAATTGCATTTTGCTTTACCACTGAATGTCTGTTGCATTCCCCCCGTGGCTCAGTGTGGCAAAACAATGATGCAACAGCAGGGAAACTGACTCTCCACAGATGCTGCCAGACTTGCTGAGTTTCTCCAGCGCTTTCTGCTCTTATTTCAGGCCTCCAGCATCCGCATTTCTTTGCTTTTATTAGCAGCGATGTGTATTCGTGTCTCTCGATGGACATCATGCTACAGAACTTGGCCCATCAAGTGGCTGCAGTCTCTTTCTTAGAAGCAAGAATGCCGCTAGCAGATGCAGCCTTCTCCCCTCTGAGTGAACCAGCAGGTAGCTGCAGTGTGATTGACAGCGCTGGTGACGTCGGTGCCGTGGCGCTGTGCTCCCTGTTCCTCTTGCTGCTTCAGCCTGGCTTCATTTTCTACCCCGCAGAGAAAGGGACTAAGACCGGGCAGTTTCCAGCTCGGATAGAAACCCGGACAGTGTCTCCAGTAAGGGAGCGAGCCGCCTCCTGCCCTGGCAAATGCCAAATCCACACCGGACCCAGCGCCACCCCAGCAATGGGCTTGTTTTAATGGTAAGTTTAATTTCCCATTACATGCCGGAGAATGAATTATTGACATCTCGCCCAGTTCTTTCTTCGAAGGCATTTTCCTGGAGCGTTTTCAGTTGACAAGGAGCGATGCCGTGTGTTGATTACAGAATTTGCTGTGTAAAGCAGTCTTGTAAAAACAGAATTACAAATGCATTGGAAACAGGAGAGGAATCCACACAATCGGTCCTGGTTAATGGGAGGGATGGAGTAGAACGTGTATTCGCTCCACACTTTGTCTTTGTCTCCACTTAATTACCGAACGTGTTCCTGTTGGTACCTGGGTCTGTGCACAGAATAGCTGAGCTTCACCATACGTAAAGTAGAAGAGCATGAATAATAGATCGATGCAGGTGCAGTATGATCTGCAGTCTTTGTGTACGTACATTTCGTCAACAAATCGACTGCATTCACTGGTAAGTTTCTCAGGTACGGTTATCGCTCATAGGGCATGGTTTCTGCCATTTCATAACTGGTGGTGCTGATCCCAAACTGATCTTAACCTGCAAAATCTACGTATAATATACAGGATGGTGGAGTATAAACTAACTAGGTATATGTGAACGAATGCATCTAGAAACACAATATATGCTTCTGTACGCTGTAATGCTGTGTGCCTGTTTTTTAAGGGGTGGTGGGGGGGTGGGCGGTAGATCGGAGGTAGTGGAGCTGGAGGCAGGTGTTTTATGAAGGAAATTACTAAAGGACATTAGGATACAACTGAGATGAGGGAACATCCCATGAAAGATAATGGTTATGGTTCAGCAGAATCCCCGAGGTGGGATTGCTGACTTCCCACAACATATAAGAGGTCACTGAGAAATCAAATAGGAAATTGAGAAGAAACGTCCTTTCCCAGAGAATAGTGAGAATGTGAAATTTGCATCACAGAGGATACTTCAGGCAGATATTGTGGACATATTTAAGAGGAAGGTAAATACATGCATGAGGGAGAAATAAACAGAGGGCCCTGCTACTAGGGTTAGATGAGGAAGGATGTGAAGTGGATCAAGTGGAGGATAAACGCTGATAAGGACTGGTTTGGCAAAATGACATGTTTCTATGCTGCATATTCTGTGTAATTCGATGCAGTTTCTTGTCAGTGAAATATTTGGATTGATACAGGAGAGAAATGCTCTGGATATTGAAAATGCTAGAAAAGCTCATCAGATCTGACAGCCTCTGTGGAGAGAGAAATGGTGTTAACATTTCTGATCAGTGACTATTGAGCCAATAACCATAAGAATGAATCTTGAATGATCTGATGAAAGCTCATCAATCTGAAACATTAACTCTGTTTCTTTCCAATGACCTGATTCATCTTTCCTTCATTAGTGTCTTGAAAAGAACAAATAACATGAGTTTCTTTATTATTATGTGTTGAGCTCAAATAGGTGCGGTTGGAAAATCAATATGATATGATGTACTGGACAGGGAGCACCAATTGTTGCAACTATCCATGCTACCCCTGCAAGGCAGGTGTGGTACTACAGTACTCTGAAAGTTACTACCGGGTAATTAAAGTGGTTTGCAACAATACCATGACTTCACAGTTAGGTTTTTGCCATGTAATTGTTCTCATGCTCCTGTTATTCTTTGTATAAAAATTAGGCAACATGTGATACAATGCTAGTACTACTGTAATGTAACTGACTGAAATCAGCTCGATTTAGCTGCATCTGTCACATGGCATTCAGATTGACTGCCACATCATTGACAAATATCTTTATTTTTGTTCTCATGTGGGATGGGTGTCACTAGCTGAGCCAGAATTTATTGACTGTTCCTAAGTGCCCAGGAGAAGGTGGTGGTGAACTGCCTTCTTGAACCACTGTATCCCATATGCAGTAGGTAGACCCACAATGCTGTTAGCGAGGGAATTCCATGACTTTGACCCAGTGACACTGAAGGAACAGCAAAATATTTCCAAATGAGGATGGATGTTGAGTGGCTTGGAAGGGAACTTGCAGGTGGTGGTGTTCCCATGTATCTGCTGCTTGTCCTTTTGGATGGAAGTAGTGGTGGGTTTGGGAGATGCTATTGAAGGATCTTTGGTGAATTTCTACAGTGCATCTTTTAGATAGTACACACTGCTGTTACTGAGTGTCGGTGGTGGAGGGAGTGGATGTTTGTGGATGTGGTGCCAATCAATGGACTGCTTTATCGTGGAGGATATCAAGCTCGTTGAGTGAAGCTGCACTAATCCAGGGAGTCTACATTACTCTCCTGATTTGTGCCTAGATAGTGAATAGGCTTTGGAGAGTCAAGAGCTGAGTTACTTGCTGCAGTATTCCTAGCCTTTGACCTGCTTTCATAGCCACTGCATTCACATGGCGAGTGCAGCTGAGTTTCTGGTCAATGGCAACCCCCATGATGTTGATAGTGGGGGATTCAGTAATGGTAACACTGTCTTAAAATCAACTAGGAGAAAGTGAGGACTGCAGATGCTGGAGATCAGAGCTGAAAAATGTGTTGCTGGAAAAGCACAGCTGGTCAGGCAGCATCCAAGGAGCAGGAGAATCGACATTTCGGGCATAAGCCCTTCTTCAGTCCTGAAGAAGGGCTTATGCCCGAAACATCGATTCTCCTGCTCCTTGGATGCTGCCTGACCAGCTGTGCTTTTCCAGCAACACATTTTTCAACACTATCTTAAAATCACGCATCTGAACTTCTGATTACATTATAATGGGGAGAAAATTCAGAAGTCTGAAGTGCAAAGAGGCTTGGGATTTCTAGTCCGGGATTCTCTCAAGGTAAACTTGCAGGTTGAGTCAGTAGTTAAGAAGGCAAATGCAATGATGGTATTTATTTTGAGAGGACTTGAATATAAAACCAGGGATGTACTTCTGAGGCTCGATAAGGCTCTCGTTAGACCACATTCGGAGTGTTGTGCATTGTTTTGAGCCCCATGTCTCAGGAAGGATGTATTGGCCCTGGAGTATGTTCGGAGGACATTCACGAGAATGGTCCCAGGAATGCAAAGCTTAACATATGAGGAATGTTTGAGGACTCTGGGTTTATACTTGATGGAGTTTAGAGTAATGAGGGGGGAATCTAATTGAAACATACAGAATACTGACTGGCCTGGACAGAGTAGCTGTTGGGAAGATGTTTCCATAGTAGGAGAGACTAGGACCTGAGGGTTTGGCCTTAAAGGGAAGAACTTTTAGAACAGAGAAAAGGAGAACCTTCTTCAGCCAGAGAGTGGTGAATCTATGAAATACACTGCCACAGAAGGCTGTGGAGGACAGGTCATTGAGTATATTGAAGACTGAGATAGGTAGGTTCTTGAGTATCAAGAGGATCAAGGGTTAAGGGGAAAAAGTGGGAGAATGGGATTGAGAAACCTATCAGCCATGATTGAATGGTGGAGCAGATTCGATGGGCTGAATGGCCTAATTTCTGCTCCTGTGTCTTATTGTCTACGGTCCATTCTGTTGTGGGCTTGTTGAGGACAGTATTGTATCTTGGTGGCTGTAGTCAGAATACTAAGTTCGCTCACTGAGCTTGAACATTTGTTTTCAGATGTTTCGTCACCATACTCGGTAACATCATCAGTGAGGGTCTGGGCAAGATGAGCTCCTACATGGAGAAATTATGATTGAATGCAGGGTTACGCAGTGACATTAACGGTTTGCCTTAGGAATTTTAATTCAAATCCATAATACAGAACCTTTTCATTTATCATTAATTGGAATTAAATAGTGAATTTCACAATTGCTGGTTTGGACATAGAAAATATTGTCCTGCTGTGGCGGGAGTGCCTATTGATTAAGGCTAAGGCATGTTATCAAGGCTTCATATTGAGAGCTTTAATCTACAACTAACTGTGCAGCATCGGAACTGAATCTTAATTGATTCAGACAATGGGTGTCTGAAACAGGAGGTGTTCAACTTCCATGAATGAGCCTAAACATGATGAACACAAAATGAAAAAAGGTTTTTGATTGTGATTGTGAGTTTATCTCATGATAAGCTACTATTATTTAACGAATTTTGAGCCTCCGTTGGAGTACTGAGTAATGCTTTAAGTGAAGAATCACAAAATTTGTTGATCATCATTTACACAAAACAATCAGCAATAGAATAGTTGAATGAAGCTGTCACCAACCTCCTTTAATCCAATATTAAAAATAATCCGACAAGTCTTCGGGTTGTAATTAACAACTGCATTATTACTGCTAATCCTCAAAAAGAAAATCAGCAATTTCCTTTGTTCTATTTAACATGCATCATGCCTTTTATTTGCAATAACATGTCAGGAAAGAGATCACCCAACAGTGGTATGGCATTCAACTGGAAATGACAGCGCATCTCAGTAAATTTGAGGTTATAATTCAATCATTATGTTATGATGGTAAACACACTATTCAAGGCTCACTCATGGATTTTGACTTGTGAATATTTCAATTCAGTTACTTTGTTGAAAAAGACCTGCTGAGATTTTCCAGCATTTTCTCTTTTGGTTTCAGATTCCAGCGTCCGCAGTAATTTGCTTTTATTAAATATATTGCGATTTGGTCCTCAAAATGTAGTTCTTCCTTTGTCGGGTCTTCAGTTTCATGAGATGGTACTTTGTAGGTACTTTGTAACTTGTTAGTTCCTTCTGTGTTAAACATTACCTCCTGTAGCTCAGGGGCCTTATTCTGGCACACTTTGCCACATTTAGCAGATGAATACATGGGTTGAGAAGGTGCAGAATTGCTAACCTCTGTTTTCTCCTGGTTCTGTTCTCATCCAGCTGTGCTTTCTGTTTTGCCTCACCGCTTTCAATCCCCATTCAGGCAGTCAGCCTCCAGAGGTCATTGCCAGCGGCGTCTGTCTCCCAGTGTGTCAATGTCCTCCATTTTCATATTGTGATGATCCGAGCTGACTGTAATACAGGTCGTTCTGCTATAACACCCATTTTGTTAACGCAAATTCACTGCTATAACACCCATTTTGTTAACGCAATTCATCATTCAATTGATGAATTGAAGACGTCTTAAAGCGCAAACCTTTAAGACGTGTTTTGGCTGTAATGCGATTACATTGTCAAGACTTTCAGCACTATTTCTAAAACGTGATTTTTCTATAATGCAAGGTTGCACAAGAATGCAACCATCATGTTATATAAAAACTACCTGAACTGTCCAAGTCAGATCCCAGAATAAAACCTGCTGTGGTGGTGTATTAGATTTACAGTTGGTTAGATTAGATTAGATTAGATTACTTACAGTGTGGAAACAGGCCCTTCGGCCCAACAAGTCCACACCGACCAGCCGAAGCGCAACCCACCCATACCCCTACATCTACCCCTTACCTAACACTACGGGCAATTTAGCATGGCCAATTCACCTGACCTGCACATCTTTGGACTGTGGGAGGAAACCGGAGCACCCGGAGGAAACCCACGCAGACACGGGGAGAATGTGCAAACTCCACACAGTCAGTCGCCTGAGGCGGGAATTGAACCCGGGTCTCTGGCGCTGTGAGGCAGCAGTGCTAACCACTGTGCCACCGTGCCGCCCACATAATAATAGTCAGTCACTGAACATACCCGTACTAGGCTGACAATGTTCTTTTCATACAAGGCCACAAGTTTATTCCACTAAAACAAATAAAAGCTACATATATATGGATACAAAATCAGAAATTGTTTGAAAAACTCAGCAGATATGGCAACACCTGGAGAGAAAGCAGAGTTAACATTTCAGGTCCCTCCTTCAGAACAAAACAATTCTGATTTTGTTTCTGATTTCTAGCATCTGTAGTTTTTTGGTTTTTGTTTGGTAAACATGTATATATATCAGTAAGTAAGAAGAAAAGCTACCTATTAACAACAAAAAAACTAATGTGGAATTTTCCAATCCCTTCAGCAATATAAACAATGCCAAAAGTGTTGGTAAAATGTGGCGAAAATGGAAACATCAGATTCTTAATGTTGAGAGAATAAATTCTAACTCTATTGAGTGGGAGTTACCTGACCTCCATACATTTGCACCTCGTGAAAAGCTAAATTTGCCTCATTTCTGTGCAGTTCACAATTCTCTCTTTTCATGAGAAATTAGATGGTACAATTCCCAAGCTGGAAGTCAAAGCAGTTACCAGGCGGAATGAGTTTGACATTTGCTTCACCAAGCCTTCGGACAATTCCATCTTCACCATCATTTTGCTGTTTCCTTCACGGACACCACTCGTTTCCAACCTTCTTCTGCCTATTGCCAAACAACTAGTGTCACCACCTCGTCTGAACTGCTTTTACACCAACTCACGCATCTCTTCAGCACTTCAGGCTTCACTTTGGAGCTTATCGATACTTATGCCTTACGTTCTTCTGCCAGGTATTTTGCTGGCAAGGACGCCCATCTATCTCATGCATCTACTCAGGACGCATCATATTATTGTTAGTTAACTTTTTTAACACTCACTCACTTAGTTTGAGGCTGCCGTGCTCTGCAGCTTGCATTGCTTTTGAGTGCTAAGAGAGAGATAGGAAACCTTTCATGGTTGGGTGCTTTAGAACAGTAAAGGGGCAGACCAGTTGTTCTTGCAATGAGACAAAGGAAAGGATTCGGTATAATGGAAGTGGGCGGGGAGAGCCGTTAGTCCTGATGCTTGAGCAAGGCGGGAAGTGAGTAAGTGGGAAGTGTAGGCAACTGCAGGGTTAGTACTGTAGTTTGTGAGGATGAGGTGGGTGAGAACAGTTGAGTGAGCATGATGCAGCCTATAGCAAGAGTCCATGAGCCTCAGTAAGGTGAGTGTGCAGTAGCAGAGTTAGAGTGAGTGTTTTTCCTGTGAGTATGATGTAGCAGAGGGAGGATGGTAGCATTTACCCTTTAGGAGCACAGAAGACCATTAACATTTTCTCTTATTGCCATGCATTGAGTTTTGCTCAAGTAGCTACACTACCCCAAGTCACTATCCTTGGCCTCCTTTGCCAGTGAGCAGAAAAAAAGCACTGCCCTTTTTCTCATCATGCTGTCCACTAAGGCCTCCAGGTCCCTGTTAGTGAACCAAGGAGCTAACTTGCCTTTATGGGCCATTTTGTTGGGGATAACAATACGGGACAAGTGTGAAAGGCAGTCTCATGCGATCATGTGGTAGGAGAGTTGGACATGCTCACTGCTGCTAACATTTTTGTACACTATGTAAATGCTGCAGAGCATGGATGTAAGTATGATGCCAGCAGTGATTAGAATGTCACAAAGTGTTAGCAACAGTGAGCACGCCTGACTCTCCTGCCACATGATTTCATGGCGTAGGAGAACCCAGTTGTTTAATTAATTAGGGAAAGTGTGTAGGGAAAAACGGGCAATTGTTTTACACAGAGAGTGTTTGGTGGTAGAATAAACATCCAGGGGGAGTGGTGGATGTGGACACAGTTACAACATTTAAAAGACATTTAGATAAGTACATGAAGAAGAAACATTTGGAGGGATATGGGCCAAGCACACATATGTGGGGCTAGTTTAGTTTGAGATTATGATCGGCATGGATTCGTTTGATAGAAAGGTTTGTTTCTGTGCCGTATGACTCTATGATTGTGTGAGAAAGGTCAAAATGGATTATTAATCTAACCTGAAAAACACTTTGCCATAAAATGGGAATAATTTGTTCTCTAGAATCAACTTTTTTCCCAGCAATATCCATTTTCAGGTACTCAATCTGAAAGAAATGTCACTCCGATTAAATTTCTTATTCAACTGACTTGTTCCAGTTTTCTCTTTTGGAATACCGAGACAGTCCCAAGATACATTTTTTAGTTTGGGTGGCATGAATCTGTTTTCTATTCTCATAGCTTCTGGATTTCTTTACAGACTCTCAGACTTAAAGACTTCACAAACTAACCTGCCCTTCTGCTAAAATGGAACAGTTCTCCTGACCTGTAGCAATATGAAAGAATGAAACTGAAACCTAGTTCTTCTGAACTGAGCTTAAACTAACCTACCAGCATCTCCAATCAGTTTTTCCGCGTGCCATAAACTCAGTTGTGTAAATATTTCATCAATTCATATCCAGACATTACAGGGAACTTTTAAATTCACATGCTGACTTGGAAATTTTTAAAAATGTTTTTGAGTTCTTAAAAAAAAACAATTTCCTTCATAGAACTGAAACCAAAATCCATCTAGCTCTATTTTAAAAGTCTGTGTTCCCAAGTGATAATTATATATATTAAACACCAGTATAACAGCATCTTGTTAAAGGTGTCCCTGTAATGGAGGAATGGGTATCTAGCAGGTCATGATCCAGTGCCAGTGCACTCTGCAGAGTGTTTTTAGACAAACAGCTAATGAACATGTCATGAATGTTGAAATGAGCATGCTCCAGAATATTAGAATTGGTGACCTCCACCTACAAAGAAATGCTAAGGATACAGTGACAATAGAAATTGTTCAGCCTTTTCTCTTGCCTAGTATACCTTGTGCTGATCTCACCACGATAGAAGAATGCACTGAGATCAGGCAAAGCAATTTCGCAGTTTAATAGTTTTGGGAGGCTGCTGTTGCACAACATTCTCGTACTCAGCTTAGACATAACAGCACAGAAATTTGGGATGTGAGGAGCACTTCCGGGTTGGCAATCAGGAATAGTGGCGTGCCGAAGGGATCAGGACTGGGCCACAACGATTTATTCTATATATGAGGAAAGTGAAAGTATTATTGCCACCTTGGTGGATGACATGAAAATAGATGGGAAGACAGGTGGTGAGGATGATGCAGAGAGTCTGCAGAGAAATATATGCAGGGTATGTGATTGGGCAGAAACTTGACAGATGGAATATAATGTATAGGAATGTGAGGTTATGCACTTTGGCAGTCAAAGTAGAACTGTTGAATATTATTTAAATGAAGAAATACTGCAGAAAGTTACAGAACAGAGGGATTTAGGAGTCCTTGTCCATGAGTTACAAAACATTAGCATCTAAACTCAGCAGTAATAGGGAATGCAAATGGAATGTTGCCATTTACTTCAAAAGCAAAGGAGCATAAACGTAGGGAACTATATGAGACTACAACTGAAATCTGAACAGTTTTGATCCCAAATTGTAAGGAAAGATATACCGGCATTGGAGGCACTCCAGAGAAGGGTCACTAAAACAGGTATAGATAAATCTGAGGTGTTGCCTTTTGGAAAGGCACATTATGGCAGGATTTATACACTTAATGGTAAGGTCTTAGGGAGTGTTGCTGAACAAAGAGACCTTGGAATGCAGGTTCATAGTTCCTTGAAAGTGGAGTAGCAGATAGATAGGATAGTGAAGAAGGTGTTTAGTATGCTTGCCTTTATTGGTCAGTGCATTGAGTATGGGAGTTGGGAGGTCATATTGCAGCTGTACAGGACTTTGGTTAGGCCACTTTTGGAATACTGTGTGCAATTCTGGTCTCCCTGCTATAGGAAGGATGTTGTGAAACTTGAAAGCATTCAGAAAAAGATTTACAACAATGTTACCAGGGTTGGAGGATTTGAGGTACAGGGAGATGCTGAGTAGGCTGGGGCTATTTTCTCCAGAGTATCAGAGGCTGAGGGGTGACCTTATAGAGGTTTATAAAATCATGAGGTGCATTGATAGGGTAGACAAGTTTTTTCCCTGGGGTGAGGGAGTCCACAACTAGTGGGAATAGGTTTAAAGTGAGAAGGGAAAGATATAAAAGGGACCAAAAGGGCAACTTTTTCATGCGGAGGGTGGAATGCGCTGCCCGAGGAAGTGGTGAGGGCTTGTATAATTACAGCATTTAAAAGGCATCCGGATAGGTTTTTGAGTAGGAAGGGTTTAGAGGGATATGGACCAAATGCTGGTAAATGGGACTAGATTAGGTTAAGATATCTAGTCAGCATGGATGTGTTGGACCAAAGGGTCTGTTTCAGTGCTGTACATCTCTGACTCTGCGGAGGGCCTGTCTTATGAGGAGATGTTAAGTATGTTTGGTTGGACCTTGTTGGGATCAGAAGAGTGACAGCAGACCTTATTGAAACATACAAGACGTTTTGGGGATTTGGCAGGGTCAGTGAGGAAAAGTGTTCCTCCTTATAGGAGAGTCTAGGACCAGAGGATATAATCAAAAATAAATAATTGCACATTTAACACAGAGATGAGGAGGAATTTATTCTCTCAGAGGGTAGTGAATGTGTGGATTTCTTTACCGCATGAGGGCTGTTGAGGCTAGATTGTTCAAGAATGACAGATTGTTTAATAAGTAAGGGAATCAAGGGTTATGGGGAAAAGGTGTGAAAGTGGAGTTCAGGATGATGTGATCATTTGCAATTTCATTGAATAGTGGAGCTGTCCTGATGGGCTGAATAGCCTACTCCTTCTCCTCTGTCTTATATTCTTACGCTTTTACAATGTGTGATTTGATTGCAGCATCAATCGACAGATTGCTAATGAGATAGAGCTAGTGATGTCAAACCAAAAGCTGTCATTAGTCACGTGGTCTGCTGATCAGTGATGGTTTGGTTAAATTTTGACACTGATGATGAAACCAAACTCCTTACAACTGTGCCGAAAATGTGTTGCTGGAAAAGCGCAGCAGGTCAGGCAGCATCCAGGGAACAGGAGAATCGACGTTTCGGGCATAAGCCCTTCTTCAGGCCATTGCCCGAAGAAGGGGCTATGCCCGAAACGTCAATTCTCCTGTTCCCTGGATGCTGCCTGACCTGCTGCGCTTTTCCAGCAACACATTTTCGGCTCTGATCTCCAGCATCTGCAGACCTCACTTTCTCCTTACAACTGTGGGAGAGTCTGTCCAACTGCCGATGAAGCTATACTCAGTATGACATGTAAGAGCAGCAAATTGACATTGAACAGTTCTCAGGTGAGGACTTGGTGTACTTTAGTCTTAGATGTCAGACAGGCAGGGCTGAATAGCTTTCCATCAGTTCTGATAGATAAGTAGTCCCTCGGGTTCCTGGGAAGGCAGGTTTGTTATATGAATAGAAACTGGGCCGGTATTCACTGGAGTCTAGAAGACTTAGAGAGAGGACCTCATTGAAACACATTAAATTCTAACAGAGCTGGACAGACTGGATGCAGGGATGATATTTCCTCAGCCAGAGATCTGCAACAAGAAGACACAGCCTCAGGCTGCACAGTATGCATTTTAGACTGAGATTAGGATACATTTCTTTATCACAGAATGCTGTGGAGGTCGAGTCACTCAATATACTTAAGGAAGAAATAGATAGATAAAGGCGTCAAGGGGTATGGGGAGAGAACAGAAGCACGGCATTGATCACATTGAATGGCGGATTGGGCTAAATGGGCTGAGTGGCCAACTCTTGCTGTTATTTTCTTGCTGTATACCACCACCTGTAGATGAACTGAAGACATATGTCAGAAGCAAAGGGAAGAGTATGCCGAAGAGTGTCCATTTCAGATCACAACTCTGTTTGAACCCAATCTGAACTGCAAAGGGATTTGATGTGACCCTGTCACAGTTAAGCTCATCTATCATGCCCCCATTGAAAGAGCAGAGCACATTGAGCACCTTCATCGAGCAGCCCAGTTTGGCTGCAACTGAGTCAAGCTGCCTGTGCTCAGTGTGATTGAATCCCTTGGTTAAGTGGAACAAGGCAGGATATAATAGTCTCCTTCTCTTGCAGCTGCCTGAATGAGAAAATCACTTTGATTTTAGTTTTATTCATTCATGGACCATGGATGTCACTGGCTATGCCAGCATTTGTTGTCCTTATTCCCCAGAGGGCATTTGAGAATCACCACATTGCTATGGATCTGGGGTCACACGTAGGCCAGATCAGGTAAGGATAGCAGTTTCCTTGCCCAAAGGATATTAGTGAACCAGATAGTTATATTCTGACAATTAACAATGATTTCATGGTCATCATTAGCCTGTCAATTCCAAACTTTTGTTGACTACACCTTTCACCATCTGTTATGGCAGGATTCAAACCCAGGCATCCAGAACATTACCTGGATCTCTGGAGTAATAGTCTATGGATAATACCACCAGGCCATTGCCTCCCTAATTGTGTGTCTTGACATTACTTTGACACCTCCTATTAGCCCATGAAAACTGGTTTCTTGGAGCCCAGGCTAAACCTTCTTAGGAACTCCACTGCCTTTATAATACTTGTGGAGAATTAAATATTTAGGGACTAAACCCTGACTCAAAATCTGGAATGGAGTCCGAGGGAGGACTAATATCTAACTATGTAATCTTTCTGGCAACTCCTTCAACCAACCAATGCCAGACATAGTGCTTTGCATTCCTTTGCACTTGACCCTGATGTTTAGGAAGTCCACAATTCCCTGGTTTGTGCCTCCTCTTTTGCTGGAGTCAACACAACATGGGCAGCAGCAGTAATAAGTGTTACTAATAGAAGCAGAGTACTACACCTACTGGAGCTCTGGAGTAAAAACAGAAAGTGCTGGAGAAATTCAGCAGGTCTAGCAGCACCGGTGAAGAGAGGAACAAGAGTTATCATTTCTTATAGTCATAGTAATAGTGGTAAGCAGCATAAAAATAGACCCTTCGGTCCAACTCGCCCATGTCAACCACATAGCCTAATGTAGTCCCATTTACCAGCACTTCGCCCATTTCCCTCCAAACCCTTCCTATTCATACACTCATCCAGATGCCTTTTAAATGTTGTAATTGTACCAGCTTCCACCACTTCCTTTGGCAGCTCATTTCATACATGCACCACCCTTTGTCTGTAAAGGTTGCCCCTTAGGTCCCTTTTATATGTTTCCTCTCTCACCCTAAACCTATGCCCTGTAGTTTTGGACTTCCCCACCCCAGGGAAAAGACCCTGTCTATTTATCTTATCCATGCCCCTCATAATTTTATAAACCTGTACAAGGTCACCCTCTTCTTTGGAACTCTTCAATCAATTTAGATTCAAAATATTAAACCTGTTTTCCTTAGTTCCAAAGAAATATGCAAGCTGGGACAAAACACAAGAGAGCTATTAACAGAACCCCTGAGTTTTTTACCTACTGGGAGATTTCAGAGGAAGACTGGAATCAGACAATGAGGCATTTTTCACCTGAGGTATCTTAGCTTGGGTTGATAAATTAAAATAAATTAGAACAAAGACTATTGGACTTTGCTGCTATCATGAGCTTTGTACAACTAACAATTCCATTCCAAACAAAAAATGTCCATGACATTTCCAGTATCAGGATATTACCATCACTGGATCTGACCATCAGCAGATGTGACCCTCCAAACCACCTTCTCAACAAGGAGCAGCACTGACTGTGCTACAGATCATTCCCTGGCATGCCTCTGGGTTAGGATGCAGCTCCTGAAGGTTTTTCATTTGAGGTGCAAAGATTGTGCAGAAGTTTAGAACATAGAACATAGAAGAATACAGCGCAGTACAGGCCCTTTGGCCCTCGATGTTACGCCGATCCAAGCCCACCTAACCTACACTAGCCCACTATCCTCCATATGCCTATCCAATGCCCGCTTAAATGCCCATAAAGCAGGAGAGTCCACCACTGCTACTGGCAGTGCATTCCATGAACTCACGACTCGCTGAGTAAAGAACCTACCCCTAACATCTGTCCTATACCTACCACCCCTTAATTTAAAACAATGCCCCCTCGTAATAGCTGACTCCATACATGGAAAAAGGTTCTTACGGTCAACCCTATCTAAACCCCTAATCATCTTGTACACCTCTATCAAGTCACCCCTAAACCTTCTTTTCTCCAATGAAAACAACCCCAAGTGCCTCAGCCTTTCCTCATACGATCTTCCTACCATACAGGCAACATTCTGGTAAACCTCCTCTGCACCCGTTCCAGTGCCTCCACATCCTTCCTATAGTATGGCGACCAAAACTGCACACAATACTCCAGGTGCGGCCGCACCAGAGTCTTATACAACTGCAACATGATCTCAGGACTCCGGAACTCAATTCCTCTACCAATAAAAGCCAGTATGCCATATGCCTTCTTCACCGCACTATTTACCTGGGTGGCATCTTTCAAAGATCTGTGTACATGGACACCAAGATTCCTCTGCTCATCCACACTACCAAGTATCTGACCATTAGCCCAGTACCCCATCTTTTTGTTACTCTTACCAAAGTGAATCACCTCACATTTAGTTACATTGAACTCCATTTGCCACCTTTCTGCCCAGTTCTGCAGCTTATCTATATCCTCTGTAACCTGTCACATCCTTCCTCACTGTCAACAACTCCTCCGACTTTCGTATCATCCACAAACTTGCTCACCCAACCTTCTAGCCCCTCCTCCAGGTCATTTATAAAAATGACAAACAGCAATGGTCCCAAAACAGATCCTTGCAGAACACCGCTAGTAACGGCACTCCAAGATTAACCTTTACCATCAATTACTACCCTCTGTCTTCTTCCAGCCAGCCAATTCCTAATCCAAACCTCCAACTCACCCTCAATGCCATACCTCCGTATTTTTTGAAGTAACCTACCATGGGGAACCTTATCAAACGCCTTACTAAAATCCAAATACACCACATCTACCGCTTTCCCCTCGTCCACCTCCTTAGTCACCTTCTCAAAGAATTCAATAAGGGTTGTGAGGCACGATCTGCCCTTCACAAAACCATGCTGACTATCCTTGATCACATTATTCCTATCCAGATGTTCATAAATCCTATCCCTTACAATTCTCTCTAAGACTTTGCCCACAACAGAAGTGAGACTCACCGGCCTATAGTTACTAGGGTTATCCCTACTCCCCTTCTTGAACAAGGGAACCACATTTGCTAGCCTCCAGTCTTCTGGCACTATTCCTGTAGACAACAAGGATATAAAAATCAAGGCCAATGGCTCTGCAATCTCCTTCCTTTCTTCCCAGAGAATCCTAGGATAAATGCCATCAGGCCCAGGGGACTTATCTATTTTCACCCTTTCCAGAATTTCCAACACCTCTTCCCTACATACCTCAAAGCCATTCATTCTACTTAATTGTGACTCAGTATTCACATTGGCAATGGAATAGTGGAATGTACTTCAGCTTCCAGGAAGCAAGATTGACAAAAGGTTGACTGAGTTTGAGGCTAACATCTCTGTGATAGATCCTGTTATTTGAGTCAAGTGATTTGGTCTCATTAATTACTAGAAAGGTCCAACTGAGAAGACTCTAAATGCACTAAGGACTGCTTGAAGTAAAGCCAAACAGACTGCTAGGCTGTGCACCAACAAATATTGATTACAACTTTACCAGAACACCCAGATGTCTTTCAATACAGGGAATGTCAAGGGTGTATCTAATGGACTTAAAAAAAGCAGCAGGTCCATCAGCAAAGAAAACTGCTCCATTGCGAACAGAGGCAGGACAAATGATTACTGACTACCATAAGCAGTCAAAGAGATGTCTGGAATTGAGTTGTGCACTTGGAAGAACACATTTACTGAGGAAAATCCAGATGCCATAGTAGGTTTGTCTGTCATGGTAGAGCTGGATAGTGAATCTGCAGTGGAGGAGCTTGGCCTTTGGCAAAATTCCAGGTATGAATCTGTATCGTCTGATCTCATCCAGCACTGACGCAGGCATTCCTGCAGGATTTGCGTGTTTCTGCTGCAGGGAGAGTCAGTACTTCAGGAAATGTGTGTTGCAGAATTGTGAGCCTGCACAAAAAGAGCAAGAGGGACCTCAGAAATGATAACAACTCTTGAGCCATCTCCCTGTTGGACATCATGGGAAAGGCATTATCTGTGTTGCCCCTGGCTGAACACCTCTAAAGCAATAAATCCCTTGTGGTTTCAGAACTAGAAAATTGATGTCCAATGAATGTAACCTTCTCAAATCTCATGTTGTTTAGTGTATGAGTTGTTCTTACCTATCCTAAGGAGGTATATTTTGTTACTAAGAAGCTGAGTTGAAAGGCAAAACCCCACTAAAAAGTGTGCAACATTTTAAATAAAAAGGAAGATGAACTAAATTAGGAAGAATGAATTTTAAAAGGCAGGAAAAGTTACTCTTGAAAGTAAAAACTGAATTTATTGAAGACAGTTAGACACATAGTAAGAGCAGGTAGATAAATAAGAACAAAAATTGAAGTCATCACAAGTAAAACATTATACTGTACTATTCATTAAATTTGCTAGAGCCATAAAGAATGGTGTCTTCAAGATTTGAAGTAAGACTTTTGCTGCCATTTTCAGCTGTAAGCTTTAGGACCTCAGTTGTACCAATGCAAAGAGGCTGAAGTTTCCTTGCACTGTGGGAGTCCAGGACCCAATTTTCAGCATCATTCATGACTCTTTAGATACTGAAACTCTCCATAGCCACATGCACCAGTGCCTGGATGACAGCTAGGCTTGAGCGGACAAGTGGCAAGTAACATAAACAAGCCCCAGGTAGTGACCATCTCCCAACAAGAGAAAATCTAACCATCACCCCTTGACATTAACTTGCATTACCTTGCAGAATCTTACATTATCAATATCCAGGGGGTTAGTTTTAACTAGAAACTGAATGGATTAGCCATATAAATACTGAGGCTAAAAGTGCAGGCTAGAGACTAGGAATCCTGCAGTGAGCAACTCACCAGCTGACTCTGTAAAGCCTGTCTGCTATCTACGTGGCACAAGTCATGAGTGTGAGGGAATACTTTGATTCCTTCTGATTCTTTGCCGATAGCATGAGTTTATGAGTGTACCAATTCTCGATATTTCATTCATAGTTTGAGAATTTATCCTTTCAGAGTATCTGTTCCTCCAACAGGGAATTTACAGAAAGAGAGAGAGAGAGAGGACGAGACAGAGAGCAGCTTACAGAGGAAAGCTGAGGGAGAGTAGCCAGTTGTTAGGGATTTCTTTTATTTTTCACAGAAGGAGAGAAAGCGAAATGTTTCTGCCGTATTGTCAGCAAGGCTGTATCCTACATGCCCAGGAACCAGGCAAGTGGCACGTTACTATTTGAGATCTCCTGAACCAACGAGGAAAGCTAATCAAGGGATTATCTTTGGGCAAAATTACCCTGAGCGCACAAAGAAGCAGAATTGTACTATGTACTTGTACCTAAGATGTCGCCATAAGAAGGCAAACACTGTAAAAATCTACAGTGGAGTACACATGACAGTAAAGGATATCGTATTGTGTTGTGTTGAATTGCTGATTTGTCTGGCCTTCCCTCTCGCTGCTCCAGAAAGGCAACATTGTATTTCCAACTCACAACTTTATTAATTCCTGATTGCACAGAGAGTAGTTAAGAGTCAACCACATTGCTGTGAGTCTGGAGTCACATGTAGGCCAGACCAGGTAAGGTCGTTCCCTAAATGGAGCATGTCATGTTTGCCAACTTGACTGTACAGTAAAGAGACCACTCATGTTTTGGCATAATACCATGTTACATCAATGTCAAGTCTACACCGTGTGTCAGCAGCTTGTGTGGCAGTACTCTGTATGTGCTCCAACCATGTATCCATGTCTGAAAGTCTAAGGACTATAATCTTTAGTTGGGTAAGGGGTGAATGTGGTCAGATAGGGAGTGCAGCCTCACCTAGTCAAGAACATTGTCCAATTTTAGTCCTGGAGATTGACCAGGTCATTTGTAAGTATTTAGGCAAAAAATATCAAGGGGTTGTCAAGGGAAGGTGGGGGGTGGGTGCGGAAAGGGGGGATGGTGGTGTGGGAAGTTGGGGTTGGGGGTGGTTGCAGTCCATGCTGTGCTGGGAAACCTTAAGGGATTTAGAGCCATCATGCTGGGACACAGAGTACATAATAACTGTGAAGGGTGAAATGCCACATATAAGGGCAGGAGCTGGTTGTAGCTCCCTGGCAAAAGCAGGAATTGAATGTGATGTAAGTGCTGATGAAGGAACAGGAGACGTGATGTGGTATTCCCAAGGAATGAGTAGGCAGCACAGAGGGCAGGAAGTAATTTGGGGGATGGTGTACATGAGAACTGTTGAGTGAAGATGCTGCATGCACTAGTGAGAATGATAGAACTTTAGCCTTGGAGGGAGGCTTGTGCAATATTACAATTGCAGGGTTAGAGTGAGTGTAGGATTGTGGGGAAAAGATTTATCTTATTACTGAAGGTACGACTAAGAGTGAGACATTTAGAGGGATCCAGGAGATAGTGCTGAAGGAGCTTTAGCTCATGAGCTTGTTTGGCATTCTTGTTCCCTGTGTAGATGAGAGTGGGAGCTGGAGGGAGGATGAGCAAACTGACCATAGCACCATGGTACAGAAAGCTATTACCGTCAGGAAAAGAGACGATGATCTTTTTGGCGGGATGTAGAGCCCTTAAGGCTATGTTTCCTGTCCTGTGCCTGGCTTCAGGATATCTGAAGAAGGGTCACTGGATCTGAAACGTAATGCTGATTTCTGTCCACAGATACTGCCAGACTCGCAGAGGTTTTCCAACAATTCCTGTTTTTGTTCAGAATATCTGAGCTGCAGAGGAACTTGGAGTTAAAGGGGAAGATCCAGTTGTCATGGTCCATGTAGGCATCAATGATACAGGTAGAAAGAGGAAAGAGATTCTGCTGACGCAATATGAGCAGCTTAGGGCTAAAATTAAAAAGCAGAAGCAAAAAGTAGTAATCTCCAGATTATAACGTGAGCCATAAGCAAATTGACACAGCGTAATAAGATTAAAGAAGTAAATGCACGATTCAAAGATTGGTGAGGGAGAAATGGGTTTGAATTCATGGGACATTAGCATCCAAACAGGAAACGAGGGAGCTGTTCCAATGACACGGACCCCACCTGAATCATGCTGGGACCAGAGTCTGTGGATAGGGTTTAAAGTAAATACTGTGGGGGTGGATTCAGTTGATGGAAAATGATGGAAAATATTGAAAGGATACAGAGTTCAGGAGAGGTTATTAATGTTTCAAGAACAAGTAATAGGATAGAGAATATGGAAAGGGTCAGGAATCTAACTTCAGGCACAGTAGTTAAGGGGACAAATATCAGGACTCAGGATGGTGTTCTTAAATGTATGCAGTATACAAAACGAGGTAAGTGAGTTTGTGACCTTTCAGGATTATTGGAATCACTGATGGTCCCAGAGGACTGGAAAATGGCTAATGTAAGAAGGGAGAGAGACAGAAGATAGAAACATATCGGCCGGTTAGCCTTATCTCAGTCATTGGTAAAATTTTGGAGTCCATTATTAGGGATGAAATTGCAGAGTACTTGAAAGTATATGGTAAACTAAGCCTGAGTTAACATAGCTTCGTCAAGGGGAGGTCATGTCTGACAAATCTGTTAGAAATCTTTGAGGAGGTAACAAGAAAGTTTGAAAAATGAGAGCCAATGCACATGTTTTATTTGGATTTCCAGTAGGCTAATAAATAAAACAAGAATCCCTGGTGTTAGGAGCAAGGTAGGGAGTGGGATAAGGCGGTCTTTTTCAGGATGGCACCTTCTGAGTATTGGATTCCCACAGGGTCCTGCATTGGGACCATTACCTTTCATTTTATAGACTAGCAATCTGGGTGAAGGAACTGAGGGCATTGTGGCTAAGTTTGCAGATGACATAAAGATAGGTACAAGGACCGGTACCAGGGAGGAAGAGGTGAAGCTGCAGAAGGACTTGGACATGTTAGGACAGTGAGCAAAGAAATGGCAGATGAAGTACAATGTGGGAAAGTATGAGGTTATGCCCTTTGGTAGGAGGAATAGGAATGTAGGCTATTTTCTAAATGGATAAAATTTTTAGAAATCTAAAGCAAAAAGGAACTTAGGAGTCCTTGTTCAGGATTCTCTTAAGATTAACATGCAGGTTCATTTGGCAGTTAGGAAGGGAAATGCAATGTTAGCATTCAGTTTGAGAGGGCTAGAATACAAGAGCAAGGATGTACTGCTGTGTTAACGCGAACATGATACCATTCGAAACTCGTTCTGTCTGTCTGCATATGGTCTGTATTTCTCTACTTTCTATCTGTTCATGCAACTGTCTCAATGCCTCTTGAACATTACAAATCAACTTGGCAAACAACAGAACAGAATCCCACCATCTAGCTACAGTGGTCAGTTAATGCAAGTAGGAAATAGTATTAAACTCTGCCAACTTTAAACTGAATTTACTTACAGCAATTAGACTTTTTGGCTTAAAGGAAAGGGTATCCAATATAGAGATCCATTTAAATAGCAGAATAAGACCTTTTATAAAAGGCTGCAATTATGATCGAACAAAATATATCGATTTACCACAAGTGGTGCTTTAATTCAGTAATTAAAAATCACACAGCATCAGGTTATAGTCCAACAGGTTTATTTGGAAGCACGAGCTTTTGGAGCGCTGCTCCTTCATCAGATGGTTGTGATGAAGGAGAGGCGCTCTGAAAGCTAGTGCTTCCAAATAAACCTGTTGGACTATAACCTGGTGCTGTGTGTTTTTTAACTTTGTCACCCAATTCAACACTGGCACCTCAAAGTCATTAATTCAGTAAAATGCATATAAAAGTTTATTTCAGCACATTGTATTTCCTTTCACTGAGTTGGCAAGGAAACTTTGCGTCAGGAGTTCTAACAATGAATTCATTTGGTACATATGTAACATCTGGACAATGGATTTTTCTGAGTATCCCCTTGACATCTTTTTGGAAGGGGAAAACAGAACAGCAATGAAGGGGTGCTAGCTGCAGACTGTACCATCTGCCAGTCTCCGTACATCCATATCTATTGGCAGAGTTTGACCTAACAGCAGGTAATCATGTACAACTACACTGTCAGTAGGTAACTGATTGACAGACATAAATGTGTGACTGCGGTAAAGCTACCTGCAGCTGGCTCATGCAACATATCTGGCCTTGTTAGTGGCACAAACGATAAGCTATAACTCAAATCCACATGCTTCATCTCCATGTAGGCATCATGCAGTGATGTCTTAGGGCAATAACTTTTGAATAAAAGCTATGAATTACATTCTTATAGAAAATGCCATTTGGTTCAACAAATTTTCAGGCTTCTTCTACACCTACTCTAATCCAGTGCACTTGCTCACTTTGTATACCATTCAGTGTTCCCCTAAATATCCCTTTTAAAAAAAGATTTACGGATACGGCTTCCACAATGACTTGTGACACACAGTTGTTCTTTTAGATGAGATGTGAAAACGAAGCTCCATCTGTCTCCTCGAGTGGATGTAAAAGATCCCATGGCACTGTTTAGCACAGGATTTATCCCAGTGTCCTCTCCAGGATTTATTTCATAATTCTAAAATGATGAAAAATAAACAGATTCTCTGATTATTATGAATTGCTGTTTGTGGGAGTTTCCTGTGTGAAAGTTGATTTGCCGCATTTCCTGCATTTCAACGCTCCCTATGCGACGTTGAAACACTTTGAGATGTCTGCTGTTTGTGAAAAGCAGTACTCATGTGCAAGTTATGAGCGAGTTGTTATAATCTATCCTACAATTATTTTTGTAATTATCATATACTGTTGTTCACTTGTAACTGTCTCAAACCCCCGGAACCATAATCACTAGTTACCCTATGGGAAATCTTCAACATGATGCACAATTACATCAAATTATTCAGCTGTAGTGAAAATAGCCTGTCTTCAAAAGTCTCTCTGCCTCGTGTGATGTACTTAAATCAGAAAGTAGATTGCTGAATTTAAATAAAGCAAATTACATAGGTATGAGCTGGTTAAGGTAATTTGTGAAATTAGGTTAAACTGTACAATGGTAGATGAGCAATAGCAAAGATTTACATAAATGTTACATGATTCTCAACTAATGAATATTCTTTGAGAATTAAAACCTCTGCAGGTAAAGAAATCCATCTATGGCTAACTAAAAATGTTGAGGGTAATATCAAATTAAAACAAAAATTTACAATATTTTCAGGAAGGAAAAGTGAGCATGAGCATTGGGAGAGTTTACGCATGAGTAGAGGTGAAGCAAAAATTGATAAAGAAAGGGAAATACAATATGGGAACACTGATGAGATGCATTAAGTAGCTTCCACAATCTACAAGTATGTATACAGGAAAGGGAGTAGTGAAAATAAACGTAGATCTCTAAGAGACTGAGGCAGGAGAAATTTTAATGAGGAATAAGGAAATGGGAGAGATAATAGACAGATATTTTGTGTCTGCCTTCACAGTAGAAGGCAAAAAATCCTATCACAAATATTGGGAAACCAAGGATCTAATGGGAGTGAGGAACCTAAAATATTTTAAATGAGATAAGAAAAAATCTGGAGAAATGAATGAAGTTGATAAATGAACTCACACTGTTGTAACGTGGTGGCCTCTCAGGGGAAAACAACAGCAACAGCCAGATCAGTGGCATCATGACTGGCACTGTTATATAGCAGGGAGGGTTGAAGTGTAGGTGAGCTCTAGTGATAGGGAACTTGATAGTCAGAGACACAGACAGGCGCTTCTGTGGCCATGTGACAGTGGTCTTGCCTCCCTGGTACCAGAATCAAAGATGTCTCTGAACATAGAGAGGACATTCTGAAGGGAAAGGGTGAGCATCCAGAGGTATTTGTACTAGCAAATACAGAGGAACCTTGCTATCTGAAGGACATGGGTGGGCAGTATTATGTTCGGTTTATCAAATTCTGGATAATCGAATGCCAGATAACATAGTTTAGCTGAGCATCGGGACCTTGCGATCTTGCTGGATAATCCGATATTCAGATAATTGAATGCTGGATAATCAAGGCTCCTCTGTAGTTGGCAGAGATAGAGATGCGGCCCTGCATAAATAGGACCTCTAGAGTTGTAATCTCAGTATTACTCCCTGTGCCAATTACCAGTGAGGCCAGAAATAGTAGGCAATACAGTTGAATGAGATATTGTAAGCTTAGTTAAAAAGAAAAAAGAAGTATATGTAAGCTTTAAGAAACAGAAATCAAACAATGCCCTTGAGGAATATAAAGAGAGCAGAAAATAACTTAAAAATGAAATTAGGAGGGCAAAAAGGGACCATGACTTGTCCTTGGCAAGTAGGATTAAGGAGAACTCCAAGGTATTTTTATACGTACATTAGAAGCAAGAGGGTATCTAAGAAAAGATAGGTCCCCTCAGTGACAAATGAGGAATTTATATGTGGAGCCAGAAGAAGTGGGTGGAGTCCTTAATGAGTACTTTGCATTGGTATTCACCAAGGAGAAAAACATAGAAGATAGTAAGTTTAAAGCAGGGTTTGTTGTGAAACTCTATGGCATGTTGATATTAAGAAGTAGGAGGTGTTGGGTGTTTTGAAAAACATGAAGGTAGATAAGTCCTCAGGGGCTGATGGGATCTATCTCAGGATAGTGAAAGCGGGGAGACAGGAGATTGCTGAGGCTTTGAAACAGGGATCTTTGTATACTCTACTCACAGGCAAGGTCACAGCAGACTGGAGAATAGCTAATGTTGTTCCTTTGCTTAATAAGGGCATCCGGGATAATCCAGGAAATTATAGCCTGGTGAGCTTTATATCAGGTAGGGAAATTACTGAAGAAGATTCTTAAGTGCAGCATCGACTCATTTTTATTACTTATTCGTGGGACTTGGGCATCACAGGCTGGCCAGCATTTATTGCCCATCCCTTGTTGCTTTTGAGAAGGTGGTGATGAGCTGTCTTCTTGAACCACTGCAGTCCACCTGTTGTGGGTTGACCCACAATGCCATTAAGGAGGGAATTCCAGGATTTTGACCCAGAGACCGAGAAGGAAAAGTGATATATTTCCAAGTAAGGATGGTGAGTGGCTTGGAGGGAACTCTGCATGTTTCGAGATGGAAGTGGTCATGGGTTTGGAAGGTGTAGTCTAAGTAGACTTGGTGAATTTTGTAGATAGTACACACTGCTACAACTTGAGTGTCAATGGTGGAAGGAGTGGTTGCTTGTGGATGTATTGCCAATCAAGCTGCTTGAGTGTTTTTGGAGATTCAAATAT
Source organism: Chiloscyllium plagiosum (assembly GCF_037043375.1). Classification (NCBI taxonomy): domain Eukaryota; kingdom Metazoa; phylum Chordata; class Chondrichthyes; order Orectolobiformes; family Hemiscylliidae; genus Chiloscyllium; species Chiloscyllium plagiosum. The sequence continues at coordinate 130,403,751 of NW_028270139.1, read as the reverse complement.
CAAGGCAAATGGGTAGTATTCAATCACACCCCTGAATTGTGCCTTGTAGATGGTAGACACGATTTAGGGACTGAGTTACTCCAGGATTCCTAGCCTCTGATCTGCTGTTGGTGCCACAGTATTTAAATGGCCAGTTCAGTTGAATTTCTGGTCAATGGTTACCTTCAGGATGTTGGTAGTGGGGGAATTCAGCAATAGTAGAGCCATTGAAAGTCAAGAGGTGATGATTAAATTTTTTTTCTTGTTAGAGTTGGTCATTGCATGGCACTTTGTGTTATGAATGTTACTTACCATTTGCCTGCTCAAACTCGATATTGTCCAAGACTTGTTGCATTTGGACATAATTTGCTTTAGTATTTGAGGAGTCATGATGGTACTGAATGTTGTGCAACCATTGGTGAATATCCCCACTTTTGACCTTATGTTGGAGGGAATGTCATTGATGAAGCAACTGAAGATGTTTGGTCTAAGAACGTTATGCTGAGGAACTCCTGCAGAGATGGTCTGGAACTGGGATGACTGATCTCCAACAAGCACAACATCTCGCAAAATCCCTTAGATTTGGGACAGTTCCAGTGCATTGGATGATAACAAATGTAACATTGTTATTCAAGAGAGGAAGGAGAGATAAAATTAGGCAGCAGGCATTTAGCCTAGGATCAGCCATTAGGAAATGCCTCTATTATTAAGGAAGTGGGAACAGGGCACTTGGAAAATGATAACATGATTAGTCACAAACAGCATGCTTTTATGAAAGGGAAAGTGGAATTGTGGTTGTGATTCAGCCACAATCTTATTCAACAGTGAAGCAAGATCTCAGTGGTACATGACCTACTGCTGATCGTATTTTCAAATTGGTCTTTTTATGTCTTAGGATGAAATATTAAACATTTTCTAATTGTGTGGATGTGGATGTCACTGGCTGGGCCAGCACTTATTGTCACTGGACCCAAAATGTTAAGTCTGATTTCTCTTCACAGATGCTGCTAGATCTGCTCAGCTTTTCCAGCAACTTCTGTTTTTGTTTCAGCATTTATTGCCCTTGAGAAGGTGATGGCGAGCTGCCTTCTTGAACTGCTGAAGTCCACGTGTTGTAGGTAGACCCACAATGCCCATAGGGATGGAATTCCAGGATTTTGTCCGAGTGACAGTCAATTTCAAAGAAGTGAAGGGAGTTCTGTCCTGTATTTGGGCCAATGTTTATCCCTCATCCAACATAATTAAACATGTGTTCTGTTATCACAATGTTGTTTGAGGACTTTATTGTGTACAAATTGCATGCTTTGTGTCTCTCATTTTTTGTTCATGTTTACCTTTACTCTAGACGAATCTCTTTTTTCCTTATTTATTTTACATTCTTTATCTAATATCATGCACAAGTGCAATGTTACCTCATTACATTTATTTTGCCCTTTACCTCTAAATACAAAATGAAGAAATCTGGTGTATTTTTTCACAACTACGTTTTCGTGTTGCCCCTTTTGTATTCTAATAATTATTAGGTTCTTCAATAATCCTGCTTCAGGTGGGACTGTGTAGAATGGGTGTTTGGTCTCAGGAGCACTGCCAGTGGCAATTCAAGAGGAATGATCCCCCTCTGTCCAATTCATGCAACTTCTGCACACTTCCTGGTTTGGATAGCAACCAAACTATTGTTTGGTCCTTGCTGGTCTCTGTAAAGATCATGCCTTTTTATTTTTGATTGTTGACTAAAATGGGGAAACATTTTTTAAGAAACAAAGCTTATTGAAGGATTGCCCCATATTTTAAAGCAAGTAACCTGAAACTCGTAACTGCTTACACATCTGTTTGACCAAACAATAATGGAAGCCTAGTTTGCATATGAGCTGGAACCAAAAGATGTGTATGAATGGAGCTTTGGCTAGCAACAAGTAGCTGATTGGTCTGTGGTCACTTTTACATGTGAACGTTTTCACAGAAACAATCTGACCTTCTAGTCTGCGTTATAAAGCATCTCAAACTTGAAGATAGTCAGTTTATTTCCCTGTTCCAGTTGCTGTAAGTTGTGACTCTTAATTGGTTATTAGATACTTTTAGAAGTGGGAACCAGTCACCCTGTGTCTCCTGCAAACAAGAGAGCACCTGGAGAAGGAAGATCGGGAAGCAGCATTCTGTTCAGTACAGCATTTATCTCAGAAAACTTTGTGGACAGGGACCATTGAACTGCCTTCCCAGAGTTTCCCTCCACCCACTTTTTTTTCATGAACATGTCTGTCTGTTTGTGTGCGTAGAGGGGAATTTATAAGGGAATTAGAGTTTTAATTAGTAGAGTTCTAAGTTGATGGTTCATAACTTTTTATCTGCAGTTAGAATTTTTTTTGTCATTAATTGTCATTCTTGTTAAGTTTAGAAAACCAGTTCATTCTTTCTGTCAATCTAATCTGGAATACAGGTAACTTGGAGAAATGTGTCCACATTTTAGAATCTTTAACTTTTTATTAGATTAGATTACTTACAGTGTGGAAACAGGCCCTTCGGCCCAACAAGTCCACACCACCCCGCCTAAGCTCAACCCACCCATACCCCTACATTTACCCCTTACCTAACACTACGGGCAATTTAGCATGGCCAATTCATCTGGCCTGCACATCTTTGGACTGTGGGAGGAAACCGGAGCACCCGGAGGAAACCCACGCAGACACGGGGAGAATGTGCAAACTCCACACAGTCAGTCGCCTGAGGCGGGAATTGAACCCGGGTCTCTGGCGCTGTGAGGCAGCAGTGCTAACCACTGTGCCACCGTGCTGTGACCTCTCCAGGAGTAGCCGTGCTTTATTTCCAGCATGATACCCCAATAGGCATAACAAAGTTTTGGGGGCACATCCAGGTTAGGTTTGGGACAAGACTACCAAATATGTGGTTGGAGATGTGGCTTTCGGATCAGGCTCATCTGCCAAGCAAGTACCTACAGAACCCAAGACCAGTGACACAGAATTTCTTAGGTGGACGAGTGCCACCAACACCAATTAACTGCGTATAGGACTGGACATCACACAATGTTACTGGATAGAGCTGCCTCCCAGTTTTCCAGGACTTCTGTGTTCTTGCATTGCTTCTACTGATGACATGTACTGTCTGATTTACATATCAAGGTTAACCCTTTACTGTTTACCCATCCAGTACCACTGTGCCACGATTGCTTCTAAATTGGATGAAATAGCTTTGATGATTTTTGTAGGCAGGTCATACCTGGCCAAATTTCCACATTGTTGGAAGAAAGTGAGGACTGTAGATGCTGGAGATCAGAGTCGAAGATGTGGTGCTGGAGAAGCACAGCTGGTCAGGCAGCACACAAGGAGCGGAAGAGTTGACGTTTCGGGCATGAGCCCTTGGCTTATGCCAACTCTGCTGCTCCTCAATGCTGTCTGACCGGCTGTGCTTTTCGAGCACCACATTCTTCAACACAAATTTCTGCATTGTTGCCTAGATGTTAGTGTTGTAGCCATACTACTGGATAGCTATATTGGAACGGCATGGCTAGAAACACACTAGATTAGAGTGGTGCTGGAATCTGCCCCCTCTCATTTATCTCTCCACTCTGCAGGCACCCTGCCTCTATTCCTGATGAAGGGCTTTTGCCTGAAGCGTCGATTTTCCTGCTTCTCGGATGCTGCCTGACCTGCTGTGCTTTTCCAGCACCACTCTAATCTAGACTCTGGTTTCCAGCATCTGCAGTCTTTGTTTTTACCTAGGAACACATTAGATCTGGTGCACAATGGCTTGCACACTGCTACTGGCATGTTGTCAGATGCTGTATGTAGGGTTTGCTGTATTCAATGCCTTTAGCATGGATCATGATGAATTTTTGAAGAGGTTTAATGTATTTTCCAAGCTTGCAGATAGCGATAATCTCACCTCTGAGCCCCAGGTGCCAATGTGAATCTAGATATATCGCACACAGTGTTAAATATGTTAAAAGACTGGTAATGACCATGCTGTGTTTATAACATTTGAATGCCAAAAGCCAGGGCAAGTTTTTAATTGAACAGAACCCCAGCTGTAGGCTAAACATAACAAAGACACTGGATTCATTGTTTACTATCAAGATGAGTGAAGACTGGAAGCTTTGAGCCAGTACTCGAGTCAGTCAGGATGGTTGTAGCAATACACAACAAGAAGCATTAACAAAGTTGTTTGATTTCAATGTGAGCTTTGTGAACAGATTGTTATTACAAAACAACACATTAAGATGTTAACGCATACTGAAAAGGTTATGTTTTGTGTTGTGTGTCACATTTTGGGTGTCATTGGCGGATACAAAGAGGTGTGGACTTAAACCGAAAATGACAAGCCAACTCACAATGTAGAGTCATTGTAACCCTGCAGTTATGGTATGGGACACCAGATTATGAATACTTCCTGCTTTCATTTGAGATTGCTGTATTATTTGAAACGAAAAATGTTTATTATTTATTTTAAGGTACCTTAGAGAGGAACCGTAATCAAGTTTTGTCCATTATGATAATTTCCCTGCCTGAATAAATACATTTGAACCTTTCGCAGAATTTCAGTAAACATGAAAGAGAACTATATACAAATTATTCAGGTGGAAATGTACTTTAAGGGATAGGAATCTTGAACGGAAGAGCTTTGGAGAAATGAATAGCAGTTCCATAATACAGAAAGCACCACAAAACAGCAGGAACCACAGAAATGATTTTAAAACTGGGTGGGGTGAGGAAGAAGGTAGATTTTAAATCGCAGACATCTGGAAGCCTAATGGAAAGACTCAGTCACCCTAAAAAAAGCATTCTCAAGAAAACTGTACAAATTAGTCCCAGAGAGAAAGAGTTCATCCCCAGAGTCGCAACTCGCTGTTTGTTGAGAAAACCTGCCAGTCCAGTCAAAGGAGGTGAAAAGTGTTGGGATCAGTTTTTATCTGAATATTTTAAAGCAGTTGATAATAGCAATGTTTAAAGCCACTGATCACAGAATTATAAGGCATGGAAGAGAGCCTTCAGCTTACATTGTCCATTTTGAAAGAGCTGTCAAATTAGCCTCATTGCTTTGCTTTATCTCTATTTCCTTGCAAATGCTCCTTTTCAAGAATATATCCAATTCCCTTTACTTTTTTACTTAATTATTCGAATTTGAGCCTAATTTATAAGCAATGTAAGACCGACCGTAAATTGCCCTGAGCCAGCTTCTTGAACTAATGTATTACACATCAACATGTCTGTAATGCAGTCAGGGGATTTTTATCCTGTGACAGTCAAGGAATGGTAATATAATTCCAAGTCAGGGCACTCTGTGACTTGGAAGAAAATGTGCCATTGATGGTTTTTGAGTGTCTGTGCTGCCTTCACTCTTCTCGGTGGAGAGTTCACGCCTTTGGAAGGTGCTTTCAAAGGAGCATTAGTGAGTAACTGCAGTACATGTTGTGACTGATACATGCTGCTGCCATTTTGCAGGCAGGGATTGTTTGGGATGATGGATGAGGTACCAATGGAGGAGGCCTGCCTACCTTTGATTGTGTCGAATATCTTGGTTGTTGCACTCATCCAGGCAAGTGGAAAGTATTCCATCAGACTCTTGGCTTGTGCCTTATTATGGATTTTGGGGAGTCAGGAAATTATTGAATTCCCAGCTGTGGAATTCCCCCCTTCTGACCTTCTCTTGTAGCCAGAGTATTTTTTCAGTTGGTCCAGTAATAAGCCTTAGGATCTTGAAGTTGCTGGATTCAGAGATGGAAATGCCAATGGATGTCAAGGGAAAACAGATTGTTTCTTGTTGGAAATGGTCTCTGTGTATCACTTGTGTGACACAACCGTTATTTGCCACTTGTCTGCCCAGGGTTTTCAGTTCTTACTGCGTGCGGCACAGACTGAGTATCTAAGAGGTTACAAAGGAGCACTTTGCAATTATCAGTGAACATTCCTACTTCTCAATTACAATGAAAGAAATGCAGTAGATGAGGAACTGTGAATGGTTCAATCGAGGGCATTACCCTGAGAAATTCCTGCGTATGCTGATGTTTGGTGATCATGATCATCTTCCTTTGTGCTATGTATGACTCCAACCAGCATAGAGTATTTCCCCGATTCCCATTGCAAAGAAATATAATAAATAGGAACAGGAGTAGCCCATTCCCCCTTCACACCTGCTCTGCCATTCAATATGACTATGCCTATGATCATCCAACTCAGTACCGTGTTCCCACTTTCTCCCCATACCCTTTGCTTTCTTTAATCTTAAGAAATATTTCTAACTCCTTCTTGAAAGCACACGAGAAAAACGTATCTGTGCTGAAACAATTGACTGATAAATTTATTGCTGTAATGCAGTCTGAGACCTTCACCATCAACTTGATTAGTAGTTTGGAATGTGTGAAACGCCTGCACATCTCTGGAATGTTGCCATTTAGAACTCTTTCTTTCCACAGGGGTTCAGGACCCAGCATTAATTTCTTCCTTGCTGGAAATAACTCAATTAGTATTACCATCCTACAGTTAGATGAGTCGTCCCAAAATTTGACAAGCACTCTTATCAAAAATCTGCCAAAAGGAACGAGGGACAATCTATTAGCTTTGTGATTAAACTAATTCAGGAGATCAGTAGACCACCTGTAAAATCTCAGGTTTAAGTTGGCTTACACTTATGTGTATTCTGTCCTGCATCAATTGTATATAAAGTCCTACCAGGCAATAGAGCTGCTCCCTTATTAGAAAGAGTCAGCTGGCAGCAGTTATACCTGAGAGTTACCACACCTTGAGCATAGGGTGAAGTTGAGAAGGAGAGTCCTTCATGGCTTCCTCAGTCAGTGCAGGAATTGAATCCACATTGTTGGCATTTCTCTGCATTGTAAGCTGCCAGCATCAGCTTTGTGGCACATGTCCTGCTGACACACAAATAGTTATATAGCATTCTTTACTGTTGTAAAAGCATCATTATATTTATGCATGTCATGAGTGTCTTTGCTTGTATCTGTTCCAACAGAGTACAAAAGCTCCTTCAAAAATTTTGTAATTGAGCACAATTTACATATCTGCATTCAGCAAAGTGTCGTAATGCAATGCACAGAGATGTGTAATGATACCCAGTTCAATGTGCATCTGTGGCTGAATGCTCTATGTATACCTCAAAGGTATTATTATTGAACCAAAATTGATATCATTATGTTGGTTCAACTCCATTGACGCAGATTAAAGCTAGCAAAGGGTGACTTATAATTCATTGTTGAGCATCTTTGTACAAGTTGTCTAAAGTTAAAAAGATCTGTTCACTACCTCCTCCCAAACGTAGGTGTATAGGAGAGTTAGGTGGGAGGGTGGGAAAGGGAGGCATTATCTCAGCAAGTGACATGAATTCCGCACGGGTTTACAGATACATTGTACAACTGGTGAATAACTATCCAGTTCAGTGGTATTGTAATGCACTGTAAGTCAGGCTCATCCAACCTTTTCCCCGGGGCTGTATTTCAATTTTTCTCTTTCTTAGGGGTCAGTGAGAATATTTCAGAAAGCTACAGCTTGTCACAACAATAAAAGTGATTGAAGGTGAACAATTCCACAGCATCAAATTGATAATTTAAATAATAAGATGGTCATTAAAATAGTGCCAAGCAACAGATGTAACTAATAAGATCTCCTTTTTTGCCATCTCAGTTAAGAAGCAGAGCTGGAGCGAGTCAAACTAGATCTCAAGTTTTGATCTGGGATGATGTTGGGGACTAGTGCTAAGTTAAGGAGTTGAGTTCAACTAACACTAATCTTATGCACAATCTGGCCTATTTCATGAATCAGTTTTGGGGAAGGGTAGGGTGTATGATGAAAGGCTTATGCTTGAAAAGTCGATTCTCTGCTCCTCGGATGCTGCCTGACCTGCTGTGCTTTTCCAGCACCACACTCTCGACTCTGATCTTCAGCCTCCGCAGTCCTCACTTTCTTCCAAGCGTAGAGTGTATGTCTGTCGATTGGAAGTATCAGAAGTTTATGTGCAAAATGTAATTGTTCTGAAGATTTATTGGCTATCTCATGCTGGAGTTTCAGGACCCTAGTGGGATTGAATTTAGAGTTACTTGATATTGCAATGTGAAACTGACCTCGTGTATGACATTAGCCCTTGAACAAATTAATGGCTTTCAATTCGAAGTTAATATGTGTCTCTGAAATGCTTGCCTCTTAATGATTAGCCATTGCAATGAGCATACACAAAGTAACTCTTGGAAAATCAATGGCTTCCTTCAATGACTATTAGTAAAAGGTGAACTTTTTTTTAATGTAACCTATTTTTCTAATAAACCTATTCAGAAATGCTATTTCACATCTCTGGAGCAGGTGGGCCTATGGACCCAGTCTCTCAGTCCAGGGGTAGGGACACTACCACTGTAACACAAGAGCCCTAAAGTCTATGAAGTTGACCAAATTCAACTCCCACCTGCACCTGAGGTGTGTTGTAACATCTCTGAACAGGTTGATTAGGAAAATCTGCGCTCTTACGGGCTACTAGCTTGTGGCACTGGAGGTAAAAAAACAGCAATTGACTCACTATTCTGAGAACTCTGATGCTGATTGACTTTATTATAGTTCAGTTTCTTTGTTTGCACTTCCTCTTTAATTCTCCTTCCCCAGCACAGTGTCCAACTAAATGACAGAAATCTGCTCCTCATGTTCCAATGAAATGCTCATTTTTATAGAATCCCTACAGTGTGGAAACAGGCCCTTTGGTCCAAAAAGTCCACACTGATCCTCTGGAGAGTAACCCACCCAGACACATTCCCCTACATTTTATTTACTAATGGACCTAGCTTACACATCCATGAACAATGTGGTCAATTTAGCATGGCCAGTTGACCTAACCTGCAGGTCTTTGGATTGTAGGAGAAAACCAGAGCAAACCCACACAGACACAGGGAGGATGTGCAAACACAGTCGCCTGAGGCTGGAATCAAACCCGGGTCCCTGATGCTGTGAGACAGCAGTGCTGCTGAGCCACCTTGACACCCCAGTTCTGTAGATGGTCTCCCTCCAATTTTAATTTCTTTTCAGGCAAGCATTTCCCTTTTGCTAGCTCTCCTGATGGCATAGCCAGGAGGAAAGTCATACTGACTGGGTGGTTCGGATTCATGTTTAAACAATGCCTACGGAGCAATGTGCCAGGAGCAAAGTACAATCGGCAAAATATTTACCTGTTGTGGCTCGCAAAAGAAATTCACAATTTTAACATTCAAATTTGACCAGATATCTTAAATGCAATGTTAGAATTTAAGAAACTTCTCAAAACAAAGTATTTACTCAACAACGCTATTCATTTTTAATTCCACGTAATAAAACCAGAAAATACTGAAGACGCAAGCAGGTCTGGCAGTATCTTTGGAGAGAGAAACAGAATTAACATTTTGAGTCAAATGTGACTTTTCCTTATAAGTAATATGCATAACTGATTGAGATCTTGGAGTGTAGGGGACAATTTGAAAGTCTGCAGATAATACAAAACTTGGAAGCATAGTATACCCTGAGGAAGACAATGTAGATCTGCAAAAGGCCATTTGTAAGTTTGTGGAATGGGTGGATAGGTGGTAGATGATGTTCACTGCTGAGAATCTTAGATTCTGGCACAAAAAGCCAGATGAGGCAGTGAAGAGGTAGTAAGAAATCAAGTTACAATTCTAAAGGTGATGCAGGAGCAGAGAGACCTGGGTGGATATGTGCACTCATCACTGAAGGTAGCAGGATAGGTGAAGAGAGCAGAGTGTGCTTGGCTTTACTAAGGGAGGCATAGAATCCAAGAGCAAGGAGGTGATGTTGAATTTGGAGAAGTTTCTTGTTAGACCTCAGCTGGAGTATTGCATACAGTTGTGGCCACCAAATTATACAAAAGTTGTGTATGCATGAGAGGAAGAGTACAGAAGTGATTTACAAGAATGGTTTGAGGAATGAGAAACTTCAGTTATAAGGATAGACTGAAGAAGTTGGAACTGTTCTTCTTGAAGAGAAGAAGGCTGAAAGGAGATGTGATAGAGGTTTTCAAAACCATGAGTGGGCTGGATGGAGATTCTAGGGAGAAGCTGTTCCCACTTGTAGCAGATGGAGTTTAATTTAGATAAATGTGAGGTGCTGCATTTTGGAAAGGCAAATCAGAGCAGGAATTATACATTTAATGGTAAGGTCCTGGGGAGTGTTGCTGAACAAAGAGACCTTGAAGTGCAGGTTCATAGTTCCTTGAAAGTAGAGTTGCTGGTCTCACTCCTATCGGAAAGATGTGAAACTTGAAAGAGTACAGAAAATACCTACAAAAATGTAGCCAGGGTTGGGAAAGGGGGGAAAACTCTTTGGATGTTGTATACTGTTCTGAAAGGTTTAATACTGTGGAGGGCCAAAAGCACCACCTATGGTGATGATGTTATATGGACTTGTGGGCAGTAGAGCTTCAGGCCTTGGCAGATTGAGACCATACACCAGGGTTCTCTCCAATGTCTCAGCAACACCAGGTTTCTCCTCAATATCTCAGTAATATCAGGGTACATAAGGGTTATCCTCAATATCTCTGTAATGTCAGAGTACATGAAGGTTGGCCTTAATGTTTCAGTGCCAATGTCTATCATACTAGTGTAACCTGTAACTGGGTGCTAATCTGCAACAAACTACTTCTTATTCTATACTGGATCCTGTTCTAGTTAGATCAATCAGTGAATTTTGAAGGAAGAGAGTTCCAAAGACTCTCATCCAATGTGAGAAAAAAAGTCTCTTAATTTCTGTATTAAATGGCTGACTCCTTTTTTTTAAATAGAGTGACCCTTCATTTTAGATTCTCCTACATGATAAAACAGTCTGTCCACATCCACCCTGTCAGGACCACTCAGGATCTTATATAGTTCAATCAGTTCACTCCTTATTCTTCCTAATAAGGAACCTCCAACCCAAGCACTAACATGTCTTACCTTCCTCTTGACACAAATAAAACTATTGCACATTCTGAGTATCAGTTGGAATTACTGTGAATTATGTTTATGGACTGAAGTTGAATTAACTTTAGATCATCCAGTACTGGATGTCAGACAAGCAAGCATGAAAAATAAGCTGCGGTGGCGGGATTGTGAGAGCTGATGGGATTGAAACATTAGATATCTTGAGGGTACATGTGGAACCTGACATTGTGTTTTCAAGTGATGTCGTTAATGTGAAATAGGAAGGAACCAAGGATATAGCCCTGGGTATAATAGGGGAAGGCTCCAGAATTAACATTGCAAGAGTAGAAAGAGAAACAAGAGATTCTCTGGCTAAGACTAGATAGTTAAAAATGGAATCAGGCAAGAGCAGTCTCACCCATTCAGCCAATGGAGACGAAGTATTGAGGGAAGATGATGAGGACAACTGAGTGAGTGGCTGCACACTGATTGAGAGGAAAGTGAAGTGTTGTACTGCGGTTACTGTCACGCAGAATGTCATTTGTGACATTGTTAAGGGTCACTTCTGTACTGTATCTGACAAATACTGCTGTCAGTTACTATAGGAGTCAATTATAAAGGCAGGATGAGCGCACAGAATATTTCCTTGGTATTCAAGAAGTTATACCTGTACTTACTGATTTTAACAGCTTTTTAAAAATTCATTCATACAATGTGGGCATGAATGGCTGGAATTAAACTCTTAACTACAGATTTTCATTGAATTCACATTCCACCATTTGCCATGTAGGATTAGCACTCAGGACCCCAGAACATTACCTGGGTCTCTGGATTAACAGGCTAGCAATAATACCACCATGCCATCAGTCCAACTCTGCTGAGCTTATGCAATGCCAGCTCTTCAATTGGTTGTATCTTATTTTAAAATTGAATTACCTACTAATGAGATTTAGATGTAAAAACTGTCAGTTATGATAGCTTGTTACTATGTGGTAATTTCTTGGGTTAGAAATTTCTATTATTTCATTCTTTGACTTTAGCAAATATCCCCAAATATCCCTATCCTCAATGATGGAAGAGCCCAACACATCAGTACAAAAGATGAGGCTGAAGCATTTGCAGCAATCTTCAGCCAGAAGTGCAAAGTGGATGATCCATCTTGGTTTCCTTCAGTGGTCCCCAGCATTACAGATGCCAGTCTTCAGTCAATTCAATTCACTCCACATGATATCAAGAAAAGATTGGAGACGTTGCATAGTGCAAAGGCTTACAGGCCCTGACAACAATCTGGCAATAATATTCAAGACCTGTGCTCCAGAATTTGTCACTCCCCTAGTCAAGCTATTCCAGTACAGTTAGAATGCTGGCATCTGCCCGACAATCTGGAAAATTGCCCAAGGATGTCCTGAACAAGAAAAACAGGACATACAACCCATAAGACCATAAGACATAGGAGTGGAAGTAAGGCCATTCGGCCCATCGAGTCCACTCCGCCATTCAATCATGGCAGATGGGCATTTCAACTCCACTTACCCGCATTCTCCCCGTCGCCCTTAATTCCTTGTGACATCAAGAATTTATCAATCTCTGCCTTGAAGACATTTAGCGTCCCGGCCTCCACTGCACTCTGCGACAATGAATTCCACAGGCCCACCACTCTCTGGCTGAAGAAATGTCTCTGCATTTCTGTTCTGAATTTAGCCCCTCTAATTCTAAGGCTGTGTCCACGGGTCCTAGTCTCCTCGCCTAATGGAAACAATTTCCTAGCGTCCACCCTCTCCAAGCCATGTATTATCTTGTAAGTTTCTATTAGATCTCCCCTTAATCTTCTAAACGCCAATGAATACAATCCCAGGATCCTCAGCCGTTCCTCGTATGTTAGACCTACCATTCCAGGGATCATTCGTGTGAATCTCTGTTGGACCTGCTCCAGTGCCAGTATGTCCTTCCTGAGGTGTGGGGACCAAAACTGGACACAGTACTCCAAATGGGGCCGAACCAGAGCTTTATAAAGTCTCAGTAACACAACGGTGCTTTTATATTCCAACCCTCTTGAGATAAATGACAACATTGCATTCGCTTTCTTAATCACGGACTCAACCTGCATGCTTACCTTTAGAGAATCCTCAACTAGCACTCCCAGATCCCTCTGTACTTTGGCTTTATGAATTTTCCCACCGTTTAGAAAGTAGTCCATGCTTATATTCTTTTTTCCAAAGTGCAATACCTTGCATTTACTCACATTGAATTCCATCAGCCATTCCTGGACGACTCTCCCAAACTGTCTAGATCCTTCTGCAGCCTCCCCACTTCCTCAGTACTACCTGCCTGTCCACCTAACTTTGTATCATCGGCAAACTTCGCTAGAATGCCCCCAATCCCTTCACCAGATCATTAATATATAACGTGAATAGCTGCGGCCCCAACACTGAACCCTGCGGGACACCGCTTGTCACCGGCTGCCATTCCGAAAAGAACCTTTTATCCCAACTCTCTGCCTTCAGTCAGACAGCCAATCCTCAATCCATACCAGTAGCTCACCTCAAACACCATGGGCCCTCACTTGCTCAGCAGCCTCCCGTATGGCACCTTATCAAAGGCCTTTTGGAAGTCTAGATAGACCACATCCACTGGGTTTCCCTGGTCTAACCCAGCCAATTACTGTCCCATCAGTCTACTCTCGATCATGAGTAAAGTGATGGAAGGTGTCATCGAAAGTGTTATCAAGCAGCACCTCCTCAATGTTGCCCAGTTTGGGTTCACCAGGGCCAATCAGCTCCTGACCTCATTGCAGCCTTGATTCAAACATGGACAACAGAAGTGGTGAGGTGAGAGTGACAGCCTTTTACATTAATGCTGCATTTGATTGAGTTTGGCATCAAGGAGCCATGGCAAAACTGGAATCAATGGGTATCGGGGCAAGCTCTCACTGGTTGGAGTCATAACAGGCACTGAGGAAGATGGTCATGATTGTTGGAGGTCAGACATCTCAGCTGCAGGACATCACTGCAAGAGTTCCTCAGGGGAATGGCCTAGGCCCAATCATCTTCAGTTGCTGCATTAATGACCTTCCCTCCATCGTAAGGTCAGAAGTAGGGATGTTTGCTGATGATTGCACAAAGTTCAGCACCATTTATTACGCCCCAGATACTGACGCAGTTCCCATTCAAATGAAACAAGATCTGGACAATATCCAGGTTTGGGCTGACAAGTGGAAATTAACATTCGCGCCACACAAGTGTCAGGCTCTGACCATCACCAATAAGAGACAATCTAACCACCGCTCCTTGACATTCAGTGGTGTTGCAAGCACTGAATCCCCCACAATCAACGTCCTGGGGGTTATCATTGACCAGAAACTCAACTGGACTCACTACATAAACACAGTGGCTGCAAGAGCAGGTCAGAGGCTGGGAAAACTGCAGCAAGTTTTCACCTCATGACTCCCCAAGGCACAAGTCAGGAGTGTGATGGAATACTCCACACCTGCCTCCAACAACACTCAAGAAGCTTAACACCATCCAGGGCAAAACAGCTGGCTTGATTGGTTGTTGTAAAAACTCATCCTTGTCTCTCATGTCCTTCACTCATGTCCTTCATGTGTTGTAATTATCTGGTCTGTCCTATATGTGACTCCAGCCTCAGCTCACTAGTGTTGATTCTTCACTGCCCAATTGAGCAAGCTACTCAACTCAAGGGCAATTAGGGATGGGCAACAAATGTTGGCCTCACCAACAATATCCACATCCCACAAAGAATAAAACAGAATGTCAGATCTTGACTCAAAAAATATCTCGTCATAGCAGTTAACCTCATTAACTCTGCAGAAGAAAGGGAAATGTCAGTTCAAGTATCACCTTTGCTCACTATCAATGTCACATTAGGATGAGCTAGATTCAAGATACAACTCTGATGCTTCTTATCGTTAAAATTCAAACTGACACCAATAGCTGAATTTCCTTAGTCATTCCTGGCTGACCAGCTAGAAGGCTAGATTGTGGGAAAAGAGAGAAACACTGTGTCAGGAGAGCCTTCCAATGCTTTGCCTCACAGGGGTAGATATCTCCAGGTCGCTGCCTACTCCACAGAGTTGAGCTGACAATTATACTGGTCATGGCCTCAATTTGGGTGACTTTGAGGCCTTGTCAGCATTTTCAGCTCAACAGAGACAGTTTGTCTTATACAGATCAGTATCAGGGAGCTGTCAATACAGCTAGAGGTTGCCTTTTCTAATGATCATAGTCTTGGCCAAGCCATATGCAGAGAAGTTATCTTCCTCGGTCCCAATGGATCTTCTGGCCTTGATCTTGTTTCTTTCTTCATTGCTTTGCAGCTCCTTGAGGGCTCCTAGTGGAAGGTCAGTGATCATTGTTAGAGATCAGACTTGCCACCCCAGAATATATTATGGAGAACTTAGACCCTACCTTCTGTTTATTTTAAAGGCAATGTGTTGCAGATATGATTCGATTGCTCCAACATGAAGCTTTAATTAAAACACATTTCATTCTTACAATGCAATTAAAATGCAACAAAACGAAGAATTGGTATAACTTTACTCTATTAACATACTTAACCACTACTCATCAACTGTTCCAACATAGACAGCATCCCATAAACTCACCCTTTGGCAAAAATGCAATGCAGTGAAACAATTGCTGTCTCTCCAGTCCAGGAGAAAGAAACAAGTGGCCTTTCTGATTTTTGAGAGGAAAGCTCTCTAAGTCTTCAATCTAGCGCGGAGAGAACTCGGGCTGTCCATTCCAACAGCTAACTAACAAAAAGAAACAACTGCGAGTAAAACCAGGGTTAGAACCTAGAACATAGAACATTACTGTGCAGTCCAGGCCCGTCGTCCCTCAATGTTGTGCTGACCTGTGGAACCAATCTGACGCCTAACTGTGCTACGCTATTCCATTTTCATCCATATGTTTATTCAATGACTGTTTAAATGCCCTTAAATTTGGCGAGTCTATTACTGTTGCAGGCAGTGCTTTCCACTCCCCTCCTACTCTCTGAGTAAATAAACTACCTCTGACATCTGTTTTATATCTTGCACCCTTCAATTTATAGCTAGGAAAAAGGTTCTTACTGTCCACCTTATCTAACCCTCTGATTATCTTATATGTCAAAATTAAGTCACCTCTCAACCTTCTTCTCTCTAACGAAAACAGCCTCAAGTCCCTCAGCCTTCCCTCATAAGACCTTCCCTCCATACCAGGCAACATCCTAGTAAATCTCCTCTGAACCCTTTCCAAAGCTTCCACATCCTTCCTGTAATGTGGTGACCAGAACTGTACGCAATACTCCAAGTGCAGCCGCACCAGAGTTTTGTACAGCTGCAGCATGACCTTGTGGCTCCGAAACTCAATCCCTATACTAATAAAAGCTAACACACCATAAGCCATATTAACAACCCTATCAGACTGGATGGCAACTTTCAGGGATCTATGTACATGGAGATCACTCTGCTTATCTACACGACCAAGAATCTTACCATTAGCCCAGTACTCTTTATTCCTGTTACTCCTTCCAAAGTGAATCATCACACATTTTTCCGCATTCAACTCCATTTGCTACCTGTCAGCCCAACTCTGCAGCTTATCTATATCCCTTTGTAGCCTGCAACATCCTTCAGCACTGTCCGCAACTCCATTGACCTTAGTGTCATCCAAAAATTTACTAACCCATCCTTCTAAATCCTCATCTAGGTCATTTATAAAAATGACAAACAGCAATGGCCCCAAAACAGATTCTTGCAGTGCACCACTAGTAACTGAACTCCCGGATGAACGTTTCCCATCAACCACCACCCTCTGTCTTTCAGCTAGCCAATTTCTGATTCGAAGTATGAGAAAGCAGCCCACGTGGTACCACATAGAATCCAGTATATCAAATATCTACTCCATCCATCATTGCACAGTAGTAGCAGATGCACACAGACATTCACCAAGGCTCCTTCGATAGCTTCTTCCAAACCCATGATCACTTCCATCCAGAAAGACGTGGACAGCAAATACATGGGAACATCACCATCTGCAAGTTCCCCTCCAAGCCACTTACCATTCTGACTTGGAAATAATATCGCCATCCCTTCAGTGTCACTGGATCAAAATCCTGGAATTCTCTCCCTAAAGGAATTGTGGGTCAACCCACAGCAGGGGGACTGCAGTGGTTCAAGAAGGCAGCTCACCCCCACCTTCTCAAGGGCAACTAGGGACGGGACTAAATGCTGGCCTGGCCAGTGACACCTACATCTCTATGAATGGCCAGCACCTGCAAGTTCCCCTCCAAGTGACACCTACATCTCCATGAATGAGGAAATTTCAATTCAGTGCCCCAAAAGGAGCATCCTTCCTGAGCAGCAGATGTCCTTTGAATCAAGAAGTGTGAAACATGTGAAGTTTCTTGTGACAATTCCTAACAGTTCAATGTCAGGTCTTGGGCCATCACAGTGAGAGTATTCCTTGCTAAATAAGTTCAGGACAGAATCAGGGACAGGTCCTTGCAGCCAACTTTCACAACTGGGGTCTCAGAACAAATCCCTTGTGTATTTGTGAAGAGATAGAAACAACATTGCACATTCCTGAACAGTATCCACTCAGCAAGTGAGAGCTGTTTTGGCACCATGGAAGTGCTTTAGGAAGTCTGGTTCAAATCCTCCCCGACTCCCACAGCTCTATTCAAACAGGTTGACGTAGTTTGATATCCATACTCAGCAAATGTTCTCTGGGTCTGTGTAAGCCTAATCCCACCCACTCCTGATTCTGTTATCTTACTCTGAAAAAACTCCCAGGGAGAAACCCAGAGCTATTTCCAATCTGCCTGTTGGAGACACCTTGGCAGCACTGTGACAAAACCCTTCTTCAACAGAAACAGGACAGAACACATCTCTTAAAGGCACAGTTTCGTCACATCATAGAGGAAGAATAATCACTTGGGTGAGATGAGAAATGTTGCTTAGTGAATAGGAAACAATCCAACACAAAGAAGCTTCTTCATATCACAAAAGCTGGGGGCATAAGTGGTGGTGTCACTGGATGAGTAGTCCAGAATCTTAAGTTCATAGTTTTGAGTAGGTTCGAATGCCACATGGCAGCTGGTGAAATTTGAATTCAACAGAAACCAGAAATAAAAGCTAGCCTAACGGTAAAAACTCACCTGCTTCATTAACGTCCTCCAGGGAAGGAAACTGCCATCCTTACCTCGTTTGACCTACATGATTTCAGACCCACAGCAATGTAACGTAATGCTCAAGGGCAATTAGGATGGGCAAGAAGTGCCGGCCCAGCCAGTGACACCTACATTTAATGAACAAGTGAACAATAGGAGAGGAAACTGGAAAAAATAAATTATAACAGAGAACATTTGTGTTGATACTACCCTATAGAGAACATGTTGCAAAAAACAAAATGGAAGTAAGGTGGCAATATCATAACCTATTTCCAGAGCAATTACTGATTCAGCAGGAGGCTGAGGAATTTGAGTATACTTTTTGGGGTAGATCTTGACTTTATATTATAGTGTGAGTAAAAAGATGTTGGCAATCCAATTTATAACTGTCCTGAAATGTATTTCATTTTCATTTTAAGGTATCGCACAAAAACAAGCCCTAACCCTTTGAACTCATGAACAAACTAGAATTCCAATCTTCTCCTTTCCTGAAAGTGCTGATACATGCTGGGATTTAGTTCTGTGGGCAATGTCTGACTTTCTTTCATTTTTTTTTTAATGGGATGCGAATGCCACTTTATGCTCACCTCTAATTTCCCTTGAGAGTGTGCTGAAAGAGCCCCCTCTTAAACCGTAATCGGTTTATTATAGGTGCACCCATAATGTTGTTAGGGAGCTAATCCCCAGGCTTTTGACCCTATTGTAGCAAAAAAATGATACATTGCAAACTCAGAAAGTATGGCTTGAAGGGAAACTTGCAGTTGGTAGTTAGTGAATCACAGAAGTGTTATAGCGCAGAAGGAGCCATTTAGCCCATCATGTCTGCAACAGCTCTACCAATAAGCATCATAACTTTGTGTCATTCTCCTACTTTGTCCCCATACCCTTGCACATTGTTTCCATTTGAATAATCATTCAAGTGAATGCCTCAATTAAACCTACTTTCACCACACTTTGAAACAGTACATTCCAGACCCGAAACATTCATTGCATGAATTTAGTTTGTCTCACATCACCCTCACTTATTTAACAAATCACCTTAAATCTGTGACCTCTCATTCTCAATACATTTATGAGTAAGATCTGTTTTCCCTGTCTATTCTATCCTGCACCCTCATGAATAGGAACATTTCTGTCAGGTCTCCTCTCAACCTTCTTTCTAAAGAGAATACTCCCAACCACTTCAATTTGTCCTCATTCTGAGGTTTCTCATCCGTGGTATCAATCTTGTACTCTCTGCAATGCATTCACATCCTTCCATTAGTCTTATGCACAAACTGAACATTAGCTGAGGTCTAACAAGTGTCTATAAAAGTTATTCTTGTACCCTAAGCACCTATTAATAAAGCCCAGAATATTGTATGCTTTATTAACTGCTGTCTCTACCTGTTCTGCCACCTTCAATGATCTGTACATCTATACATCCAGGTTCCACTGCTCCTACACCCCTTTAGATTTATGCAGCTTATTTTGTATTGTATGTCCAAGTTCGTCCTACCAAAATGCATCATTTCACACTTCACTGCACTGAACTTCATCAGTGGATAGCAATAAGCTGTGTTAACCTTTACAATTAGTCCAAAAATACAGAAGTGTATAGTGGTTCAAAAAGGCTGCTTGTGACTACCTCCTCAAACACAACTAGGAATGGGCAATAAATGCCGACATGGCCAGTGGTTCTCCTTTCCTGTGAACGAATCTTTTTTAACAGTTCTTTGTAAAGTGCCTGCATTGTCCCTCTTGTGATCAACTATCTCAACATTAACTTTGGACCCAATCTTGGGTCTTCCTGATTTGTACAATTCAATATGACAACAGGCAGTGTATTTGTCCACAGTCAATGACGAAACCTTCAATAAATGTTTATATGAGTCCTGTCACAATATCCTTGACTAGTTATCATTTCTTTAAGGAATTTATCTTATTGATTCTTTTATTTCTTGGTGTAGTTAGAGAATTGTGCACATAATCTTTATTGTCTGCCTTCTGGAGATTTCCTATATATGTGAATCTCATTCTTTCTTTCAGGAGAAGTCTTGGTGTGGAACAAGGCCAAACTGTTTACGTAATATTGGCAGAAACAAATGGCAATAAAAATCTCAATGAACTGTGAAGAGCAGCAGTGGAACTACTGTTGAACAGGATGACTGCATTTCTGCCTGTGTCGCTACAGACCTTCGTGGAAATCCAAGCAGACACAGAACATCTGTGGTATGTGTCTATAAGGCATGCCAACTGAAGGATAGACCTCTTCAGCAAAACCCTGGGAGCTCTATCATTTCATATCATCAAGCTTTGAAAAAAAAAATTCAAGTACTACTCAAGGCTTCTGGATGAGTAGAAGAAAAATAGTAAGCAGTGCCCTGAGAGATTAATTGACTAGGGCAATGGCAGAAAAGTTTGACTGCATCACCCATGCCCATGGGTTTGATCTAGGTGCTCGTTACATCGAGTTGAAACCTTTGGGATATGGTGCCAACGGGTTGGTTTTTGCAGCAATTGACAGCCAAAGTTACCGTAAGGTTGCAGTGAAGAAGATCATTATTAGTGACTCCAGAAGTATCAAACACGCTCTACGAGAGATCAAAATCATCCGTCGATTGGATCATGATAACATCGTAAAGGTTTTTGAGGTCCTTGGCCCCAAAGGAAGTGAAATACCTCGTGATATCTGGAGGTTGAGTGTGGTCTACATAGTCCAAGAACACATGGACACGGACCTTGCTCGCCTTTTGGAGCAGGGCCCCCTCTCAGAGGAACACGCTAAGCTTTTTATGTATCAGCTACTTCGCGGACTCAAATACATTCACTCAGCTAATATACTACACAGAGATCTAAAGCCAGCCAATATCTTTATCAACACCGAAGATCTTGTGTTGAAAATTGGTGACTTTGGATTGGCAAGAATTGTGGACCCGCATTATTCACACAAAGTAAGTAAGCTACATTAAAGCTCATTGGCTTAACTTAGTGTTGAATTATCCAGCACTGTCAGCTGTTAAATTCAGTCACTGGGGTAGGAAACTACAATCCACCTGCAGATCGTATAAAAATAAATATTTGTGTCCAAATGTCTTGATTTTATACTCAGAAGGACTGGGCAGCAGTAAGTACCTGAAGATGTGCTGAATGCTGCTTTTACATTGATTGCTTATAACAAAATGAATGGGACTAGCACCTTGTGTAGCTTTAAATGCAAAAAAGCCTCCCTTAACTTAAGGCAAAAATGGAGATCTGCAAGCTGGCTTTGTTTACATTCAGAGACTCATTCAAATGAGGAAGCTAAAGTCAAGATTAGAGTGGTGCTGGAAATGCACAGCAGGTCAGGCAACATCTGAGGAGCAGGAAAATCGACGTTTCGGGCAGGAGCCCTTCATCAGGGAGCTAAAGAGCCAGCATTCCTTTATTGTAATGGCACAGTATGACATTGTTGATAAATGTGTTGCTGGAAAAACACAGCAGGTCAGGCAGCATCCAAGGAGCAGGAGAATCGATGTTTCGGGCATAAGCCCTTCTTCAGGATTCCTGCTCCTCGGATGCTGCCTGGCCTGCTGTGTTTTTCCAGCACCACATTTTTCAATTCTGGTCTCCAGCATCTGGTCTCCAGTATGACATTGGCCATAACTAAACACTCTAGTGATATACTGGGCCTGAATTTCTAGGTCTCCTGCTCCTCCACTAGATGTGCAGAGGAATAAGTACATGGCCATAACCAAAAGAGGATGTTGACCATGTCCCAAATCTCAGTCATGGGGTCAGTTTAATAATTAGCACGGGTTATCCAATATCTCAAAAGAAATGTCAAATAATTGTTGCAGTATCTTACTGCTCCTTACAAGGAATCTGTAGACCTTTAACTGACTTCAGATTTAGAAAAATGTACTTCCTCCCTGTCGGACAACACTGTTATAATTGCTCCTTAAAACCACAGCATGGGACTCATGGCAGTTGGCAGTAAGGTCTCTGCTTAGAATTACAGCAAATATACTGGTTGTAATTCCTAGGATTGCTCAGTAACATTCACAGGCATATCCCAATGGATTGGGTAGGGGGAACAGGAAACTTGCCTATTGCTTCCCAATCCCACCCCCCTACTCCTCACTAATCAGAGTCTTCCAAGGTTCTTAAATAAGATGGTACGGTTGCTGTGCACTTTCCAGCTATCAATGCTTAATCTAACCTTCCTCCCCCAAGATATGCAAGTCTATTACTGCCATATTGCTTTGTGATCCCAACATTTCCCAAAAAGTCTGGTTTCTGCCCTGCCAACCCGACCTTGTAAATTATAAATTCTAAGTTATAAATTCAATCCTCTGTGATTGCAGTCATAGTATACTATCACTCATTGACCTGTTTTCCATGATCAATTGCTACATCCATCATCATTGTCTCTGCTTCAGCTTTTATGTATCCCTGTGGGGGTCCTCATACACACAATAATAATTACTTGGCCGACCCCGCAGTCAACTCTGTGTATTCCAAGACTGTTCATAACCATCACTGCC
Source organism: Chiloscyllium plagiosum (assembly GCF_037043375.1). NCBI lineage: Eukaryota > Metazoa > Chordata > Chondrichthyes > Orectolobiformes > Hemiscylliidae > Chiloscyllium > Chiloscyllium plagiosum. Next base: position 130,381,209 of record NW_028270139.1, on the reverse strand, counting down.
AGCCTCAGTTACACAACCACATCTGTATTATTAGTACACCTATCCAATTTCAATTAATCAGGTCATCTTTCAATTGAATATTGGGAAACTGAAGCCATTTTATTCAGCTCCTGCATAAATAGATGACTGAAATTTCCATTCTGGCTATTGCACACAAACTGACTCTCTGGGCATGCAAATGTCAATGTTGTTTTTAACCCTGTGCTGAGCTCCACAATCCATATCCTATCTGTTAACAGCCCTTGCAGCCTACTTTCACTTCTGCCACAATACCCATCTTCATCCCTAATTCATCACTTGCTCTAGAGAAACCTTCCTGCTTCTATTATCTCAAGCCTTGTAAAACATTCTCTTCACTGTCCACTGAGCTTCTCCTAGTACAAACTTCCACATGTCCGGAATAGTGGCTGCCACACTCTAACTCACAATAAATACTGCCCCTACTAACCTCCCCTAGCTCCCTGTTTCCTTAACTGGTCAATTAAGTTGATGTGACTTTCCCTTTCCTTTTAGAATCGTAGAGCTATACAGCATGGAAACAGACCCTTCAGTCAAAATTATCCATGTTGACCAGGCATCCTAAATTAATCTAGTCCCATTTGCCAGTATTTGGCCCATATCTCTCTAAATGCTTCCTGTTCATATAGCCATTCAGATGCCTTTTAAATGTTGTAATTGTACTAACCTCTACTACTTCCTCTGGCAGCTCATTCCATACAAAGCACCACCCACTGTGTGAAAAAGTTGCCGCTTAGGTCCCGTTTATATCTTTCCCCACTCACCTTAAACCTATGCCCTCTAGATTTGGACTGCCCCACCTTGTGGAAAAAATCTTGGCTATTCACCGCATCCAAGCCCCTCATGATTTTATAATGTTCTATAAGGTCACCCTTTAGCTTCCGACGCTCCAGGGAAAATAGCCCCAGCCTATTCAGCCTTTCTCTATATCTCAAACCATCCAAGTCTGGCAACCTTCTTGCAGATCTTTTCTGAATTTAAAGCATGAGCTGAATGTGTTAGGTGGTGATTGATACATCACCACTCCCCCTCCCCTCCCAATTACCAAGAAAGCCAGACTTATCAATCAGCTCTTTATGAGCTGTCCAGCAAAAGTGGGCGAGTTTCTCGACCTATCATCGACCTTGGCACTGGTGTCCCAGGTGGTTCGATGCTGTCAACCAATCAGAGGCCAGCAGCTTCTCCCCGTGTCTGCGTGGGTTTCCTCCGGATGCTCCGGTTTCCTCCCACAGTCCAAAAATGTGCAGATTAGGTGAATTGGCCATGTTAAATTGGCCGTAGTGTTAGGTGCAGGGGTAAATGTAGGGGAATGGGTCTGGGTGGGTGCGCTTCAGCAGGTTGGTGTGGACTTGTTGGGCTGAAGGTCCTGTTTCCACGCTGTAAGTAATCTAATCTAAAAAAAACCCATCTTCTTGTCACAGGGTAGCAGAAATTTGGAGAGAAATGTCAGGGGTGGGGAAGAGTGCGGAGGGAATTGAAAGTAAGGGCAGAGGGTGGCTTTCAGAGGCCACTCCTTGCCCCTTACCTGTGCCTCTAATTGCCCCCTAATTACCCCCACCACCTTCAATCCACAGGTGCATGTGGTTTGACAAACTATCTACTTTTCCTGCCTGCTGGGAAGGCAGGTAATTGAGCCGATGGTGAGTGGAGGCTGTTAAGTGACCTTAATTGATGAGGTTACAGACAAAAAAAACTGCAGATACTGGATTCCAAGGTAGACCAACAGGAGGCTGGAAGAACACAGCAAGCCAGCAGCACCAGGCTTTGGAGAAGTCCAATGTATCCTGTACAGTTTCGGATGTAACCCTTCTTCAGGACTGGGGGTGGGGGGTGTGCAGGGTGGTGAAATGGGGATAGGTGAAGACAGGTAGAGGGTATGACCTGGTTGGTCAAAGGGACGAACAAATCCAGTTGGTGGCTGGAAGGAAGGGTCAATTAGAGGAATTGAAAAGAAGGGGAGGAGCTGGGAAGGGAGTCAGGTGATGGGAAGGAAAGTTCTTTGAAATTGGAGAACTCAGTGTTGAGTCCTGATGGAGTGATAGGTGAGGACAAAGGGTCCCTGTCTTTATTGTGTTTGGAGGGGTGTGGGGTTAGAGCAGTGGAACAGGGAATGGAGGTGGTGTGGTGGAGGGCTGTCTGGATGACAGAGGGGGAAAAAGCACGTTGTTAAAAATAGGTGGACATCTGGGATGCTTGGGGGTAGAATGTCTCCCCATGCGAGCAGATGAGGCTGAGTCGGAGGAATTGGGAGAATGGGATGGAGTTCTTGAAGATACTGGGTGGAAGGAGGTGTAGTCCAGCCTGGAGGACTCAACATTGAGTTTTCCAAATGCAAATGATCTCCCTTCCCTTCCTCCGACTCCCTTCCCAGCCCCTCCCCCCTCTCTTCCATTCCTCTGACTGACCCTTCCTTCTCGCCACGAACCGGATTCATTCCTCCCATCGACAAAACAGGTTGTGCCCTCTACCTGTCTCCATCTATCCCCACCTCACCACCCTGCCCCCCCTTTGATTGATCTGGTGGCAAGAATGGAGAAATCATCTCTATAGGACCAACTCATCTATTCATTTCTCCTTCTCACCATCTCCAGGGAGGATAATTTATGCCTAATGACCTTATCTATGTTTAGAAACCCCTCTGTAATCTTGCCTCAATCTTGCACTTGCATCTGCACACCCCAATGTATCCTGTACAGTTCTTCAACTGTTATTTCAGTGATTGAAGAGTTTTGACCCACCTATTAGCACTTCTTCCTTAAACTTCATTGTATCACCAATACCTATTTTGTATGTTAAAACTGAAGCAGAGTATTTTCTAACTACTTTCAACCATCCTTCTGAATACTCAAAGACCATAAGACATAGGAGCAGAAATTAGGCCATTCAGCCCATCAAGTCTGCTCTGCCATTCAATCATGGCTGATAAGTTTCTGTATTTTCAGACATAAGAAATCTTCTCTTGATTCAAGAATACATAGAGGAGGTCCAGGAGATTTTCAAATTTAAAATGGATTTCTTTGTTCACTGCTAAAGATCTGTTTAAGTTTGTTAAAAAGTGAAAATAATACCTTTTTAGAATTAACTATCAGACATAAAATATCACTTTAAAATGCTTTATCAGAACAAATCATTGTTTCTTCAAAAATGTTTACACTTTTAATCAAACCAATTATGTTGACCAAAAGTGTAATTTTCTAATGTCATTTTAAATTTGTGATTTTCCAATGCCTTCATTTTCCTTCATATACTTTTTGTGCTACAGTCACTGTAGGTCACACCACAATTGCCTGCTTTATTCACCCACTCTAACCTGCTCGGCTGAGCCTCACTCCAACCCCGGGCCAAGAGAGAATCTACCCTCAAAGGAAACCAGCTTCTTGCTACCAGAAGACCACAATATAGGCTTGTATAGAGGTTTATTTAATGTCAGTGGCAAATGCTGCCATCTTGCAAATGGCCACAAAATCCAGTGAACTCAGTGATGATAATGCCATTGAATATCAAGAGGGGTCATTGCCTGGCATTTGTGTGGCACGAATGTTACTTGTCAGCCCAAGCCTGGATATTGTGATTTGAAACTTCCTGAGAAACGTGATACAGGGGCTTTCCAAGTAATTCATTCTTCTTTCATCAGAATCTAAGAGAAAAAAAAGCCACATTTCAGATACTGAGTGATATGCTGTGCATTTTCAGTTTTTAAAAATTGCTTCCTTTTTCTCAGAAATGTGCCTAAAAACTCAGGATGGTGTTTGTATTTCCATCACCATTCAAGGTGATGCTAAAAATTGATTGATTCTAAACAGAGTTGCCTTAGAGATAATTTACTGTGAATTTGATGGTCACTTTATTCTGATTTTGGGGGAGTTTATTACGAGACAGAAAGGACACAGTCTGGGAGTTTTAACCTGATACATCACTGGAAACATTGTTAACTTCAATACCTGTGCAGTGACTTAGAAGAACCGCTTGCCTAACCTTTACAACACTTATTCAGCTTCTCTTTCACTGAATTCAGTGAGATGAATTTTGTACATTCTCTGAGCATAAAATCTGCTCTGTCACATCATCACTCACCTGTGATTTGTAAAAGTTACCCCCCTCCTCCACCACCACAGCTATCCATGTTCTATTACATTCATCTAATATGTTAAACTTTCAGAACTATCCTGCCTGACTTATTGGTTTCTGCTCATTCCACATTTCTTTATGTTCACATTATAGCTAGGAAAGTAATAATAATTACATCTTTGTATTCCTGCAAGCATCTTGCAAAACAGTAACAATAACTTCCATTCAAGGGGCAAAAAAATGAGTACCCTGTATTGCAATAAAATGAGACTGAACTTTTAAGAGTATTTGGTGTGCCATAGCTCGTAATTTTTCATCAAGGCATTGAATATAATAAGAATTCACACTGTATCCTACAGTATACTTCATAAATCATTCAGTGCAGCACCTAGACAAGGATGTGAAACAGACTAGGACAGATTGAATCAACACAGTGCACCACATTACCTGCGAAAGTGCATTACATAGAAATGTCCACATTATTTATTCACTGAGTGGAATGAAACATGTTGTCTGAGAAGCTTCATGGGTTGCAAATATTTAAATGAGTTCTGCCTATTCACCAGTTAATAGTTATTCAGATAATAAACTACATTAAACAAATATCATAAAGAACTGATTTCAAATAGAGTTTTTAACTAATTAATTATCACAATCAACATTAGGTATCACTGTGACTTTTGATTTATAGAGGGAGCTATCAGCAATGCCGAATATGTTTCACATTTTGATTTTTTTGGGGAATGCTTCAGTATGGGGGCTGCTTTGTCAGCCTACAGTGTAAGTTGGGAAAAGGAGATCTTAAGGTAAACTGACAACAACGTTGGCTGTCATTTATGGGACTTATTTAGAATACAGGGAAGACCTTTCTCCCCATTGAAGTGTCTACATGTGTGATAGGAAACCGTATGGTGGGCTTTACTCAGCACCATCTCCAGTAGATTATTCCTGCAATGCAATATCAGGAGCAAGGAGCAGATTTACATGGGTCACATTCGATATCTCACATGCTGGTGTTTAACTTGAAGCAATTTACAGGGGATCAGTGTAAAGTGTAGAGCTCTCATTTTGTTTATATTTTATTAGGTAAATGCTTGTTATTTGTTCAATTTTGGATTGTTTTTGTTAACAATCGTTTTACAACTTAAGGGCTGAATATTCATCTGTAAGCTGAAGGTGTAGGCTGTAGACAGTATGATAGAATTGTGACAAGAGTTCAAACCTTGAATTCTGATTTGATATCCAACAGGGTATATTTATCTAATATGCATAGGTAATCCTCCCCTCATCAGAAAGACTGGGACTAATGACTTTACTTGCTTGGATATTCAACGTTTACTGCCCTGGAAGTATTAGAATAGAATAGTCATTTATTGTCACTTGTACTTTTTACAAAAAAAACAGTGAAAAGTGTTTATATTGCCATACCGCAGTGCTTATATGAATAACAGAAGGCATACATAAGAAAAAGTTAAGACAATCTCCATTTAGTTCAATTCCCGGCTCCTGGGTTCAGGAAAAGACAGTGCCATTGCAAGATTGCCACACCAGACTACTGGAATACTGGGCCAGAAGCCGCTGTTGAAACAGGCCTGTTCAGAATCAGAATATCCTTTCTGAGTCATCGAAATCTCAGGCTGCAAGCTTCCACAGAATCCTGAAGGTGCCCCAAGGACCCACCTCATTGCTGGTTCTGTGAAGGAAGACATCACAAAAGCCACTGTAAGGAATCTCGGTTCGCTGGATGGTGGGCTGGGGCGGAAGCCACTTCATCATCGAAGCTGCCTCCGATGGGGTCTCAGGCAAAACAGTATTCACATCAAAGTCCGTGAAATCTTTCATCAGTTCCTGAGTTTCATACTATTTTCCAAGTGAAGAGTGTGAAGATGCAAAACCAACAATCACATTTAAAAAAGGGCACACCAGACACATTGTCCCCTATCAGCATCCCAAAGGGACCATTCCCTCTACAACACTTTGGTCTGTTCCTCTGACACTGAAACCCCTCGTTATTCTCCTGTAGTATCTTCCTATGAGATCACTGAAGGATCCAACAGTTGCTCTTTCACTTGCTCCCTCTTCTTTGTCCAAGACCCCACATACACGATTCAGGTGAAGTAGGGTTTACTTGTGCTTCTTTCAATCAAGTCTATTGTATTCACTACTCACAGTGCGATCTCTTCTACATTGATATAACCAAATGCTTTACGAAATATCCCTGCTCTATCCACAAGAATTATCCCGACCTTCCAGTTTTTTGCCATTTCAATAAACCATCTTGCTTTCATGTTAACATTTCTGTTCCAGGTCTGCTGTTTGAAACCCAATGCAAGTTGGACGAATGGCACTTTATTTTCAGCTTAGGCACTTTCCTGCATTCGTACTCAGCATTGTGTTCAATAACTTCAGACCTTGACATGTATCATTCATTTTGATTAGCTAATACTGCACCACTCGCCCTCCCCCCATCCTGTGTCTTGTTTACATGTGATTGTTCTCAGCAGAGCTGACCTCTTTTCTGCTATTAACGTGAACACATACTCTTCATCTGAATCTCTCCTCTACTACCAATAACACGCCTTTTGATCTGGGGCACTGTTTCCATTTGTTCTATTTGGTCCTCCTCCTCCTCCTCTTTTGTCAACAGCATAAAAACCCTACTTTTCCATCTCCTTTCAGCTCTGATAAACTCACATTGGATTCGAGATGTTAACACTGTTTCTGCCTGCACAGTTCTTCTGTGTTCCTCTTACACTTTATGTTTTTAATTCAGATCTCCAGCATTTCTAGTACTTTGACTTTATTTTTAAAAGGGTGTTTTATTCTCAATTTAAACATTCAATAGATAATTTCATGCCCATCTGACGATGATTGGTGAATAAACCTGGCCTGGCATACACACGTGACTCCATACCCACGGCGATGCCAGTCCACTCTTAACTGCCCTCTGGGCGGTTAGGGATGGGTGACAAACACTGGCTGGGGCATCCCATGAACGAATAAACTAAAACTCGGTGAGAAAAGACATCTGGATGGGAACATGAATAGGAAGGGGTCAGAGGGATATGGGCCAAGTGCTGGCAAATAGAACTAGATTAGTTTAGGATATCTGGTCAGTACGGACAAGTTGGGCTGAAGGGTCTGTTTCTCAGCAGTGCATCTCTGTGACTGTATAACTTGTTGATGGAACCATTATCTTCTTGAAGTATTCCATTTTAACCAGATGGAGGTTTTCTTTTAATCAGCTGAGGCACTTTTCATGCACAGTAAAGGCCCTCACGAATATGTTCAAATCAGATACTTTACAGCACAGAGATAATCAAAGATTTCACAGGCTGTACAGGCCAAGGAATTGATTCTCTATCGCCTTGAAATATAAATATTCTCCAACATGCTCACAGAGTCACTGATGTCTATAGCACAAAAAAAGACCCTTAGGCCCATCTAATCTGCACTGGTCAAAAACAAGCACCAACTATTCTTATCTATTTCCCTCTTACAGGCAATGACAGCTTTCTAGGATAATGTGATGTTTATAGGACAGGGTCTGAGACTCTTGACATTTCTTCCTGTCACTTTGTGATGTGGCAGGTGCTGCATTAATCAGAATAAGGTCCAACATAAAGTATTATGTCGAGGTATTCCACAGCCCCTCCTGTTGGAATGCTCCATATCCCATGTACGGAGTACTGTGCTAAGCCATTATTTGTGAGTGAAGTGAATACTGACTGCTTACATTGCTGAGAACATGTGCAGTTTCCTATGTTTCTCATGCAGGGATGCGTGTGTGCTAAGGGATTCGGCCACAGCTAGGGATTATTGTTGTTGCTGCTTAATGCAATAAAGGCCCAGAGTAGTGGAGAAGGAAACAGATGTACCTGAATGTCCAGGACCAACAGCATATAGATTCCAGTCTCCACACGAAGAGGTCACAGATTAAGATCCCCTCAGGATGTGTAGGAGATAGAGGAGGCCAGAGTCTAATGTCCTTGATGCCTTTCCTTCTAGATTTGCGAAGGGCAGTATCAGCATAGACTGAGGGTGACCTGGGGCACAGTGACTGCCCTATGCCAGCTTCTGGAGTGGGATTGATGACGTGAAGGGGCGAGTGACGATCCTGTCCCAGTGGCTGTCAAGGCAACAGCTGCACTGACATTTTATTGAACTGGCCCTTTCTAAGGAGCCACTGGGGACCTATGTGGGCTCTCTCAATCCTTGATCAACAAATATATTTGGATTGTTGTGCAATCTGATTTGTGGCAGATCACTCTGCTTCATCTTGTTTCCCTGTGATGAGATCAGTGTTGCAGCAAGGGCAGTAGGCTTTGGCAACGTAACATTGGCAGCCCCCATGTGCAGGGTGATAAAGACTGTCCATATGACACATTGACAGCACCATATCATTATGCAGCTGAGTTCATCAATAAAAAGTTCATCAATCTGTAAGTGATCTTTGATCATCAGGACCACATCTTAAGAAATCTGAACCAAGCATCCGAGGAGCTTCCACAATGCCTATATCCTTGAGAGCTCTCATGTTGCTGCTTAATTTAAGGGTTGGATGTCTTACAAGACTGGATACTGGGGGACAGGGACAGTGGCCAATGCTGATGATTCTGTTACATAGCCTCTGACTGACTTAGTTGATTTATTTATGGTCACGTGTATCTTGTTACAAAGTACAGCAAAAAGTGTTGTATGGTGTGGCCACTCTCCAGCGCCATCTTAAAACACAGTAAAATAAACCAAAACATCGAATATAAAGGCAGAAAGTGAATAAATAAAGGAAATGTCCAATTTTACAGTCCTTCTTGCTAAGTGCTCCATCATGGGACATGGGCCAAGGCCTTGGTGGCCAGGCATGGGTCCCCTTTGCTGTACTGCCACCGCTGGAATGAACATTGCCACTGTCTGGCGTTATCTCACCTTCACTGATGCCCCAGCCACTATGAGTCCTCCCTGGACCTTGCAATGCGGATGCCACCAATGCTGTTGGGTACTACACTGGCCCAACCTTGACTCCGCTGCCGCCATGAGTCTGCTTCGGGCCCACCTCACCGATGCAGCCATTGCTGATGCCGCCAGATCCCACACTGGGACCAAACTCGGCAAGAGGTAAGTCAAAATAATAGACGAGAGAAGAAAAAAAGAGTGAAGAGAGGAAAAACAGAAAGCCTTGACTGAGGCCAAGTGTGAAGGTAATGCAGCCCATTCTTCACACAGGGCCTGGGTGGAGCAGATAGTTGGCTTCCTGGAGATGAAGTTTTTCTCCTTGGATCAATCAAGGTGGGTCTTGCAGTATATTTTGGACAGAGCATGCCACATAATCCTAGCATGCTGTGCTCTGCATAACTGGAGCAGGCAAAGAGGAGATGAAATAGGGGCTGACAAACTAAGAGAGGCAGAAGCTTATCTTCTGACACGGAAGATGAAGACATTGAACAGGAAGGACATCAACGTCTACCTGATAAAAGTGGAGCAGTATTGGGCACTACATGACAGACAGGATTTATTGGGATTGGACAGGACAGATGCAGGGAGGATGGTCCCAAAGGTGGGGGAGTCCAGAACCAGAGGTCACAGTCTATGGATATGGAGTGAGCCATTTAGGAATGAGATGAGGAGATATTTCGTCACTCGGAGAGAGCAGTAAGCCTGTGGAATTCAATACCACAGAAAGCATTCAAGGCCAAAACATTGTATGATTTCAAGGAGCTGGATATAGCACTTGAGATAAGAGGGAAAACATGGGAACAGGCTATTGAGTTGGATGGTCAGAATGAATTGGGGAGTAAGCTTGAGGGACTACTGCTGTCCCTATTTTTATTTCTATGTATGATGTAATTGACATCTGATTCCAGTAGATGAGAGCTGGATGCACCGATTATTCATTTACTGTAAATCCATTAGTTCTTGAAAGGCAAGCAATCCATTTCTGTTCTAAAAGACAAGTGCAGCTTCTGTTTGTTTGGTTATTGTTCACTTTTGATCTTAGTGAATAAAATGTTTTGAAGCATTTGAAGGCTTTCCTGTGTGTGATGGTGCCACGTTGAACAATGATAATATGCTGAGCTACATTGGGCATTGGGAAAAGTATTGGGAATGTGGCTAAGGATGGGTAAGCTGTGTAGGTTGGTACTTACACACCCACAGATGTGGGAATATGCACATGTACACAAAACAAAATGTCAGCTGTGCTATCTCTATGCCCTGAGAAACGCCAGTTTGTGGTTGCTGCTCCACTATATGCACATTGAAGGACAACTCTAATTGGATAAGTGTCAGTTGTAAGACAAGAAGGACTTGCAGCAATGTATACTGTTGCAAATATGAGACTGTAACCTATTCTTCAGTATGCCTGACAGTAAGCCTGGATGTTTTATTGTAGGGTGGATGCTGGGAATTTGTTTCCGTCAGGCGGGGATACTAGGACCAGTGGGCACAGCCTTAGAATTAGAGGGCATCAATTTAAAACGGAAATAAGGAGATATTTCTTCAGCCAGAGAGTGGTGGGCCTGCGGAATTCACTGCCACGGTGCGCAGTGGAGGCTGGACGTTGAATGTCTTCGAGGCAGAGATTGATAAATTCTTAATCTCGCAAGAAATAAAAGGCTACGGGAAGAGTGCGGGTAAATGACGTTGAAGTGCCCATCTGACATGATTGAATGGTGGAGCGGACTTGATGGGTTTAATGACCTTACTTTCACTCCTATGTCGTATTGCCTTATGGTCTTATTATTGGAGATAATGGAAGGCTTGTATAGTTTTGCTGAAAATTTGCAAGGTATTCATACATAGATATAAAGACAACATTCATGGCAAAAAAAAAGTATTGCTAGCTAGGCTAGCACTTATCGCTTAGTTTGTTATGACTGGTTTCTGAGTCTCCCAATGTCCCAAGAAAATGTTGGAGGTATCGGGTTATATGTAGTTGTGGTAGAGATTGTTCAATTAATTTATAAAACATAAGTCTAAATATCCATTTGGTGAATAGTATATTCGGGGAGATGATGGCTGAAAATGTGTTGCTGGAAAAGCAACATTCCTGAAGAAGGGCTCATGCCCGAAATGTCGATTCTCCTGCTCCTTGGATGCTGCCTGACCTGCTGCGCTTTTCCAGCAACACATTTTCAGCTCTGATCTCCAGCATCTGCAGTCCTCACTTTCTCCTCGGGGAGATGATGATGGCCTAGTATCACTGGACTGTTAATTCAGAGACCCAGGAAATGTTCTGGGGATCCGGGTTCAATGAAAATTCAATAAAAATATGGAATTAAGCATCCAATGATGACCATGAATTGACTGTTGGAAAACCCCATCTGGTTCACTAATATCCTTTAGGGAATAAAACTGCATCCTCACCTGGTCTGGTCTACATGTGACTCCAGACCCACAGCAATGTGATTGACTCTTAACTGCCATTTGGGCAATTATGGATTGGTGATAAGTGCTAGCCTAGCTAGCAACGCTTTTTTTTGTCATGAATGAATAAAAAAATTGATGAATTTTTTATTTTTTATTGTTCCATACAGATTTGTTGTACGACTTGAATTAAACAAGATGGTCATGGAAGTGTTGTATATGTGCACTGTGAAATAAAGCAGTATCGATCCCTGTCAGAACTCATTCCATCAAAGAGATCGAAGAAGCAATCGTGTAAAATCACAATGTAATTACAAGGGCATGGTAATATAATCACAAGGGCATGGCATTATCATGTTCCCATTTTATTTTGTGTTGAGTAGATAGAGAGCAGTATGAGTCAATGCCTATAAAAATCAGATGCACTTTCCACTTAGGGAAGTGGCAATGTCAATGACAATGAGGAGATATTTAAAGCAGACACAATTTTGTCACAGCAACCTTTGTTCAAGACAATCTCATAACTCTTGAGAGCTGGAGGTATACCTACTATTCCATATCTAAAGAATAAGGGTCTTCTCTCTGAAGTTCACTCCATCTGCTGATTTGTACCTATCTCTCTAAGCAGACAATTAGCAATTGGCTTCTCCCAAAGAAGGCAAAGAAAATGTTCCTTCATAATTTATTTCCCACAATGATGAAGTAGGGATTGGAAAATAAGTGTTGTGGGAAATTTAAAGCTTTATCTTTACTCACATTCTACTGAACATTGGTGCAAAAGTTTACTAAAACACTGTTGTACCCATGCCAATGTTAAAAAGTTCCAGTTTGTGCAAATTATGCTTTTATTTTAGAAGTATTTGAACAATGCAGTACCTGCCAGGCAATAATATGCTCGGGTGTGTGCCTTATTGCTCAAATGAGAATGGCCTCAACGACTAAAGGAAGAGACTGAAGGTCAAGTCTAACATTTATCAACCAACACTAATTTGATAAAGCAGGTGACAAAGTCCATAATCTCAAGTGAATGAGACCTTATAGCCACGTTTAAGCATTTTAATAGGCTTTTCAAATTCTGTGTCATTGATAGGGAAATCAAAATTTTCTTTTTACAACAAGGGTCTCCAATTAGGGAGGTGGTTGTGGAGTAGTAATAATATCACTAGACCGATAATCCAAAGCTCTAGAAAATACTCTGGGGTCGTGGATTTGAATTCCACAATAGCAGATGGTGAAATGTGGATCCAGTAAAATCTGGAATAAAAATCTAGTCTAATAGCAACCATATAACGACTAATGATTATTGTAAAACTAATCTGGTACACTAACTCCTTTAGAGGAGAAAACTGGCATCCTTACTTGATCTGGTCTACATATGACTTCAGACACATAACAATGTGGTTGACTCTTAACTGCCCCCTGGGCAATTAGGGATGGGCAATAAATGCTGACCTAGACAGAAGCACTCCGATCTTGTGGATGCAGATAAAAAATTAGACTGTCTTATTTTTTAAAATTCCAGATTTTATTGGAGCGGCACAGTGGCTCAGTGGTTAGCACTGCTACCTTACAGCATCAGGGACCTGGGTTCGATTTCAACCTCGGGCGACTGTGTGGAGTTTGCACATTCTCCCGTGTCTGCGTGGGTTTTCTCCGGGTGCTCTGGTTTCCTCCCAGAGTCCAAAGATATGCAGGTTAGTTAAATTGGCCATGCTAAATTACCCATAGTGTTCGAGGATATGTAATCTCAGTGCATTAGTTAGGGGAAGTCTAGAATAATTGGTGCAGGGGAATGGATCTGGGTGGGTTACTCTTTGAAGTGGCGATGTGGACTTGGAGGGCCAAGTGGCCTGTTTCCACAGTAGGAATTCTAATTGAATTCACATATCACCATCTGTCATGGTATCATAGAAACCCATATCTCCAGGATATTAGCCTTTAGTTCTTGATCACTCATCCAATGACATTACTATTACTTCACTATCTTACCTGTATAACCCTAGCTTCAACTTGAAAAGTCAGAGCAGTACACAGCATTCCCAGTTTCGAGAAAAGGCCTGGGACGGCCTAAATGAGCAGCTGTCATTGTTTTCTTCTGCTCCCAGTGGAGGTACCGGGGATTTTCCGAGCTTAATCAGTACCTCTGGTTGCAAACAGCATTCGTTATGAGCTAGAGGTGTTCTATTGAAACCACCGTATCGTGTGCTGGGGAAGATTTCAAGGAACTCTTCTAAATATTCCCCTTGATATAAGGGTAGATGATTGGAGGATCCATCCTCTGTTCTATCCTGAATTATAAGGCTTGCGCTCCATTCAATAGAATCGTGCAAGAAACAATTTCTTGTTCCAGTATGGCAATAAGACAGCAATCCTTCAATCTGCTCTGAGGACCAGAATGGACTTTTGGCTGTTCAGTAAAAAAAAACAAGACCAAGGTGAAAATATATAATTGGGAGGTGATGGGCTATTATTGCTGGACAGTTAATCCAGAGATCCAGATAATGGCAGATGGTGGAATTTGAATTTGATTAAAAAATCTGTAATCAAGAGTTTAATGATGACCATGAGTCCATTGTCAACTGTTGGAAAAACCCATCTGGTTCACTAATCCTGGTCCTTTAGGGAATGAAACTGCTATCCTGACCTGTGACTCCAGACCCACAGCAATGTGGTTGACTTTTAACTGCCTTCTGGGCATTTAGGGATGGGCAATAATGCTGACCTAGCCAGCGATGCCTACATCCCATGAATGATTAAAAATACACTGAGTAGGCCATGATTGGATTTGTGGCTGCAGTTTTTGAGAAGATTTGTAGCGCAGGTTGAGGTTCAGGTTGTAACTTTGCTCGCTGAGCTGGTAGGTTTGTTTTCAGTCGGTTGCTGTTCTGTCCTGCTTTCTATTTATGTATCTTGGTCTGTCAAGGTGGGTGATGTCATTTCCAGTTCTTTTTCGCAGAGGTTGGTAGATTGAGTCCAGATGTGTTTTTGGTGGAGTTCCGGTTTGAATGCCAGACCATTAGGAATTCCCATATGTTTCTCTGATTAACCTGTCCTAAAATGGATGTGTTATCCCAGAACAACAGTGGACTTCCATTCCTAAATGTTAGAGTGCCATGAACAGTCAGTGGAGAACTGCAGACCAGCATCTACAGGAAAGCAACAGACACAGACCAGATACTCAACTACAGAAGCAGTCATCCTAACACTCACATATGGAGCTGCATCACAACATTATTTAAATGGACCACAACACACTGGAGGAACTACAGGCAGCAGAAGAAAAATATCTATACAGCGTATTAAGGAAAAACAGGTACCCGATAAACACAGTCCACTGATTCTTAAGCAACAAACTCAAACAAGAAGACACAACACGCCCAGAGACTCTAGCTACACTACCATACATCAAACACATCACAGAGATGACTACCAGACTACTGTGACTCCTTGGCATCATGGTAGCCCACAAACTTACCAACACACTGAAGCGGTTACTGATGAACTTAAAGGACCCTGTACCAACAATCAGTAAAACTAGCCACCAGGATACACAAGCACCAGCTAGCTACCAAACGGCAGAACCAACTATCACGAATATCCTTACATACAGTCTGAGAAGGACACCACTTTGACTGGGATACACATCAATCCTAGGACAGACTAACAGAGACTCATTCGGGAGTTCCTAGAAGCCTGGCATTCTAACTGGAACTCCATCAATAAAAACATCGTTTTGGACCCCATTTACCAACATCTGAGAAAAAGAACCAAAAGGGACATCACCCACCTTAACAGACCAAGACACCTAAATAGAAAGCGGGGCAGAACACCAGCACTTCACCAGAGGCTCACTAATGATGTTACCTAGCATGGTGATGAAACATCTGAGAACAAATCTACTAGCGCAGTGAACAAATTTACAACCTGGACTTCCGGATACTTGATAAAAAAAGATATTAGACCACGGTGAAAATATGATAGAAGTAGGCCATTTGGTCCCTCAAGCCTGTTCCACTATTTAATAAGACTATAACCTATCTAATTATGTCCTCAACTCTACTTTCCTGTCTCACCCCACATCTTTGATTCTCCCACCCAATCAACAATCTAACTCTGCCTGAAAAATATTCAATGACCCTGTCTCAGCTACTGTCTGGGGAAGAAAATTAAATATACTAACACTCTTATGAGGAAAAAAAGAATCCTCATCTCATTCTTAAATGGTAGATCCTTTATTTGTAACCTATGTCCCCTCATTCTAGTTTTTCCCACAAGGAAAACATCCTCTCAGCATCCGCTTGTCAATGCCCATTAATCATCTTACTTGTTTCACTAAGATCACCTCTCATTTTTCCAACAGTTACAGACATAATTTTTCCAGCATTTTTGTCATAGGATAACATCTCTCATCCCAGTAAATGTCAAGTTATCATTCCCTGAACTACATCTGATGATGTTAAATCTTTTCTCAAGTAAAGTGCCTAAAATTGTACACAGTACTTCAGATGTGGTCTCCCCAGTGTTCTGTACAATAGTATGCAAAGTGTCTGCACTATTATGTTCCATTTCCCTTGCAGTAAACAACAATATTCCATTTGTTTGTTATTCACATGTTGCAGCTGCAGACTAACTTCTTGTGATTAATGTGTCAGAACCCCAGATCCCTCTGTACTGCTGAGTATTGCAATCTTTCTCCATTTAAATTGCATGTCTTCATGAGTTCACATTTTTCCACATTGCTATTTTTTTTTGCCCACTTACTTCACTTATCTTTGTAAACCTTTTTTTGCCCTCCTCACTACTTTCTAGCCTATCTTTGTACCCTCCTCAAATTTAGCTGCCATACAGTCAATCCTTCCAACTAAATAAAGATTGTAAACAGTTGATGTCCCTGCTCTGATCCATAACAATCCACTAGTTGCAGCTTGCCAACCCAGAAATGACCCAGTTATCTGTACCTTCT
Source organism: Chiloscyllium plagiosum (assembly GCF_037043375.1). Lineage (NCBI taxonomy): Eukaryota > Metazoa > Chordata > Chondrichthyes > Orectolobiformes > Hemiscylliidae > Chiloscyllium > Chiloscyllium plagiosum. The sequence continues at coordinate 130,364,798 of NW_028270139.1, read as the reverse complement.
GCTTCCTGTTAGCCAACTAATCCTTTATCCATGATAATTTCTACCCTTACATTAGCATAGCAACCTTTTCTGTGGCATCTTATCAAATACTTTTTGGAAATCCAAGTACACAACATTGATAGATTCTCTCAGCCACATGGACAACATTTTCTTTTCCTGGAGATATCAGGCCTTCAATGTTCCTTCTTTCTCCTCATCAATTGGAGCTGCAAGGACCAATGCTTTCCTTATTGCAGACTTGCGAAGAATAAAACAGGCCAATTTCAGTCAGAATTCTCATGCTGGCCTGCCAGGTTCACTCAAGTCTATCTCTGTACTTAAAGCTGGATAAAAAGGCCGAATTTTACCAAAAATTGAGTGTCAATTTTGGCAAGTTCCATGGAAGGTTTCTCTCCGTGGACCCTGGCAGGTTTGCTCGCACTATCTTCTAAACTCACCTCATTATTTACATACCACATTCACAGTGAACTCTGCTCACTGTGTTCTCCCACTCATCACAGACAAGACTGCTGCCCACTGCCAAGATCTTGCAGAATTCCGAGCACCAGAAGCGCCCTTCAGGCCCAGCTATGCACCTGGTCAAGTGCCTGGCTCCTGTGAATTGCCTCACATTGTCAGACTGAGGGAAATTGATCCCTGGCTTTGTTGATGGGGACTGCGAGGTCCAGTTGGATGGGAGGTGTGTGGAGTAACTGCGCTTAGCATGTGCCCTGAGATGTCGGTACCTGGTGTCCAAAATGCAGGGCCAAAGGAGTAAGCAGTGAGCTGGAGTTGCCTGGGTGTCCACTCTGATTTTCATCTGGGAAATTGTCGCTATCTGGTTTCTATCCAGAGGGTGGGAGAATGGGAAGCTACATTGAAATGAAGTGAGATAATGTAATAATGAGGATGTTAAGAGATGCCTTTCACCACTTAATTGTGAGAATCTTGTCTCACTGTTATCCTTGGTCTCTGAGTAACAATCCATTCCATTGGCTAAATAATTCAGATACTGTGACTCAGCATAGAACAAAAACATTAAAAAAAATGAAATGTGAAGCAATTCTTTAAGAGGCCAAATACATACTTCCTCGCCATCTACTGTTGTGTAGCTCTGCTTATGTGGTAAACATACAGGCTTTATAATTACGTTAATGAGTTATTCTTGCCAAAGCCAGTTCAGTTAGATATCGATCCTACCAGTGCACTTGCCCAGTGCAAATATATGCTCTGATCTCAATGTCATTAGGTAATTGAGAGATTGGCAACCATTTTTAAATAGTCCCATCACAACATGCAGCAGAGATCCAATTAACTTTGATTAAAGGAGATAGTGTAAGGCAAGTGAGGGAAGAGGAGAAAATGAGACAGGGAATATATCATGATAGAATTTGAGCTGATATTGATGAGCTGGATAAAGGCCAACAGTGGATGAAAAATATAACAGAAAATGATGCAGTGTGAGCCAGCTGTCATGTTGTTTTGCTAAGACCTGTCTCTCACAAGGACATTGCTGAATTTCAAAGATATAATTTTCTACACTATATTGAGCCTTGAGAGGAAAAGGTATTGTTAATTCCTTGTATCTTCAACACAATTACTGGTTTTTTCTTGGCTTTTCCGTACTGCTTTTAAAACACTAATTGTGCTTTAGATTCTTATATTGTGAGAATGACAAGGGAGTTCTGACTTTATCAGTAACTGTTTTTTATTGTATTGCAAGAAACTGTGATACAGTCAAGGCTGTACTGTTAGAGAAAACTGGTTTGAGCAGGTAGGAGCTATTTGGCTCCAGTATAGTTTAAGTGCAATGACCTGATCTCAAATCTCATCAGTAATTGCATACACTTAAGAAATGAGAACATTGAGGGGAGAGGTTTGAAGGAATGTTTTGCAATCCGAGTCATTATCTTTATATCTGTTTGTTATGTCTTTCTGCTTTGCATGGTTTGGAAGAAGTGGGTTCTGGTTCAAGGAGCACTGGCACTAACAATGGGGAAGGAGAACCTTAGGGGTAGTTTACAGCTCAACTGTACCCCTTCACATTCAATTACATTATCATTACTGTATCTCCCAGTCAACATCCTGAGGGTTATCATTGACCAGAAACTGAACTGAGCTAGCTATACAAATTTAGTGGCGACAACAGCAGGTCAGAAGTTAAGAATCCTGCAGTGAATAACTCACCTCTTGAATCCCCAAACCTGTTCACCATCTACAGGGCACAAATTAGGAGTGTGATGGAATACTCCCCATTTGCCTGAATGGGTGCAGCTCCAACAACTATCAAGAAGCTTGACAGTATCCACAACAAAGCAGCCTCTTGTTTGGCATCATGTCCAGAAACATCCTGTCTCTCCAACATCGAAGTTCAGTAGTAGAGGTGTGTATCATCTACAAGAAATTCTCCAAGACTGCTTTGACAGCACTTTCCAAACTCCTGACCATTACTATCTAGAAGGAGAAGAGTAACAAATATATGACAGAAGTGGGTACTGCAGATGCTGGAGATTAGAGTCAAGATTAGAGTGGTACTGGAAAAGCACAGCAGGTCAGGCAGCATCTAATGAGCAGGAAAATCGATGTTTCAGGCAAAAGCCCTTCATCCTGCTAAGCTTTTCCAGCACCACTCTAACCTCAACAAATATATGGGAACACTACCATCTGAAAGTTCCTCTCCAAGTCACTCACCATTCTGACTTGAAAATATATTGTCTTTTCTACCTGTCGCTGAGTCAAAATCCTGGAACTTTCTCTATATGACATTGTGGATCTAGGTAAACTAAATGGACAGCAACAGTTCAAGAAGGCAGCTTACCACCACCTGCAGAAGGGCATCTAGGGATGGGCAATAAATGCTGGCTCAGCCAGCAATGCCCTTATTCCATGGATGATTTTTTTTTTAAATTATGTGACCTTTAAAATGGGGAATTCATTGTAGGCATCCATCTTATTGCAGCTCAATAATTACAAAGTACAGACAAAACTGTACAGGCAAGCAGTATTCCCTCTAATGTTTTTGGTGCATGAAATCTCAGAAGATCCTCAGACTGGCTGCGCAGCTTAGAGGGAAAGCTACCTGTGAGCTTGTAACTGTAGTGGTAGCCAAGATAAGGTAGCCAAGGTAGAGGAGTTGTTAGCAATGAGGGAAGAGTAATCTTTGCAACCAGGCCGAAGTGGAAAGGAGATGAGAATCTGGGGTTTGGATCAGTGGGTACAGCTATGACTCAGGTCCAGTGTAGATGGAATGTGAACATGGACCTCTGACATAGAGTTAGGAACAATATCCCTGTGCCACAAAACTCTAGCCTCAAACAGAGTTGGTAAGTAGTGAGGAGATTAGCAGGAGAATATCAATGGACGGGTCAGGCAAGCAGATCAGTAGCAAATGGAATTCAACTTGGAAAAGTATGATGCAATGCTAACAAGGGATTACACTATGAACGGTACGACCCTAGGAATACTGGGATCTTGGTGTGCATATCCACAGATTCATGAAAAAATCAGGGAAGATAGATAAGATGATTAAGCAGACATATGGGTTTGCCTTTATTAGTTGATGCATAGGAGACAAGAACAAGGTGGTTATGTAGGAATTGTCTAAAACTATGATTATGTCACAACTGGAGTACTGAGGGCAGCCCTGGCCCCTCAAGAGGGTACATGTGAGATTTATCAAACTATTGCCTGTACTTGAGGGTCTGAGCTATGAGGAAAGATTGGATAGACTAGGATTAATTGGACTAGCAATGCATAACACAGAACCTGTTAGAAGTGTGTAAGATTAAGGGGCATAGGTAGACTGGATAGGAAGGTGTTCTATTCCTTTAGTGGAGGGTCAATAACCAGGGAGCATAGATTTAAGGTAAGAGGTAGAAAGCTAAAGTGGAGGAAAAACATCATCATTCAAAGAGTAGTGTTGAGTCAGAAACTCTTGAAATATTTAACCCAAATTTAGGTGTGCACTTGTATTGTCATTACCTCCAGGGCCATGGACCAAGTGCTGTAAAATGGGATTAATCTCGTCAAATCTTTGTTGACTGGCATGGAAATGATGGGGGAATGGCCTCCCTCTGTGCTGTAAAAATCTGAGCCTATGAGTCTACAATTCAGGAAGAAGTTAATAGAGTTAATAGGAAGCTAGGCGTTAGTGTTAAGGTTATAAAGAAGCCTGTGCATAAATCGTAGTGCAGTACAGTTGAGAATGGGTGTTGAAAGTCTAAAAGTAGTAATTGCTTGATGCATTGGAGCCAGATTAGAGCACCTAAGAGTCACCTTGCCACCAAACATCTTCAACATGCCTTTACCGTGTGACATTTATTCTGCAAACACCCCATTGCTAGAGGACTTCAACATTATAATGCAAACAACATCTTCAACCTCTGGAGTGGCATTGCTACTCAGTGTCTGACAGGAAGGGAAATCACTGTAACAGAAAATTATTTACCAAAAATCAAGTCAGGTGACCACTTAGCTCCTTGATAGGCAGAAGATTTGGTAGACTTTTTAGTGGATGATAATCAGGGTGTCCTGTGCATTACGATGCTTGGCCCTCACTTTGAAGAACAATCTGAATATTTGCCAATTTTGTTGCTAATTTCATGCTATAGATAAGTAACAAAATTGTTCCACAGAACTTTGTCTTTAAAGCCACGACATTGTGGAAATTCATTGTGTTGGTCAATATTGTGTTTTTGCATTTCTCATTGTCCAGGGTCATCTTTCTGAAGGTTTAGTAACCAAATGGTATCGATCTCCTCGCCTCCTTCTGTCTCCGAACAACTACACCAAAGCTATTGATATGTGGGCTGCAGGTTGTATATTTACAGAAATGCTAACTGGGAAGATGTTGTTTGCTGGTAAGAAAGTTCCTATTCATGTATTTACCATTTAGAAAACATTGTCTTGCAAATATGCTGGATAGAATTACTATTTCATGAGCAACATTTAAAATAAAGTGAAAAAAAGGCAAAATGAATACACAGAATCTTCCTCAGCGTTCTCTGAAATTGGTAAGCCCACCACTGTATTCCATCTCATGGCCTGACAGATCCTTTTACCTATCACCATCAAGGCAAAAAGAATAATTATTTTCCACTGAATCTTTTCATATGCATCATTGTTGTATTTCATGATTGAGTCTCGGGGTAATTTTGCATGATGGTGATAGGAGAGAGGATCTGTCAGGCCATGAGCTGGAATATAGTTCTGCTGCTGTTGATGTTCCACAATATTTCATGGATGTCCATTTTTGGGCTGCTGGATCTGCTCATATATATCATTTAACTCCGCCCACTGCTGCTAATACTGAAAAAATGAGGACCGGGCGTTTGTCGGGTTTATAAATCTAAACCTATATAAGCTTACCTTGTGCATAGACGGAGTGCACGCTGAGCAGGAGCGGATACAGGACTGCTGAGTAAGTGAGGTAATATATTTAGGCTGTCGCTTTACTTGAAACACTACTTAGGTAGTGTCTCCCACCCATCCATCCTCCTCGAACCAATGAAAATGGGCTGTGTGTGCTGGATTGGTAAGGTAACCAGTTTTTTTGTATTTTTTACTTTTCAATTGTTTCTTTGGGAATTTAGAATAGTGGGAACAGACGTTAGGGCAGTTGAATGTTCCTCCTGCAGAATGTGGGCGGTAAAGGTCACTATTAGTGTCCCTGCTGACTTCATCTGCGGGAGGTGCACCCAACTCCAGCTCCTTGAAAACTGTGTTAGGGAACTGGAGCTGGAGCTGGATGAACTTTGGATCGTTTGGGAGGTGGAGGGGGTTTTTGAGAGGGGTTACAGGGAGATAGTCATACGTCAGGTACAAGAAAAAGGCAGATGGGTTACCGTCAGAGGATGGAAAGGGAACTGGCAGATAGTGCAGGGATTCCCTGTGGCCGTTCCCTTCAAGAACAAGTATACCATTTTGGATACTGTTGGGGGGAACAACTCAACAAGGGTAAGCCATCGGGTACAGGTCTCTGGCGTAGTGTCTGTCCCTGTTGCTGAGAAGGCACATGGGAGAGGAACAGAGCATTAGTCGTTGGGGACTGTATAGTTAGGAGGACAGATCGGAGGTTCTGTGGGAACGAGAGAGACTCATGGTTGGTTTGTTGCCTCCCAGATGCAACAGTTTGTGATGTCTCGGATTGTGTTTTACGGGATCCTTGAGGGGGAGGGGGAGCAAACCCAAGTCGTGGTCCACGTAGGTATTAATGGCATAAGTAGGGAAAGGGATGGCGATTTAAGGCAGAAATTCAGGAATCTTGGGTGGAAACTTACAGCTAGAACAAACAGAGTTGTTATCTGTGCCACATGCTAGTGAGGCAAGGAATAGGGCGAGAGAGGAGTTGAACGCATGGCTTCAAGGATGGTGCAGGAGGGAGGGTTTCGGATACCTAGATAACTGGGGCTCATTCTGGGGTAGGTGGAACCTCTACAGAGGTGGTTTGAAGTGTGTATACTTCAATGCCAGAAGCATTTGGAATAGGGTGGGTGAACTTGCTGCATAAGTTGGTACCTGGGACTTCGATGTTGTGGCCATTTCGGAGACATGGATAGAGCAGGGACAGGAACGGATGCTGCATGTTCTGGGATTTAGCTGTTTCAGTAAGAACAGAGAAGATGGTAAAAGAGGGGGAGGTACGGCATTATTAGTCAAGTACATATAACGGTGGCAGAAAGGATGTTTGAGGACTCGTCTACTGAGGTAGTATGGGCTCAGATTAGAAATAGGAAGGGAGAGGTCACCCTGTTTAGAGTTTTCTATTGGCCTCTGAATAGTTCCAGAGATGTAGAGGAAAGAATAGCAAAGATGATTCTGGATAGGAGTGAAAGTAACAGGGTAGTTGTTATAGGGTACTTTAACTTCCCAAGTTAAAGTACCCCATAACTGGAAATACTATTGTTTGAGTACTTTAGATTTTGTTTTTGTCCAATGTGTACAGGAGGGTTTCCCGACATGGTATACAGACAGGCCAAAAAGGGGCGAGGCCACATTGGATTTGTAGTGGGATATGAACCCAGCCAGGTATTAGATTTGGAGGTAGGTGAGCACTTTGGTGATAGTGACCACAATTCAGTAATGTTTACTTTAGTGATGGAAAGGGATAAGTATATAACACGGGGAAAGAGTCATATCTGAGGGAAAGGCAATTAGAGTCATAGAGATGTACAGCATGGAAACCAACCCTTCGGTCCAATCCATTCATACCGACCAGATATCCCAACCCAATCTAGTCCCACCTGCCAGCACCTGGCCCATATCCCTCCAAACCCTTCCTATTCATATACCCATCCAAATGCCTTTTAAATGTTGCAATTGTACCAGTCTCCACCACTTCCTCTGGCAGCTCATTCCATATATGTACCACCCTCTGTGTGAAAATGTTGCCCCTTAGGTCTTTTTTATATCTTTCCCCTCTCACCCTAACCTTATGCCCTCTAGTTCTAGACTCCCAGACCCCTGGGAAAAGACTTTGTCGATTTATCCTATCCATGCCCCTCATAATTTTGTAAATCTCTATAACCCCTCAGCCTCCGTCACGCCAGGGAAAAAAGCCCCAGCCTGTTCATCCTCTCCCTGTAGCTCAGATCCTCCAACCCTGGCAACATCCTTGTAAATCTTTTCTGAACCCTTTCAAGTTTCACAACATCTTTCCGATAGGAAGGAGACCAGAATTGCACGCAATATTCCAACAGTGGCCTAATCAATGTCCTGTACAGCCGCAACATGACCTCCCAACTCCTGTACTCAATACTCTGACCAATAAAGGAAAGCATACCAAACGCCTTCTCAATTATCCTATCTCCCTGCAAATCCACTTTCAAGGAGCTACGAACCTGCACTCCAAGGTCTCTTTGTTCAGCAACACTTCCTACCATTAAGTGTATAAGTCCTGCTAAGATTTGCTTTCCCAAAATGCAGCACCTCGCATTTATCTGAATTAAACTCCATCTGCCACTTCTCAGCCCGTTGGCCCATCTGGTCAAGATCCTGTTGTAATCTGAGGTAACCTTCTTCGCTGTCCACTACACCTCCAATTTTGGTGTCATCTGCAAACTTACTAACTGTACCTCTAATGCTCACATCCAAATCATTTATGTAAATGACAAAAAGTAGAGGACCCAGCACCGATTTTTATGGCATTCCACTGGTCACAGGCCTCCAGTCTGAAAAACAACCCTCCACCACCACCCTCTGTCTTCTACCTTTGAGCCAGTTCTGTATCCAAATGGCTAGTTCTCCCTGTATTCCGTGAGATCTAACCTTGCTAACCAGTCTCCCATGGGGAACCTTGTCAAACGGCTTACTGAAGTGGGCGGCATGGTGGCACAGTGGTTAGCACTGCTGCCTCACAGCGCCAGAGACCTGGTTTCATTTCCCGCCTCAGGCGACTGACTGTGTGGAGTTTGCACGTTCTCCCCGTGTCTGCGTGGGTTTCCTCCAGGTGCTCCGGTTTCCTCCCACAGTCCAAAGATGTGCAGGTCAGGTGAATTGGCCATGCTAAATTGCCCGTAGTGTTAGGTAAGGGGTAAATGTAGGGGTATGGGTGGGTTGCGCTTCGGCGGGGCGGTGTGGACTTGTTGGGCCGAAGGGCCTATTTCCACACTGTAAGTAATCTAATCGAATCTAATCTAAGTCCATATAAATCACATCTACTGCTCTGCCCTCATCAATCCTCTTTGTTATATCTTCAAAAAACTCAATCAAGTTTGTGAGACATGATTTCCCACACACAAAACCATGTTGACTATCCCGAATCAGTCCTTGCCTTTTCAAATACATGTACATCCTGTCCCTCAGGATTCCTTCCAACAATTTGCCCACCGCTGACATCAGGCTCACTGGTCTATAGTTCCCTGGCTTGTCCTTACCACCCTTCTTAAACAGTGACACCACGTTAGCCAACCTTCAGTCTTCTGGCACCTCACCTGTGACTATTGATGATACAAATATCTCAGCAAGAGGCCCAGCAATCACTTCTCTAGCTTCCCACAGAGTTCTAGGGTACACCTGATCAGGTCCTAGGGATTTGTCCACCTTTGTGTTTCAAGATATCCAGCACTTTCTCCTCTGTAATATGGACATTTTGCAAGGCGTCACCATCTATTTCCCTACAATCTATATCTTCCATATCCTTTTCCTCAGTAAATATTGATGCCAAATACTCGTTTAGTATCTCCCCCATTTTCTGTGCCATCTAGAAAGGAATGAGTTGATTAGGGATAGTCAACACCGTTTTGTGAAGGGTAGGTCATACCACACAAACCTTATTGAGTTCTTTGAGAAGCTGACCAAATAGGTGGAAGAGGGTAGAGCGATTTATGTGATGGATTTCAGGAAGGCATTTGATAAGGTTCCCCATGATTGGCATTTGCACAAAATACAGCAGCATGGGATTGAGGGTGATTTAGTGGTTTGGATCAGAAATTGGCTAGCTGAAAGAAGACAGAGGGTGGTAGTTGATGGGAAATGCTCATCCTGGAGTTTAGTTACGAGTTTGGTGTACTGCAAGGATCTGTATTGGGGCCACTGCAGTTTGTCATTTTTATAAGTGACCTGGATGAGTGTATAGAAGGATGGGTTAGTAAGTTTGCGGATGACACTGAGGTCGGTGGAGTTGTGGATAGTGCTGAAGGATGTTACAGGTTACATAGGGACATAGATAAGCTGCAGAGCTGGGCTGAGAGTTGGCAAATGGAGTTTAATGTGGAAAAGTGTGAGGTGATTCACTTTGGAAGTAGCAACAGGGCTAATGGTAAGATTCTTGGTAGTGTAGATGAGCAGTGGGATTTTGATGACTGTGTACATAGATCCCTAAAAGTTGCCACCCCAGATTGATAGGGTTGTTAAGAAGGCTTATGGTGTGTTAGTTTTTATTGGTAGAGGGATTGAGTTTTGGAGCCATGAAGTCATTTTGCAGCTGTACAAATCTTTGCTGTGGCTGCACTTGGAGTATTACGTACTGTTCTGGTCACCGCATTATAGAAAGGATGTGGAAGCTTTGGAAAGGGTTTAGAGGAGATTTACTAGGATGTTGCCTGATATGGAGGGAAGGTCTTCAGAGGAAAGGCTGAGAGTCTTGAAGCTGTTTTCGTTGGAGAGAACAAGATTGAGAGGTAACATATAAGATAATCAGAAGGTTAGATAGGGTGGGTAGTGAGAGCCTTTTTCCTTGAATAGTGATGGCTAGCACAAGGGGACATAGCTTTAAATTGAGGGGTGATAGATATAGGACAGATGTCAGAGGTAGGTTCTTTACTCAAGAGTAATAGGGGTGTGGAACACCTTGCCTGCAATAGTAGTAAACTCACCATCGTTAAGGGCACTTAAATGGTCATTGGATAAACATATTGATGAAAATGGAATAATGTTGGTTTGGTGGGCTTCAGATTGGTTTCATAGGTTGTCGCAACATCACAATGTTCTGTTATCATGATGGTAATACTGCATTGTATAAATGGAGAGTGCCTCAACTTAAACATAAGACTTCCTAAATACAGGGCAGTTATCCCATCCACAGATGCTACTGTGGACTATTGAATCTGTGAGAAATAGATTGGTGAGATTGAGATCAGGCAGAATACCCTTGTGTTGTTTTTTTTGTCAGTCGACACCAGCTCAGTCCAACCTGGTGCTGTGACCTTTGGGACTCTGCCAACTCAGCAAGTGATGGAACTATCAATGATGGTCAATGTTGAAGATTTCCACCTATTCTATATATTCTGTGTTCACAGCTTTTCAACTAAGAGGTGCTGAAAATGAAGAAATGACTAGTTTGCCACTTAATTGAGGGCTGATTGGTAGTAATCAATAATAGATTTCCTGACCTTCTTACACTTAGAGCTATGATATTCTATAGGATCTGCAAGGATTCCCAAAATCACTCTCACCTATTCTGCTGGACCCACCAGGGTTGATGATAAAAGATTCTGGAAGACTGGTTGATAAATATTATTCTTAGTGTACAATTGTATACTATAAGGCTGTTCCAGTTTGGTGACCATTTGTTAGGAAAAAAGGACCACATTGCACATCTGAGCTTGGAAAGTCTGAATCTTATGTTGTTGTGATGCTTTTTTCATTGTTAATAGATCTGTCAGCTCTCTGTGTTTTGATTCTGTTCTGCAGCCATTGTTTACTGTATAACTAAATGTTGTGGGAGGAAAGCTGCATGTAGGTCAAAGCAAGTATAGGTGCCTGGATGCTTTACCAGAAAACCTTAGGTAAAATCATCATGGCCTCTTTTCTGTGCCCTTAATTGCATGACAGGTTATCAAAGTGAAACTCACATTGTGAGGATTCCTGGTTGAGGTCCACTATTTCCAATACTTTAACGTATCCTAACAGTCAATGGATCCAGTTACTTATGTTTTGAATTTTGAGCTACACTTGTCCTGTGACAAAGAATATGTGAATTAATTTAAACATGATGTGATTTCCTCCTCTCCATTTTTCTTTTCTTGCCAGGTGCTCATGAGCTGGAACAGATGCAGCTCATTCTGAAAACAATTCCTGTTCTCCGAGAGGAGGATAAGCAGGATCTCCTCCGTGTTATGCCAGCGTACATCAACCCAAAATGGGAGGTAACTAAACCACTGAGCACAATACTTCCTGAAGGAAATGCAGAAGGTAAATCATCATTTGAAAAAAAAAATGTAATATTTGATTCCTGTTTGAGATGTCTTCAGAGGTCAAGTGCCTTTCCTTAAGGAAAAAGAATATTGTGTACTATTCCCCCCTCTGTACAGAAAACAATTCTTGCTGCTTTGGAATTTTTCCCACTTACGTTATGAGAAGAACTGCAAAAGAACAATGGTTTCTCTGCAAGCTCATACATTGAATTTTTTTTAATTTTAGAGCTTTTAGCAGCACTGAAAGAGGCCCTTCAGCCTATCGTGTCTGCATTTTCTAACCATGGATTTTATCCACTGCTGAGAAGATCACCGTGCGTGCCTGTGGCCAAATTAAATGATTATCAGTGCTGCCATCTCACTGCCATCTTTGTCCCAATGTCTCAAATCGTCCCATTGGGAGACAGTTGATGTGTTAACTTCAATTTTACAAAACTGCCTTAATTTGAGGTCTGTCCTATTACATTGGTAGATAGTGAATAATTCCTTTATTCAAAAACGGAGGGAGGCAGAAAGCAGGAAACTTACAAGCCAGTTTAACATCTGTCATAGAGAAAATTTTAGAAGTTTTTTTAGATTAGATTCCCTACAGTGTGGAAACAGGCCCTTTGGCTCAGCAAGTCCACATAGACCCTCCGAAGAGTAATCCAGACCCATTTTCCTCTGACTAATGCACCCAACATTATGGGCAATTTAGCATGGCCAATTCACCTGATCTGCACATCTTTGGACTTGTTATTAAAGATATTATAGCAGGGCATTCGGGTACGTTCAAAGTAATCAGGTAGAGTTTACATAGTTTTGTGAAAGGAAAATCATGTTTTGCAAATCTATTAGATTTCTTTGAAGACGTAACACATGTTGTGGATAAAGGGTAACTGAAAGATGTACTATACTTTCCAGAAGGCATTTTATAAAGAGCCATGTCAAAGGTTATTATAGAAATTGAAAACTCAAGGCATAATGTGTTGGCATGGATAAAAGCTTGCCAGAATTACAGGAAGCAGAGAGTAGGCATAAATAGGTGTGTCACAGAGGTCAGTGCTGGGACCTCACCTGTTTCATGCACATGATTAAGATGAGAGGTCAGAAGGGTTGGTTGCAAAATTGCTGATGCCACAAATATAGGTAGGAATATATGTTGTGAAGAGGATGTAAGGAAGCTGTAAAGGATATAGGGAGGTGAAGTGAATGGACAGAGATTTGGCAAAGGAAATATAATGTGGAAAAATGTGAAATTGTCCAGGTTGACGGGAAAAATAGAAAAGAAGCATATCATCTAATTGGTAAGAGACAACTCTGAGATGCAAAGGGATTTATTTAACCTCCTGCATGAAGGTTAGTGTGCAGGTCCAGCAAGCAATTAGGACAGCTAATAGAACATTATCAATTATTATGAGAATAAAAATAGGGAGGTGATACTTCAGATATACAGTGAGCATTGGTGAGACTACAGCTAAGTATTGTGTAGGGCATTGGTCACCTTATCTAAGGAAGGATGCAAATGCTGGAGACAATTCGTGGGCGGCACGGTGGTTAGCACTGCTGCCTCGCAGCGCCAGAGACCCGGGTTCAATTCCCGACTCAGGCGACTGACTGTGTGGAGTTTGCACGTTCTCCCCGTGTCTGCGTGGGTTTCCTCCGGGGGCTCCGGTTTCCTCCCACATTCCAAAGATGTGCAGGTTAGGTGAATTGGCCATGCTAAATTGCCCGTAGTGTTAGGTAAAGGGGTAAATGTAGGGGTATGGGTGGGTTACGCTTCGGCGGGTCGGTGTGGACTTGTTGGGCCGAAGGGCCTGTTTCCACACTGTAAGTAATCTAATCTAATCTAATCTAATCTAATCTAATTCGGAGAAGGTTTACAAAATAATATCTGAAATGAGAAGTTTGTCTTTTGAGGAAAGGCTGAATAGGTTGGGCTTGTATCCAATAGAGTTTTGGAAGAGAATGAGGTGACTTGATTGAAAAGTATCAGATCCCAGTTGTCTTGACAGGGTAGATGTAAAGAGAATGTTTCTTTTTAATAGGATGATGTAGAATTGGGAGTCACTTTTAAACAGCAATGTGCTGACTTTCTGTCTCACTGAGGGTCATGAGTCTTTGAAACCTTCTTCCTGAAAATGTGGCAGAAGCAGAGTTCCTGACTATTTTTAAAGTAGATTCTCATCAAGCAATGGTTGAAACATTATCAGCATTGGTGCAAATTTGGATTTGAGGTTACAACCAGATCAGCCATGTGGCAGAGCAGACTCACAGGACTGAATAGACTATTCATGCTCTAGATCCATTGTTCATATGTGCAACATTGTGGAGATTTGAAAACCTTAGTAGTCAGTAATGCTGCTTTGTCTTTATTACAGCATTGCCATTGTGGTGGTGTTAATATCTGACAATGATTTGTATCATTTTGCATCTCATCTGGGCTTCTTACCAACAAAAATAATATCCTCCAGAAACCTGACGTCTGAGCAGGAGAAGTATGGCAAAGCATTGAATACACTGGAGAGTACAACAGAGCAGAAAGTAAAACAAAAACTGGTGGAAAACATGTAAAAGGTGTAGGAATAGTTAAAATTAAGATAGGACTAAATAGAGATGGAGAAAGGAAGTGTTAGAGAATGAATGAGTGAATGGGAGACATATACTAAGTGAATATTTTGCCTTATCTTTTATTCATTCATGGGATGTGGGAGTCACTGGCTAAGCGTTTGGTGCCCTCCCCAAGTGCCCTGAAGAAGGAGATTTGTGTCACTGTGGCACCTGCTTCTAAGCCAAGTTCCAGGAAAAGGCAGGAGAATGGGGTTGAGAAACATATGAACCATGATCAAATGGCAGAGCAGACACGATTGGCTGAAATGGCCTAAATTTGCTCCTATATCATATGGTCTTATGATGAAGTCCCATTCCAAGACGTGATGGCCAAGAAAATCTTGTAAGTCCTTTCAACATATGTGGTAGAAGTGGGAGAGATTCCTTGTCAACCATATGATGGAAAGAGAATTGGAGCCTCGACTGTAGCTACAGCGAGTAGGCAAAACTGAGGGTGGGCTCAGCACACCGAGAAGGGAAGGAAATAAAAGGGTACAAAAGATGTAGCAATTATAAGAACAAAAATTGTTTTCTTTTCCTCTGATTTTTCTCTGTTTCAAAATGGTCAACTTGCAGTGAAAAATTCCCATCTTTCATTTTCGTAACAAATAATGGGGCTGCTCATCTTCAGTTTCATATGAATGATTCGCATGAGGTTACTGTTGGCTTTGTATACACAAGGGGTTCACTTTTAATGGATGATGAAAATAAGGAAACAGGTAACAGTTTTAAATTAAATAGAATCAGTGAGTAGTGCTACAGTTGGACATTTTCTTCAACACTTTTTGGTAGAAGTGTCATTTCTAGAAGAAGACCCCAAAGAAATGTGTAGCCTTATGGTTGTTATGTGAGCAATAGTGTGTAATGGGACTAACAGACAGCTTTTTTTTAATGAAAAATGTATTCATCTGTTGGATGTCAAGCCCCTCAGGGTCTTGTATGCTTATATAAGATCACCTCTGATTTTCCTAAAGACCTAATGAATTCTGGCCAAATCTTAAATGTTGCTAAAACAAGACCAGAAGTTGAAATTCTATATTAGCAAACATTTGTCCAACCTTTCTGCATTACGTAACATACAGTGAGTTAATGTCAGTACCCAGCAAGATCTTATAAACACAATGAGATAATTGAGGGATAGATATTGGGCCACCTTGTTCCACAGAAGCAGATCAATGAATGCTCTGCACTTGTTGAACTGGAAATATACTAATCAAGAAAATTCTCCTGAACACACTTAAGATACCCAGCAGTGGTAAGACCAGTAGCAGTAACTTGTCAGTATCGTAGGTGGTACATCACTTCCGACTGCTTTCATTAAAATCTAGTTGTTCTGAATATTTTAGTATTGCAGTTGTTTGCAGTGTTAATATGAAAGTGAGATGCCAAGATTAACTTAAGGAATTTCGTTGTTTTAACAAGTATCACCAGAAGTTGGTGTAAATCTATCATTTTGTGCTGGCAACCAGAGGTTCTAAATTTACACCGTTGACATTAACAATGACCAGAAATTTATGTAGACACCCTGGACCTGTCACTCCAGATGAAATCTGTGATGCTGGAGATCAGAGCTGAAAATGTGTTGCTGGAAAAGCGCAGCAGGTCAGGCAGCATCCAGGGAACAGGAGAATCGACGTTTCGGGCATAAGCCCTTCTTCAGGAATACTGACTGAACTGGTCCTCACCCTGAACAAACTGACTGAACTGGTCCTCACCCTGAACACAACTGACTGAACTGGTCCTCACCCTGAACAACTTCTCTTTCCAATCCTCCCAACTGACTGAACTGGTCCTCACCCTGAACAACTTCTCTTTCTAATCCTCCCAGTAGGGCTTATGCCCGAAACGTCGATTCTCCTGTTCCCTGGATGCTGCCTGACCTGCTGCGCTTTTCCAGCAACACATTTTCAGCTCTGATCTCCAGCATCTGCAGACCTCACTTTCTCCTCACTCCAGATGAAATGTCAAGGTAGATGCTGCCTCTGCTAGGCCATGATGCTTTGCAGCAGTTCAACAGATTGTTAGTTTGAAGAGAGCAGGACTACCACTGCCACTTCAGGGAGATTCTGCCTCCAAGATAGATTAGCTAATCAAATGTTTGTTACTGCACTGAAAGAAGCCATTCAATCTGTCATATATGCCCTGATCAAAAAGAGAATAAAATAATCTAGTCACTCAATTTCCAAAACCTGATCTGTAGTTATGCAAGTTAGAGCACTTCAAATGCAGAGGAAGGAACCTTTGCAAAGAGTGGAGAGTCCCTACACAACCAAGCCAGGCAGTGACTCCATACACTCACCACACACTGGGTAACAAATGTGTTCTTCAGGTCCTCTATTCCCTTAATAATTTATCTCTCCAATTGGACAATCAGATCCTTCCTGTGCACCCTATTGAGGTCCTCCAAACTTTGTACATCTCAATGAAGTCATTTCTGAATCTCCTCTGTTCTAAAGAAAACAACCCTAGACTATTCGAACTTCCGTCGTTGCTACTATTTTCAAGCCCTGACAAAGTTCTTGTAAATCACCTCCATACTCTGTCCAGAGCAATGATGTCTTTCCTGTAATATGGTGACCAGAATGTAAACAAAACCATGGATGATCCAGTGTTTTATATTATTTCTACATTATATCTCTGCTTTTGTGTTCTATGCCTCAGCTAGTAAAGAAAACAGCATACTTTGTGCTTTCTTCACCACCTATCTACCTGTCCTCACACTTTCAAAGAATTGTGGACATGCACTGCAAAGTCTCTAACTTCCCCTACACTTCTCAATATCCTCCCATTTATTGGGTATTAGAACAAAGAACAAAGAAAATTTACAGCCCAGTAACAGGCTCTTTGGCCCTCCAAGCCTGAGCCAATCCAGATCACATTCTCCTATATCCCAGTGATTTCACATTGCTTACTGAAATAATTGCACAGAGGCCAGGATCCCATCACATCTGCACACTACATGGACTCAGACTAACTTACTCACAGCCAGTCCCTAGAATGAGAAGACTCTGAATCTCTTGTTTATATCTGTCAGCCAGGTTCCCTGATTAGCCCAGATTAATAATCCCAGTCAAGGATCTCATAGTCAATGAGATCCATTTTGCCCTCATTCTAATCACTACTCTCATGATGTGGGACTTACTATTAAATGCTGTACTTACACTATATGCCTTACTAAAATTCACATAGATTGCATTCATAGAGATGTACAGCATGGAAACAGACCCTTCAGTCCAACTTGATCATGCCGACCAGGTATCCCAATGCAATCTATTCCCCCCTGTCAGCATCCGGCCCATTTCTCTCCAAACCCTTCCTATTCAAATACCATTCCAGATGCCTTTTAAATGCTGTAATTATACCAGCCTCCACCACTTCCTCTGGCAGCCCATTCCACACATGCACCACCCTCTGTGTGAAAAGGATGCCCCTTAGGTCTCTTTTATATCTTTCCCCTCTCACCCTAAACCTATGCCCTCTAGTTCTGGACTCCCCCACCCCAGGGAAAAGACTTTGTCTATTTACCCTATTCATGCCCCTCATGATTTTATAAACCTCTATAAGGTCACCCCTCAGGCTCCGACGCTCCAGGGAAAACTACCCTAGCCTATTCAATCACTCCCTATAGCTCAAATCCTCCAACCCTGGCAACATGCCTGCGAATCTTTTCTGAAATCTTTCAAGTTTCCAAAAGGAAGGAGACCAGAATTGCACTCAATATTCCAAAAGTGCCCTAACCAATGTCCTGTACAGCTGTAACATGACCTCCCAACTCCTGTACTCAATACTCTGAACAATAAAGCAAAGCATACCAAACGCCTTCTTCACTATCCTATCTACCTGTGACTGTACTTTCAAGGAGCTATGAACCTGCACTCCAAGGTCTCTTTGTTCAGCAACACTCCCTAGGACCTTACCATTAAATATTTAAGTCCTGCTAAGATTTGCTTTCCCAAAATGCAGCACCTCACATTTATCTAAATTAAATTACATCCACCACTCCTCAGCAGTACCGTTATCTATCCCTATCTTTCTAAATTACAATGTGTCCTGCTTTTCTGATTTGATTCTAATAATCTGCCTAATACCAAGGTCAGATTCACTGTTCTATAATTGTTAGGATATCCTTTGCACTCTTTTTATGGTACTATGGCACAGTGTTCACAGATCTCCAGTCCTCTGGTACCTTCCCTACATCCAGGGATGTATCTTTAATGCATCTGTTATTTCCTTCCTGGCTTCCTTTAGCAGGTTGGGGTACAATCAAGCTGGTCCTGGTGATTTTTCAATTGTTAACGATGTGAGTTATGATTGTATGATGTTCAGCACCGTTCATGACTCCTTAGATACTAAGTAATCCATAGGTAAAAACAATGACTGCAGATGCTGGAAACCAGATTCTGGATTAGTGGTGCTGGAAGAGCACAGCAGTTCAGGCAGCATCCGAGGAGCAGTAAAATTGACATTTCGGGCAAAAGCCCTTCATCAGGAATACAGGCAGAGAGCCTGTGGAGAGATAAGTGAGAGGAGGGTGGGGGTGGGGAGAAAGTAGCATAGATTACAATAGGTGAGTGGGGGAGGGGATGAAGGTGATAGATCCCGGGGGGAGGGAGGGGGGAGTGGATAGGTGGAAAAGAAGATAGGTAGGACAAGTCATGGAGATAGTGCTGAGCTGGAAGTTGGGAACTGTGGTGAGGTGAGGCACTTGCTGCAGGATTCCGAGGCTCTGACCTGCATTTGTTGGTACTATATTTATAAGGGTAGTCCAGTTCAGTTTCTTATCAATAGTAACCCCTGGATTTGATAATGTGAGGATCCAGCAATTTAATATCATTAAATGTCAAGGACCTAGGCTAGATTCTCTCTTGTTAGAAATGGTCATTACCTGACATTTCTGTGTCATGAATGTTACTTGTCACTTGTCAGTCCAAGCCTGGATATTGTTCACATCCCATTGTGATTGAATACAGACTGCTTCAATACCTGAGGAGTTGTGAATGGCACTGAATATTATGCATTTGTCAGTGAACATGCTACTTCTGATGAAGGAAAGGACATTGAAAAAGCAGCTGAAGATGGTTGGGCCTAAGACACTCCCCTGAGGAACTCCTGCAGAGATGTCCTGTAGCTGAGATGACAGACCTCCAACAAGCATTGTACTAGAATGACACCAATAAGTGGAGAATTTTTCCCCAATTTCCAATGATTCAAGTTTGGCTCGGACTCTTGAATGCCCACACTTGATCAAAAGCAGACTTGACGTAAAGGACCTCTCTGTGTATTAGTGGGCAAGTTATTGCTGAGCAAATGATGTTTGATAGCACTGTTATAACCCTTCCATGACTTACTGATGATTGGGAGTAGATTCATGGGACAGTATTTGGACAGTTTTTGTACTGCCTTTTGTATATAGGACATACCCAGGTAATTAGGAGAAAGTGAGAACTGCAGATGCTGGAGATGATTTAGAAAATTGCCTGTGTATAAGTTGAAGAGTGTGGTGCTGGAAAAGCACAGCCGGTCAGGCAGCATCCGAGGTGCAGGAGAGTCGATGTTTCGGGCATAAGCCTTTAACCCTAATGAAGTGCTTATGCCAAAAATATCGACTCTTCTGCTCCTCAGATGCTGCTTGACTGGTTGTGCTTTACCAGCAGCACACTCTTCGACTTATACACAGGCAATTTTCTACATCGTCGGGTAGATGCCAAATCTATAGCTATACTGGAATAGCTTGACCAGGGATGCGGCAAATTCTGGAACACAAATCCTCCGTAGTATTGCCGGAACGTTGTTAGGTCACATAGCCTTTGAGAATCCAGTGCCTCCAACCATTTCTAGAATGGAGTGAATAGTACTGGCTAAAGACTATCACCTCCAGAGGTCCCTAGTATCACAGAAAGCATGATGGATGGATCCATCCAAGATCATCCATTCTGCATGATTTGAAGATGCCGGTGTTGGACTGGGGTGTACAAAGTTAAAAATCACACAACACCAGGTTATTGTCCAACAGGTTTAATTGGAAGCACTAGCTTTCGGAGCACCGCTCCTTCATCAGATGGAGGACACAATTGTAAGGCACAGAGTTTATAGCAAAAGTTTACAGTGTGATGTAACTGAAATTATACACTGAAAAATACCTTGATTGTTAAGTCTCTCATCTGTTAGAATGACCATGATAGTTTCACTTCTTTCATATGTAAATCGCAAAACTTTTTCTTTAAAGTTGCATTCTCAGGTTAACTGTAATAATTGGTGTTAGCCCCCATGTTCCCTGTCTGTGCCATAATGTTTAGACTGATTCTAATCTAAAAAGTGAGTTAACAGAGTCTTACATGGATTCATGCAGTTTTTGAGCAAAGTACAATGTAACTCTGCAAGTACAAATTCACCCCACAAACGTATATGTATATATGTGTGTGTGTGTGTGTGAGTGAAATCCATTCTGCCCTTCTGGTTGAAGATTGTTGCAAATAATTCTTCTTTATCTTTTGCACTGGTTTGCTGGGCTCCCCCATCATTGAGGGGCAATGATTAGATTCTCTCTTGTTGGAGATGGACATGACTGGCACATGCGTGATGCCAGTGTTACTTGCAACTTATCAGCCCAACCATGGATATTGTCCAGTTACACTTGAACATGGACTGCTACAGTATCTGAGGAGTTGTGGAGGCCATTTCACTACATGACACCCATTTTTGCAGCCTTCCAACCTAAAATTCCTTTCAACATGTTGAGTTATTCCCCTTTGACATATAATTTGCATTCATGGTAATTTTAGGAACTATGTAGATTTGTTGGGTTTGTGTGATTCCAGAGAAATAATTGACATTAATAGTTTAAATAGACGTTAGCTTATCTTTCCCTACCATTCGCAAATATCTATTCTAATTATTAATAAATTAAAAGCTGTACTCATGAAATATCTAAATTAAAATAAATCAGTGCTCATTTGTAAGCTGTTTAAAAATAATAGTATTAAAATTGAATCTACAATCTGGACTGAAAAATGACTAAAGATAAAGACTAAGTTCTTCTGTAACACGATGATTGCATTCTTGTGCAACCCCACATTATAGAAAAATGGTACTATAGAAACAGCACTTAAGGTGTTGGTGATGTAATCGTGTTACAGACAACACATGTTTTAAAAGTTTGTGCTTTACAAACAGCATCCTCAAATCATTAATCGCATTACAGCAAATTTGCGTTGAGGAAACACGTGTTATAGCAGAACGACCTGTAGTCACTTTATGTTGAGCCATGATGGGGAAAGAAAGAAAAAGTATTAAAATGAATGAGCTTGCATTTAAATATACCTGACATTAGAGTCGACAATAGCATTTTCATTTCTGAAGTTTATCTTCCTTACTCTGGGGAAGTAAAATACTGAAGGAGAGAGAAAGTTAAGGTTCAAGGCAAGGTGGAAGAAAAGATTTCCTGAAGAGAGGGTGATGAAATGAGTGGACCAAGTAAGTTTCTTCAGATTACAGTGACACCATTTAGCTCATATGGAGTGGGGACTGAAAAGGACCATCTGTGAAGAATAGTTCACAGGGATAAATTGACAGTGGAAATAAGGATGAAGAAACTATTCATATGAACAAATGCACAAATCATTAAAGGTGCCATAACAAGTTGAAAGGGTATACAAAAAAGCTTGAATTCATGATTTTGCATTGACAAGCAAGAAGTATAAAAGCAGGGAGTTGATGTCAAAAGGGAGCTTAGTGAGGCTGCTTTTGGACTAGAACATAGGAAATAGGAACAGGAATAGCTATATGACCCATCGAGCTTGTTTCATAATTAATTATGATTCTTGACATTAACTCCACATTCTTGCCCTGATTCCTATAGTGCCCAAAAAACTATTGATCTCAGTCTTTAATATCAATTATTTATCAGAAAAATATTAAAAACAAATGACGCAGTATAGACTGAGGGATTTTTTTTAAGAGGGATGAGAAAATCAGTCTTTTTTTGCAAATTGGTGATACTTTAGTGGTTTTCAACATAATGAAGTATCATTTTAAGATAAATGGTACTGCAGAACATTATTTCTGTCACTTCTTAAGATTACATCTGGAGGCACAAACTGTAAGCGAAGCAAGACAGAAAGGGTACATTAGAAAAACCTTCTTGACATAATGTTTACTGCCCCAAACAGTTGCAAAGTACTCTAACAAGGAAGTTTGATAGTTACGAGTTAAGTATATGATAAGCAATAAAAAATGGTGTTAGACCAAGTGACTTGTGCCAGATTAGTGGCCAATTGACGTATGCTGTTCCTCCTTTGAATTCTCCCACTTCCTCAGACCACAGGGGTAGACATGGACACCTGCATGGTCCTCAGCTATGCCTGTCTCTTCGTCGGGTATGTGGAACAGTCCATCTTCCACAGCTACACCGGCACCATTCTCAACCTTTTCCTTTGCTACATGGATGATTGTATCAGCGTCACCTCGTGCTCCCACAAGGTTGAACAGTTCATCAACTTCACTAGCATGTTCCACGCTGACCTTAAGTTCACCTGGACTATCTCGGACACCTCCCTCCCCTTCGTGGACCTCACTGTCTCCATTAACCGTGACCAACTCAACACGGACATCTACTACAAACCCACTGACTCCCACAGCTACCTGGACTACACCTCCTTCTACCCTGCCTCCTGTAAAAATGCTATTCCTTATTCCCAATATCTCCACCTCTACCGCATCTGCTCCCAGGAGGACCAGTTCCACCACAGAATGTATCAGATGGCCTCCTTCTTCAAAGACTGCAATTTCCCCTCCCACGTGGTTGATGATGCCCTCCAGCGCATCTCATCCACTTTCCGCACTTTCGCCCTCAAACCCCACCCCTCCAACGCAACAAGGACAGAACTTCCCCAGTCCTCACCTTCCACCCTACCAACCTCTGGATACATTGCATCATCCTCTGCCATTTCCGCCACTTACAAACAGACCCACCACCAAAGAGATATTTCCCTCACCACCCCTATCTGTGTTCCGTAAAGACCATTCCCTCCGTGACTCTCTTGTCATGTCCACACCAGCCCACCCTCCCCTCCCGGCACCTTCCCCTGTCACTGCAAAAATAGCAAAACCTGCGCTTACACCTCCCCCCACACCTCCATCCATCCGTCAGAGATTTACCTGCACTTCCACACATGTTATTTACTGTATCCGTTGCTCCCGATTTGGTCTCCTCTATGTTAAACATAGAACATTACAGCGTAGTACAGGACCTTTGGCCATTGCTGTTGCAGAAACATTGGGATGGCAGGACACCTACTTGCGGAGTGCTTCAGAGAACATCTCCGGGACATAAGCATGAAGCAACCCCACTGCCCTGTGGCCGAACACTTTAACTCCCCCAAGGACATGCAGGTCCTGGGCCTCCTCCATTGCCAAACCCTTACCACCCGCTACCTGGAGGAAGAATGCCTCATCTTCTGCCTTGGGACCCTCCAACCACATGGGATCAATGTGGATTTCACCAGTCTCCTCATTTCACCTCCCTCCACCTTATCCCAGATCCAACCTTCTAACTCAGCACCGCCCTCTTGACCTGCCCTACCTGTCCATCTTCCTTCCCACCTATCCGCCCCACCCTCCTCTCCGACCTATCATCTTCATTCCCACCTCCATCTACCTATCGTACTCTCAGCTACCATCCCCCCTCCAGCCCCACCCCCCTCCCACTTATCTCTCCGCCCCCTTGGCCCTACAGCCTCATTCCTGATGAAGAGCTTATGCCTGAAACGTCGATTCTCCTGCTCCTCGCATGCTGCCTGACTGACTGTGCTTTTCCAGCTTACACTCTGATCTCCAGCACCTGCAGTCCTCACTTTCTCCTATGCTGTAGTCCAAAATTCTATGATTCCATACCAATATTTGGTGCATTAACATAATGAAATCTCCCAAAGCTACTTAAGAGCATATTGGATAACATGATGAAACATTTGGTGCAAGAGGTAGTTTTTAAGGAGTCTTAAAGGAAGAAAGTGAGGTAGAGAGACAGAGAGATGTAGGGAGAGTATTCCAGAGCTTGGCTCAGGTAACTGAAGGTACAGTCACGATGGTGGAGTGTTTAAAATTGATAATGAAATGAGGCCAGAATTAGAGGAGTACTGATATCCCGGAGGGTTGTGTGCTTGGAGGAAATTACATGAATAAGAAGGGGCAAGGCTATGGAGTGATTCAAAAACCTTTGAGAAGTTTTAAATGAAGGCATTGCTTTCCAGGAGCCAGTGTGGGTCAGGGAACACAGGAATGAGACTTGTCTGGTGATTTAAGTTTTGTCAACAAGGTTTTGAATGATCTCAAATTTATGGAGGGTAGAATGTATAAGGCCAACCAGGGGTGCATTGGAATAGTCAAATCAAAAGATAACATTGACAGGGATAACCGTATCAGCAGCAGCTGAGCTGAGACAGTTCAGGGATGTCACCAGTGTGGAAACAGTGATGCTGGGAGTATGATGTTGAAAACTCATCATGGGCTCAGATGTGTCACCAAGCTATAACAGGCTGGCTTAATGTCAGAGGCTTTTTATTCATTTATGGAATGAGAAGCATTACCAGCTAGGCCAGCATTTAATGCCCATCCCTTATAACCTTTGAAATGCTGCAGATAAGCTGTGTTCTGGAAGTACTGCAGTCCAATGCTGTTAGGGAGGCAGTTCCAGGTTTTGGTCCAACAGCAGTGATGTACTTCCTTGTCAGGATGTTGTGCAACTTGGAGAGAACTTATAGGTGATGGTGTTCCCATGTATACTCTGTCCATTCCTTCTAGATGGCAGTTTGTGATTTTGAAAGATGCTGTCAAAGGACTCTTGACGAGTTACTTCAGAATTGTCATTGTGGAATAGGGTATAAATATTGAAGGGGGTATTGATGGTGTGCCAGTCAATGGGTTACTTTGTCCTGAATTATATCACATTTTTGAGAGTGCATGCCATGCACCCATCCACGCAAGTAGGGCTGAATTACTCACTTCAGAATTCCTTGCCTTTTACCTACTTTAGTCAGTACTGTCATTATTTGGTTTGACCAATTCAGTTTCTGTCAATGATAATTCATTGGACATTGATATTAGAAGTGTTCTGCAATGGCAATATAATTCAATGTTAAGGGGAGGTTGTTAGTTTCTCTCTTGTTGGATAAACTCATTGGCATTCATCACAATTGTTATATACTACTTAGTGGATATTGTCCAGCTGCATATATATGTGGACTACATCAATATCTGAAGAGTCATGAATGATGCTGAACATTGTGAAATCATTGGTGAACATTCTCACTTCAGACCATATTTATTTAAGTCTTACTTCAGTGTTACAGTTTGTAACCTTGCAGGCAGTACTGCAGTTCAGATAAACACACTGAACTGAGCCCCTTCCTCTTGTTCGGGTAAGTGATCCAACTAGACTGAAGAATTAGGGATTCCTGGTATCCCGGCCTCAGCTAAAACCAGATTACCTGGTCAATATTTCATTGCTGTTGGTATCTGCAGAATACAACATTTTTCATGCATATTAACAGTGGATACACTTCAGAAGTAATTCATTGGGAACCCTAAAAACATGGAAGCTGCTTTATGAAGGTGAACTGATTCTGGAAAGGTAAATTTTCCTTTATTCACTATTTCTTCAAAAAGTATCATATGTGCAATGCAGGGGTCCACACAGATCAAAACAAATCATACATAAAATCCACCACAGAACATCTCTATCGAGCAACAAGAATATAACTGGAGCACTTTTATTCAACCAGTGTATGCTCAAATACTGAGTAAACATGACTTGCATGTAATCACTTATTAGTATAGAGGCTAAGGGAGAGAAATTGTGTTGAGGCAGCCAATTGTTTGCTTGTAAAAGTAACCAATATTATCTGCTTGCCACAGCCATTGATTTCCTGGAAAAGATCTTGACATTTAACTCTATGGATCGATTGACTGCTGAGGAAGGCCTAGCACATCTCTTTATGAGCCCTTATTCCTGCCCGCAGGATGAACCAGTATCCCAGCATCCTTTCAGGATCGAAGATGAGATAGATGACATACTGTTGATGGAAGCAAGTGAGAACCAGATGTCGAACTGGGAGAGGTACTACTGTTGATTAGTAGAAATTATGTTCTGCCAAATGTACAAAGAAATTAATCTGATACTTAAGAACCAATTCTTTCTATGGAATGTACTGTTCAAATCAGAACACACTTTAACTCAATTATATGTTGCACTTGAATCTCAAACTCTCTGCACAAACAATTCTGAGCCCCTGAAGGATTTGGTAACTGGTGATAATCTGCCCTTGTAAGAAGGGAATTCAGAGGATAGAAAATCCTCCATTTATTTCTCCTCTGCTGACCATATCAATAATGGTACTGAGCAAAGTTATCCAAAATTCTTAGTAGGCTACACTTGAGTATAATACCTAATTTTGCAAATCATAAAAACTCTCGGATTCAATTCCTCCTCCTTACCCTTGACCCCTACACCATCTACACTGTGACCTGGTAGCTCTGAAGTCCTCCTCTTTTACTTGAAGAAATATATAAATGTATCAGTTTGTCTTTCATTCTAACTTGGATAATTCCTTTGGAAAATTCCAAGTAGATGAAGGTGAATTCAGGTCCAGATGCCATGTTCTTCATAGACACAAACAACTGCTAAATAAATGAATGCAAGAGCAAGCAAGTTATAGCTAGCTGTACCTACAGACCTGGACCCCACAACTGAAGTCAGCTATAGGGTTGGACAGAAGGGGTGGGACGGCTAGGGCAGAAGGAATGGGAGAGAGGAAGTTATTAGTCTCCATCCTCTGGCTATCATGATTGTGGGGCATGCTTAATGGACCTGCTGTCCTTTTCTCTGCCATTCAGATTTTCTGTATTCGGGGGAAAAGCTATTCTTATTGAAATTGAAACAGCAGGAATAAATTCCCTGCTATGGTTGAAGGTTTGGGGAAACCAACGTAAGGAAATAGAAGGTAAAATGCATAAATTCAAGTTGCAGTAATGTTATTTGTGTCGAGCTGACAATGTAAGTCAGTATAACCTTTGAAATAATGGTGGTATTGACCAAAGTAGGACTTACAGGAACAATGTTATAATATGTTCTTTCATAAGATACCTTGATTGAATCTTAATGGGGTCTGACGACATGGGCTATGTGTGGCAGAATCAGATGAGAAATCCAGCGAGGGCTGTCTCTACATCAGAAACAATTTGTGCCACCTTTTACACTTCTCACACGTTGCAAAATATGTTTCTTATTTGGCAACGGCGAGTTACCAATGAAGGGGGATTGTTGCTTGTTAAACACCTTAGTGACATTTGACTCACCTAATTAATAATCTGCTTTCTAAGTTACCAAGCGCACCAGATAAGATAGATGTTAAGAAATCTTGACACGGAAACTACAGTGTGTACCTGGTAGATTCAGCTCACCCCATACTCTGAATGACCTCTACAATGTACACAAGATGACAACATCTCAGCCCACTTTCTGTGGGCAATTCAGAGGTATTTACATGCAGTGTCTAAATGCCAGTATCTAAGTACCACCCAAGGCATATCTCTGATCCACTTTTAGTTTGTGTTGTACTTCAGTCTGCACTGGCAACTGTCATGGTAATGCTGCAGCAAGGGCACTGTGCACTCAGGGGACACACTCAGCTCATTGACTGGACTGAGCTGTATCTCTTTGTTTGGTGTCATAACACTCACTCACTGTGAGCTTACCTGGATTCTCATTTTATCTTTGCATTTTCTTTATGCACTTTGTCCCCTCACTCGTAATCCCAGGCTCATTTTACTTCTGTCTTGCTTTGCCATTTAGAGCAAACAGAAAGGAAGGAAGCTTGTCACATTTATCAGCACGCCTCAGTCAGGTAAATGAGGATTCCTGGCATAATAAATCTCCTAATGAAGGAGCAGCGCTCCGAAAGCTAGTCCTTCCAAATAAACCTGTTGGAATATAACCTGGTGTTGTGTGATTTTTAACTTTGCATGCCAATTTAGTTGACTTTAGCAGATAGCAGCAAGATATAGTTGGTATTCATGCCCTTGGGATTTAGAGGAAAATCAAGACTTACTCCAGATTGAAGTGCATTGATCCCTGCCAAATGAGAGTGTTGGACAATAGGTGAGAACAGAAATAGGCTCAGGCTGTGATGACCTCCACAATTAAATACGTTCTCTCTATCCATTGTACATGACTGGCTATGAAATCACAATGTCAGAAGGCTCATGGATGTACAATGCCAAAGCTTAATCTTTGTGCTGTATCGTTAACAGGGTTGAACTTTACTTTGAGGTTAGCAAAGGCTGTGTATTTGCTTACACAGCATCCTGACAGAATTACTAAACAATAATAGCTACTATGCAATTATTCCTAGGCTTTGATGGAAGCTTAGAAACCTCTCCCTACGAATCTCCCCTGATGTGAACATATCTAATTAAAGAAAAGTATTTGAAAAGTGCAATCTAAAATTTACCAAGTATGAAACAAAAGCTACAACAGAAGTGCATTTGCTCTTGACAGTGATATGCTGAAGTAAAACATGATCTGAAGCAATAAGCTACATGTTATTCCTGCTGTTTTTCTTTGACAATTTTACAACCAACAATTTTGTTGCAGATATCATGACAGCCTCTCTTCTGATTTTGAGCTGCTCCGAGACAAATACGGTGACATGGATGAAGCCCAGCGTGATCCTCGTGCTACATTGAAAGCTGTTGCAGAGGATGTGCAGGTTGACCCTCGGAAATATTCGCAGAGCAGCTCTGAGCGACTCCTGGAGCAGTCCCACTCCTCCATGGATCGGATGTGTGAAGTTGACTATGGACGGTCTTGTGACTATAAAATCGGGTCACCCTCCTATCTGGATCGACTATTGTGGAGGGACAACAAACCACATCATTACTCAGAGCCCAAGCTCATTCTGGATTTATCTCATAGGAAAAGAACTGCGACTGCCTCCTGTGTGGCCGTCTCACTGGATGAAGGGAAATCTGACCTCCTTTTGAAGGTCTCAGACTGTAAGAATGGGAGTCCTTTCAAAATTGATTGCTCTAGCTCACTGCCAAATATTCAGGAAAGGAGTCAGCCATCATCCCCTCGCACCTTGGCATCTTCAGAAACATCAAATGGAGGGGGTTCCCAATTTGATTTTGATGTCTTCATATCTAGAGCCTTAAAGCTTTGTGGGAAGCAAGAAGAAATAGCTGATAGTAAATTGAATGATTTGAATGGCACCTGCATGCCAGAACATACCAATGAAATTGTTCAGGCAGAAGTTAATGAAAAGGAGAGATGGTAGAAAAATATTACAACATCTCAGTAGGAGTTTTACTTTGTAAGGATGGTGTATCAGCAATGTAACACATATAGGGTTTGCTGACCTGGAAAGCCTTGGGGGAGGTTTACAGCCTAGGATTAGTCCTTCATCAGTTTGGAAGATAGCTACAGAAAATACTGATAGCCTGGTAACCTTTTGACATTATAACAGTATTTCAGTTAACAATTCAAAGCTTACATTGTTTTTCCGTATTCTCAGTCAATGGACCTGCCACAATGTGTAACTAGTTTTAACTGTCCTGCCTGAAAGACCAATGCCTCTGAAGTGACACAGACTTGGATTTTACTGTATTCACTGATCCTAACCAAAAAGTCGCTAGGGATCACTCCCACCAAACGCTCACAGCTAATTTACGCTGGAAATAGCATTAATTGACAGAGGTAGAGAATTCTGCCCACATTACTAATAAGGAAGACCTGTCCGAGAGACGCAAACCAATAGGGGGCATGGTTAGTAAGTTTGCAGATGACACCAAAATTGGTGGTATAGTGGACATTGAAGAAGATTACTGAGACATTTTGCTGAATTTGTTCAGTGGGCTGAAATTTGGATAAATTAATACCATAATTGCATTTTGCTAATACAAACAAGGGTGAGACTTATATAATAGGATGGATATTATTAAACTGGAGAAGGTTCAGAAAAGATTTATCAGGATGTTGCTGGGAATGGAGGGTTTGAGATATAAAAATAGACTGGAAAGATTGGGACATTTTTCACTGAAGTATAGGAGGTTGAGGGGTGACTATTGAGGTCTGTAAAATCATGAGGGGCAAAGACAAGTGAGTGACAAGGGTCTTTCCGCTAGGATCGGGTGTATCAAAACTAAGAGCTACAAGGTGAGTGGAGAAAGTTTTAAAAAGGCATGAGGGACAACTTTTTACACACAGGTTGGTTCATATGTGGAATGAACTGCCAGAGAAAGTGGTGGATGCAGGTCGTTACAATGTGTAAAAGACATTTGGATCAGAGCATGAGTAGGAAAGATTTGGAGGGATATGGGCGAAGTGCAGGCAGGTGGGGCTAGTTTAATTTGGGAACATGGTCAGATTGGAACTGATTGAATTGATGGGTCTGTTTCCATGCTGTATGTCTCTATGTACTCTGTCCAGACCCTTCATGATTTTGAATGACTATTAAATCTCCTGTCAATTTGGTCTTGTCCAAAGAAATTGGTCCCAACTTTTCTAAATGTTCTATATAACTGAAGTTCCTCTTCCCTGAAACAGTTTTTGTGAATATTTTCTGCACTCTGTCCAAAATCTTCAATTCCTTTCTAAAGCATGGAGTTCAGAACTGGACACACACACCAGTTGAGGCTGAATCAGTGTTTCATACAGGTTTAACATAACATGCTTTTGTACTTTATATCCGTATTGCTAAAACTCAGGATGATGTATGCTCCATTAACCATGCACCCACCCTGTCCTGCTACCTTCATTGACTGATAACAGGCCTCTTTGCTTGAACAGAATCCCTTTTAGAACTGTACAATTCACTTTATGTTGGGGTGAATTTTATAAGTGGGTGCATTGCTCATCCCGAGGTAGAAGGTTGATTGGCAATTCACAAATTTGTAAAAGATTGCCCTACAATAATAATATGCAAGGGGCAGTCTTTAAAAGACAGAAAGTTCCACCTTTTGAAAGCTGATTCGTCCCAGCAGCAACAGCATGCAGTAGTAATTATTGCTGGGGAAATCTTGGTACAGACTGAAAGGTAAGTCTGGAGTTTCTGGTTCAGGACAGAAGAGGCTGAATTATGTCTGCAAAAATGAGCTTCCAGTTCTCTGTCACTTCAACACACCATTGTGTTCCCTGGTCAATATCTCTGTCTGTGGCTTGCTGCAGTGCTCCAACATAGCTCAGCACATGCTGGAAGAGCAGCATCTCATTTTCTGCCTGTAAACTCTGTAGCCATCTGGACTCCATATAGAGTTCAATATTTTTAGGCCTTATGTACCCTCTCCCATGTCTTTACCGTAACGCCCCCATACACAGCCATTGTAATCACACGGGCTGCGACCACACACAACCCATTGCCAGTTACTAATAGCCCACACTAGCAGCTATTCGTTCTCTCAGGTTGACTTTTCCTGATGAAAAGCTCATGCTCGAAAGTCAACTTTCCTACTTCTCAGGTGCTGCCTGACTGGCTGTGCTTTTCCAGCATCACACGTTTTGACTCTGATCTCCAGCATCTGCAGTCCTCACCATCTCCTCCCTGATTTTTACCCTTTGTCTGTCCAACTGTTTTTCTCTCTCTCTCTCTCTCTTTGGGCTCTATTGCCACCTATCGTTTACTAGCCCCCCCCCCCCCCATTTCTGCATAAATCCCAACTTTTTCCTAGCTACCATCGGTTCTGAAGAAGAATCACTGGACCCGAAATGTTAACTCTGATTTCTCTCTACAGATCTTAGCCAGATCTGCTAAGACTTTCTAGCAATTTCTGTTTTTGTTTGTGGCTATGCGTGGTTTAGAAGTCTGATGGAGAGAAGGCATAAAAGAAGGAGGGAGTCCCATGTTGGGAACAGGGAGCTCCCAAAGGTTGCCCAAAGCAGACCATCCCATTTCCTTCCCCACTTTTGCCCTAAGGAGGTAAGATTTGCCACTTTCCTTCCACTTTCTCCAGAACAGTTAATTTACTTTGGTTAATGAGCTCAGTTTCAAATCTCTCCTGCTGCAAATCTGAAACAAATTTTGGAAATTCCGAAGCCACAGCCCAAAGTTACTGATCAGTAAAAGTCATTTTTAAAAAACATCAGGTGATGGGGGAAGGAAGGGGAGTACAATCATTTGTCAGTTTTTAAGAAAAGTAAGTGTTGGAAGTCAATCTAATGGTATTGTGTACTAGTATTGCATCTGTAAAAGTAGACAACCAACCTATGCTATTCTTGTGCCTTAGTAAAATGACTCTTTAAAAGTTATATGCTTTTAAAGAGTAAATCATTTTACTAAGGCATTGGAGCAAGCAGATAAAGCATTTTTTTGCATGGTTGCCAACTCGGACTGTCCATACTCCAGGATGTGTCATAATGCGACTGCCTACTTTTAAATGCCACTTCCCCAAACTCTTGATATTGGCTGCCCAATATGTTAAATATCACAAAGTCCCACCTTCCAAGTCTTTTCTATGTATCAGGGTTTTGATTTCTGAAAATCTGGCCATCCTGTAACAAGCTTGATTGACCATTAATTATTTATTTTGAAATGGAGTGTGGCCTACCAGTTTTGCCATTTGCTGTGTAATGGAGTCAGCTCAGGGTGTACAGGAACCTTTGCCTCCCTTTGTATTTTACATGTACCCCCTCTCTGAAAACTCACCTGGTAGGAAGTCATAAATCTAGCTTTTGGTGTTTGCCGATAATAAGCGCTTGCAGATCAATATCATTTTAATCTTAATACCTGTGCAGGTGATTACCAACCACTGAGTAGTAACATTATTGCTGGTAAAATAAATCCATAACATTGCATTAGCCATAGCAGCAGATGTATGTTACAGGGTAACACCATATGAATTGAATTATTAGACACCATGAGAAGAATGCTATCAGCAAATATTGAAATATATAATTGTTAAAAATAATTCTAGACTCCTATGTGGCCTCTTGGATGACACAGGATGAGGTAACTGGTGCTCAAGAAATTGTATTTTAGCAAGGAGTTAATTCATTTAAGAAAGCATGGAGCAAATTCTTATGGAGAATATAAATATATTACTCAGGACCATCAAGGGCACAGTATATGATGTGCCAATGTGCCATGTTGACCAGGTAAGTCCCTGGTTCTAATTCTGATTTCTTCCAAGCAAGCACTGGTGGGGTATCAAAATTAGTCTCAGCTCCGGATTGCCATTCCTAATGGTTATTCCGTAACTGTGATTCAAAATTGCTTGAATGGGATGCTGGGCACAGATGCAAGACACGGTTCTGCAAAAGAGCATTGCAGTTACTTCACGATTAAGGCCTAAATCAAATACTGACAATAAAAGTCCCATCTCTCTCTTTAGATGGTGTAAAGAATCTCAGTTAAATGACTCGAGTTCAGTTCCAAATGGGTGGATGTCCCCAATTTAAGAATGACCATAATTAGTTCTTCTGCATGAGAAAAACAGATAGAGTAAATATCTTATTTTCTCTATTTAAGTCTGTGTTTGGTACAGTGTTATATCCAAAATATTTTAAAATAAAACTTCTACTTATTTAAAAAGTTAAATTGAGATAAACATTAACCAAGGCATTCTAACATGAACACCTAGTCTGATGTAAACCATAAAATGTGGTCAGGTCAATGTTGAATCTGCTCATTTTTGGTTTAGATTTCCTGCATATCAAACAAAATCACCACAGCTCATTAAAAATAAAATAAGTGGAGCTCAACTGAATTTTATTGTTGATACTTTTGAGTTTAAAGGGCTCAGGTTGGATTCCATGAAATTGGATTTTGTTAAATTGAATACAGCAAATCTAATAAGTAAATTACATGACAGATGAGGTAGCTTGTCATTGGTAATAACAGAGATTAAACACAAAACACAGCAGTTCAGCTAAATAATGCAGTCCATTATTCCCAACAGCGCCAGTTATATAGTGGATGCTATTGGGTGTGCAAGTTGAAACCCAGACCCAAGGGAATTGTGGTGGAGTTAGTTGGTAGATAGGAATGGTTTTGCCACTTTAGGAATAGTGAAGAGTTGAGTTTTTAAGTATATGAGAAGGTCGGAAATGGGAGTTATCTTCAGGAGTGTATGCCTGATGCTGAAAAGGGCATCCTGCATAGCATGCCTTATCTTCTAGGCATTTGAAAATTGGCTTTAAAAAAGAAGAGGCTGCTCACTCCTTTCCTGTTCATACCAACTATATTATGGTGTTGACAGGATAATTTTGTGGTTTTAATAAATTCAATTTGACCCTTAATTATTTGTTTACATATGGTAGCCAAGCCATAGATTTTGGGTGTGGGTATTATAGGATTGAGCTCAGGGGTGGATGGTGAAGTGGTAGGCCAGACACCTAGCCTAATTTGTATGTTGTCTCACCCAAAACATTCCGAGGGATTGTGTAATATCCAGCCCATGGAATTGAAGGACATAATAGCCCATTTGCCAGTTCTTGGGACACTTGGAATGTATACATCCCACAATACAATTCATAGCCCTATATTTTTTTTTGAGGTACTTACTAAGCCCTTTTTTAAACTTCATGGTGCTATGGAATTTTCTGACAAATGCAGTCCATTTCATACATTCACCATGCTCTATGTAGTTCGGTTTAACTGTCTGTTCAATCTTACTCTTCTAACTTTAAGGTTGTGCATTCTTTTGCAAAAACTAAAATTAAGTCATACTGACATTTATCTTGTCTTGAATCTTGCTGTAAGATTACAGCTAGAATTTCTTGCTCCACTGTAAACAATCCAAGCTTCTTTACATAACTCAGATCACAGAAGTCTTATGGTGCAGGAGGCGGCCATTCGGTCCATCATACCTGCACCAGCTTGATAAATAGGCATTATTACCTGGTGAAAAATGTGTTGCTGGAAAAGCGCAGCAGGTCAGGCAGCATCCAAGGAGCAGGAGAATTGACATTTCGGGCATAAGCCCTCCTATTCCTTGGATGCTGCCTGACCTGCTGCACTTTTCCAGCAACACATTTTTCAGCTCTGATCTGCAGCATCTGCAGTCCTCACTTTCTCCATCATTATCTGGTATCCATCTCCTGCTTTTTCCTCATATACTGCAAATTATTTTTATCCAATAATCACCTATTGCCCTCATAATACCTCAATTGAATCTGCCTCCACAATACTTCCAGACAGTGCGATTTATACCCTAAATATTTGCTGCATTAAAAATGTTTTTCCTTGTGTCACCCTGGTTTCTTTGGCAGATCAATTTAAATCTGTCATGCTATTCTTGTTCTTTTTACAGACAGGAACAGTTTCTCCCTGTTTCGACTATCAGCTGGCTCATGATTTTTAAAACTTTTATCAGATCTGCTCTTAAATTTCTTCTCTCCAAGGAGAACAGTCCCAATGTCTTCAATCTGTTTTATTCATTCATGAAATGAGGGCATCGCTGGCTAGGCCAGCATTTGTTGCCCATCTTTAATAGCTCAGTTAAGAGGCAACCATATTGCTGTGGCTCTGGAGTTATACGTAGGCCAGACCAGGTAATGATGACAATTTCCTTCCTTAAAGGACATCAAAAGAAACAGATGGGTTTTTCTGACAGTCAGTTGTCACTGGATTTTTATTGAATTCAAATTCCACCATATGCCAGGAGTCAAACCCATATTGCAAGAACATTATCTGGGTATCTAGATTACAGTCCAGCACTAATACCACTAGGCCACACCTCTATCCTCATCCCTAGAACCATTCTTGTAAACCGCTTATGCACTCTATTCACATCTTCCTATAATGCAGTACTAGAACTGTATACAATTCTTCAGCTAAAGTCTAACAAGTATCTTATACAAGTTCAACATTAGACCCTTGCTCTTGTACACAAGAAACCTTATCGAAATGAACAATTCGGTAGTCCTTTGCTGTGTCTTTTCCACCATCTGATAGGATCCTCTTGGGGACCAAAATTAGACTCCATGTAAAGTTCAACCAGAATTCCATATAAACTTTGAATTATTTTCTAAGATTTGTGCTCCATTCCCCTGGCTACACCCAGTAACCATTTGCTTTCTCTCCTGTTCTGCAGACTATGCTGAAAGTCTCATGAACCAATCTACCAATATTTCCCTGTGCCACCTTTGTCAAATCATGCCACATTGTCAGTTTACATTGGTCCATTTTAAATGACATCTACTATTTATCTATTTAGTCTTTCGATATTCAGTCAACCTGTCCCTTTTATCAATCTCTCCCAATTTTATGTTACCTGCAACTTTGAAAATTTTGGTCCCCACTTACAAATCTTCCATGTATAATGTAAACAGCCACACCATAATTCTGAGTCTCACCACTAATTCTGAGGCATCACATATTTTCCATGATGTGCATCCACCTTATGTTTGCCCCTGCTTTGGGTAGTTTTCAACTGGAGCAATTGTTTTATAATGTGGTTTCCAACTATGTGGAGCACTGTTGTCGTATTTTATTTAAAGCCTTCTTTAAACCTAAACAAATAACAACCACTTGTTTCATGTTATCTCCTCAAAGGACTTCAAGAGATTTATCAGCCATGACATCTTACTCACAAAGTAAAGCTCCATTCAGATAAAGCTGTCTTGTGCTGCATGAGGTTAACTTTCAGGGTTTTGCCATGTATGAAAGGTAACCTTTTCTAACAGAACTGTGGGTGCATCTGTACTTGCCCCCTCCTTCTCCACGCAGGACTACAGTAGAATGAGAAGGTGGTTTATCATCACCTTCTCAAGGAGAGCTAGGGATGGACAATAAATGCTGGGCTAGTCAGTGATGCTCACATCCTATGACAGAACAATAAATTTATTTTCTTCCCTTTTCTTTACCACCAAGAGGAGCGGTGGAAGATTTGCTTCAGAGACTATTTTAACTTGGCTATGGCAAATGGCAAGGAATCTCTCTCTTGGCTTTACCCTTCCTTCTTTGCTGTAGAAGGAAGTGGGTGTTTGTTCTCCAAATAATATCTCTCTAGAGAAAGTTTACATTGTGAATTCAAGAAATGGATGCACACCACAACATATTGCTGAAACAGTCTATATCAAATTTACATTTTTATTGACTGCATGTTTCAGATTGAGATATTAGAGGTCCTGGGGTTACAATGGTCCTGGAATATCTAAGCATCAAGATTGGCTCACTTATCTGGGGCAACTGACTACAGTAGTTTACAGAAGAGAGCTGGACTTACACACTTTACATGAGGGAATAGGGAAAAAATAAAAATCAGATTAATTAAAATCAAGTCATTTTTAAAATCTTGCATGTATTATTACTCGGTACAGGTTTTATGCAGTGCATTGTTCTATGCCTTGGGTCAGTAAGATGGCATGACAATGTTGCAGTTCAGACATATTGCTTCTTGTCTTGCCAGCCTACATTAATGAATTTTTAACAGCAAAATGTAGTGCAGTGTAATTACTAGACATTGCAAGTGTGCATGTCTGGATGAGTCATTTGTGAAATGATGTTTGTTGAGGGGGTGGCAGTTGATAAATTCATCCCATTTATATGGAACTCTGCATAATGTCTGTTTGAACAGATAAATTGCAAGGAATGTGCTGCAGTGGCACAGACCCATGGGATTTACCTTGGCATGTGTTTGCTTTGTTTTGCTAATTGTTACAATTTTTTTGACTACGTATATTTGATGATAATTTGCAGTTTCTAATTTTTTGCAAACAAGAAAATCTCTTTATTTCTATATATTTCTAAATACTGGGAAAGAAATTGTGTGGCTCAAAATATGTGAAGTAAGTCTT
Organism: Chiloscyllium plagiosum; assembly: GCF_037043375.1. Taxonomy (NCBI): domain Eukaryota; kingdom Metazoa; phylum Chordata; class Chondrichthyes; order Orectolobiformes; family Hemiscylliidae; genus Chiloscyllium; species Chiloscyllium plagiosum. Next base: position 130,326,812 of record NW_028270139.1, on the reverse strand, counting down.
CACATACGCAAATTAGTTAATAGCCCACCTGCTTTTCCATGATCTGGGATGATGAGAGCAAAGAGAGAAAAACAGTAATTGTCACAATCGTTACTCCTTCATCAGCAGCAACACAAAGCTGATTATGTAACTAAAAGTATTCTAATATATAACATGTTGTGTATCTAATAGTATTCTAACATAACAATATATCACAATTGTTATGGTGCAGCAGGAGGCCATTGGTCCATTACATTTGCACCAGCGCTTCATTGAGCATCATTACCTAATATATATTTTAAAAAGTTATGATTAGCATGGTATATATCGCCATGTCACATTCTGTGCTATATTGCTGTGTTATACTTGATCATAGCTACATTTATTCTATGCACATTTGTTACAGCTGATCATCAGAAGAACTTTTCATAGGCAAGGTTTGGGGGAAAAAAAATGAGAAAGCTGATCATTCATGAAAGACCCACTCACTCCACTACCCAGGAGCTGAATATACATTCCTGTATAAAGAGTAAGAATGTATAAGGACGACTAACTAACTTAATGTCGAAATTAGTGAAATAAAGCCAGACCTTCTTGACTTGTCGTATGATAGACAATTAAACTCTGAATGGCCTTATTCCAAAAGGTCACTTATGAAGTAATTAGAATCTGATTGACTTAAAACATTGTTTACACGGTAACAATTGCATTTCTGACATTAATGGGATTCAGGTTTATTTCAGAATCAAAACAATATATGGGGCTTATGTGGCACAGTGGTCGTGTCCCTATCAAGTCCTATCTGCTTCAGACTTGTGTATGTAACATCTCTCAACAGGTGGATTAGAAGATATCTCTAAAAGTAATCTATGGTCTAGCATCCTTATTAAGAATTCATGTCTTTTTTTTAAACTTATGGTGACCAACTTTTCCTCCATATTTATCATAATTCAGATTTTTAAAAATTCACCCATAGTATGTGGGCTTATATGATTTGTATCCCTGAACCCTTGAATCATTTGAAACTTCAAAAGAAAGATGAGGACAGAAAGTGAGAGAGAAAATGTGAGGTAAAAGAAATGAAAGAAGTTCAAAATATAAATGTAAGGTTTAGAATTTAGCAGGCTTTTTATCATTATCCTGTTTTTTTTGTCACAAGATAATTTTTAAGAAATATAAGGAATATTTCATGACCTGTCCTCATTTGTGGAATTCAGTTTTAATAAGTGAGCTCAAGTGAAACAAAGTGAACAAGAAGCGGAAAGCTCAAAGAACTCCCCCAGAGATAAAGAATTGTTCCTGTTAGTAAGGCATTAATATCATGTGGTTATATTGTGAATAGAAGCTGTGGAACTGATAACTGAATATAATTGTGCATTGAGTGTGTCCAGGTGTATCATAAGTCGTTATGGATTTTTTGGCTCCAATACAAACCTAACCTCCTGTATGCTTGAACCAATTAACTTGTAAATGGCCCTAACCGTTTTCTTCTGACAATATAAATCAGTATACCTTACATGTGAAGAGTCCAGATTAACTTTGCTGGCTGCAGAAGTTGCAATTAAGCATCATATCACAATGTGACAAGTTTCCCTACAACATTGGGACTGGGGTAGGTTATACAGGAATCTCTGAAATGTCCTGCATACTTGTAAGGTACATTGGATACCTGGTGGATTCACAATTATTTGGAAAGTTGGAATTGATGATCATGGTTGTGCCTTAACTGTCAATAGTGTTAGACCTCTTGATGAGTATATTTTTCTCGTTTTGTGGTTTTAAAGGGGCATTATTATTTCAGGCAGAATAACTAGAAAAGTTGTGCAGCATTCTTTGAGACAAACAAATCTCAGAGCAATTGATAGCGCCATACCATAATTTTGTTGTGCAAGTAACTGAATTATCTCTTTTCACGAAGATGGTGGCCTTTTAAAATTAAATTTGATGAGATAAGAAAGTGGTTGCCAGCTCAGGAGATTTACCTAAATGTGGCCTCAAGTTTTAGCTATATTTTGTAACAAATGTAGGCCTACAAAAGGGGTACAATTGCTTTGGAATTAACTCTTGATAATGCACTGTATTAACAAATCTTATATTTAAAAATAGTGACAGAAACGAATGTCTTGCACAGTACTGTGACTCATGCATAATATACAATTTCAATGTGCATTTTTATAAATAGAACACATACATGTGATTCAAAATGTGTGAAATGGAAGTAAAGTTTTGGTGTTTATTTTTTAAAAAGCATACATGTTCCTAAATTATTCCTGATTTATTGGGATGTTAAAGAATTATATGTGTAAATAGCTCCAAAAATGAATAAAGATCATTTTTTCAGTATAATTGTACTTCTTGTGCACTTTATTAATTTTATGGAGAAACAAGACTTTTCAATGGAATAAAAACAAAATGTTGGAGAAACTCAGTAGGTCTGGCAACTTCTGTGGAGAGATAAACAGCTAGTATTTCAAGTCTGATAATGACTTCTTCAGACGATATTGAACTACACACTGGAATGGTTCTGTGGTCAGCTAATGTACACAGCACATTACTGTAAAATATATTTATCAAATGCCAAAGTAATCTTGCATTAAAGGTGAATTGCATTGAAAATTGTTTTCTGTTTTTAGATTTGAGATGAAAAGAACAACCTGAATGCCATTACAAAATGTAATATAACAAAGCAAAGGGGACACTGATTGTTACAGAGTCATAGAGTGTGTTTGTCCAGGACTCATCTTTTTAGCTTCTGTATGTTTTAGGATAACATTTGAAATTAAAAGGGGCAATCTTCTTGGTTTGTCTTCCCAAACTTATCATTTCCAGCTGTTCCCAGGTTTTTATTTCTGCATTTAATACATGTCCAAGTATAATAATGATTTCCAACTGTGGCTAACAACATAAAGGTAAAATTCCTTGTGTGTGCAGCCACCTTCTACAAAAGGAAGATCCACAAAAATGCAGAAGCTTAAATCACATTGGAATATGCACTTTTGGACCATTCAAGATTACTTACCCTATACCCTACAATGATTTGCATCATATAATTCTTCAAATCAGGAAGAGTAGGCAATTTGACCTCTTAAGCCTACGCTACCATTTGATGACATCATTGTGGCCTCAACTCCACATTTTCCCTACTTCTACACTGACTCCCTGTTGGTCAAGAATCTACCTCTGCATTAAGTGACCCTGCTTACATCACTGTCTTTGAAAGAGAATTTCATTGACTCAACATTCAATTCTCCTCAGCTGTCTTAAGTGGATGACCCCTTAATTTTAAACTGCATCCCCTGGTTCTACTCTTTTGCACAAAGGGAAACATTATTTTAACATTCTCCTCCAGTTTCAGGTATGCTAAAGATCGTTTTTTTCAATAAGAACAACTCTCATTCTTCTAAACTCGAATGGATACAGGCCCAACCTGTCCAACCAATCCTCATAAGGCAGCCCTTTCATCCCAGGAAGTGAACATTCTCTGGATGACAGCTAGTGCTTATGTATGCTTTCTCAAATAAGGAAAGCAAAATTTTACACATTACTGCAGATGTGGACTCATCAAAACCCAGTACAATTCAGAACCCCAAAAGTGCAGAAAGAGGCCACTTGGCCCATCAAGTCTGCACTGTCCCTCTGAAGAACATCCCACCCTATCCTCATAACCCATGAACATCTTTGGACTGGGAAGAAACTGGAGCACTCGGTGTAAACCTGTGCAGTCATGGGGGGAACATGCAAACTCCACACGGTCACCGAAGATTGGAATTGAACCCAGATCCCAGGGACTGTGAGGCAGCAGTGCGAACCACTGTGCCACCTGTAGCAAGACATTCCTACTTTTATAACCCATTCCCCAGGCAACAGACAAGAAGATTCTATTTAACTTGGTACTTTCATGCTGTATTAGCACACTAACATTTTGTGTTTCAGGTACAGGACATAAAGATCCTTCTAGTACTATGATCTCTCTCTGTTTATGTATGTTGTTTTGTATTCTTCCTGCTGAAGTGGACAAATCCACCTTTTCCCACATTGTACTCCATCTACCCCATAGAACTTTTATGCAACTTGAAATTGTTTTTCTGGAAATGAAACTGAAGATTTTAAGATGTACAAAATATGATTTAATTTAAAAATTGTGAATACTCCCTATTGCAATGTTTTATCCTTAAATTTCAGAGAGTGATTATAGTGAATATTTAGAATATTAAAACGTTCCATTTTTACTACCGCAAACATTATGGTTGCTTTTGACTTGCAGACTACAAACTCCAGAAATAGTGATCTGAAAGTGCCAGCTTTCTCCAAAATAAACTGGACAGATTATTGAAACGGCAAACAAAAGCTTCTGATAGCACTCTGTTACAAATGCAAGCTCTCATTCATAAATGCATTACTATTTCAGATCATCATCTGTTTGATAGACTATCACTGCAGCTAGAAAGATCAAGCTACACATGTTACTTGTCCTGAGCACCATATCATCTTAGAACCCTGTCGAAACAAGTACTACTGTTTCCTAACATCCAACACAGCATCACATTGTTCAAATGTTGGTAAGACTTCAAACAGTTGAAAATGTCTGCTTTTATAAGCTGCATTTGCTTCTGAGAACAAACAGGGACCAGTTACCTTTTGAGCAGCAACAAGCTTACAACCAATTAATGATTGCTGCACACAGCTCTCATCTATTGGAACTAGGTGTCAAGCTGTAACTAGTTTCTTGTGCATGCACAACCGAGCAGCAGTCTATCATTCTGAAGGTGATGTTCTCAGTTTCCTTTTCAGAAGACTTATGTTGCTGTCTCAGCTCTTCAACATTCATCACATCCCATTTTTGCCTGCTCCAGTTACGCATAGCAGCATTCAGAACCTCATCTTCAGGAGGTTCAATATCTGCATCACAATGGTCCTTTGGAAGGATAAGCTGCATTGTGTCTAGATATGTTTTATTTGACCTGATCAGATGTGGTGACACAGTTCAAGAGCAGGTAGACTTGAACCTGAGCTTCTTACTCCTTGAGTGTGTACACTACCACTACATCATAAGTGCCCTTGCATTATACCTATACTTAGAATCATACAGCATGGAAACAGACCCTGCGGTCCAACCTGTCCATGCCGACCAGATATCCCAACCCAATCCGGTCCCACCTGGCCCATATCCCTCCAAACCCTTCCTATTCATATACCCATCTAGATGCTTTTTCAACTTTGCAATTGTACCAGCCTCCACCACATCCTCTGGCAGCTCATTCCATACACGTACCACCATCAGAGTGGAAACGTTACCCCTTAGGTCTCTTTTATATCATTCCCCCTTCACCCTAAACCCATGCCCTCTAGTCTGGACCCCCACCCCAGGGAAAAGACTTTGTCTATTTATCCTATCCATGTTCCTTATGATTTTATAAACCTTTCTAATGTCACCCCTCAGCCTCTAACGCACCAGGGAAAACAGCCCCAGTCTGTTCAGCCTCTCCCTGTAGCTCAAATCCTTCAACCCTGGCAACATTCTTGTAGATCTTTTCTGAACCCTTTCAAGTTTCATAACATCTTTCCGATAGGAAGGAGACCAGAATTGCACACAATATTCCAACAGTGGTCTAACCAATGTCCTGTACAGCTGCAACATGACCTCCCAACTCCTGTACTCAATACTCTGACCAATAAAGGAAAGCATACCAAATGCCTTCTTCACTATCCTATCTGCCTGCGATCCACTTTCAAGGAGCTATGAACCTGCACTCCAAGGTCTCTTTGTTCAGCAATACTCCCTAGGTCCTTACCATTAACTGTATAAGTCCTGCTAAGATTTGCTTTCCCAAAATGCAGCACCTCACATTTATCTAAATTAAACTCCATCTGTCACTTCTCAGCCCATTAGCCCAACTGATAAAGAGGGCAAAAGTGAGGACTGCAGATGCTGGAAACCAGAGTTTAGATCATAGTGGCACTGGAAAAGCACAGCAGGTCAGGCAACATCCGAGGAGCAGGAAAATCAACGTTTCGGGCAAAAGCCCTTCATCAGGAATAGAGGCAGGAAGCCTCCAGGGTGGAGAGATGACAAAGGTCCCATTGTAATCTGAGGTAACCTTCTTCACTGTCCAATACAGCTCCAATTTTGGTGTTATCAGCAAATTTACTAACTATAGCTCTTATGCTCACATCCAAATCATTTATATAAATGATGAAAAGTAGTGGACCCAGCACCGATCGTTGTGGCACTCCACTGGTCACAGGCCTCCAGTCTGAAAAACAACTCTCCACCACCATCCTCTGTCTTCTAACCTTTGAGCCAGTTCTGTATCCACATGGCTAGTTCTCCCTGTATTCCGTGAGATCTAACTTTGCTAATCAGTATCGCATGGGGAACCTTGTCGGACACCTTACTGAAGTCCATATAGATCACATCTACTGCTCTGCCCTCATTAATCCTCTTTTGTTACTTCTTCAAAAAACTCAATCAAGTTTGTGAGACATGATTTCCCACGCACAAAGCCATGTTGACTATCACTAATCATCCTTGCCTTTCCAAATACATATACATCCTGTCCATCAGGATTCCCTCCAACAACTTGCCCACCGCTCACATCAGGCTCATCGGTCTATAGTTCCCTGGCTTGTCTTTACCGCCCTTTTTAAACAGTGGCACCACGTTAGCCAATCTCTAGTCTTCTGGCATCTCACCCGTGACTATTGATGACACAAATAAGAGGCCCAGCAATCACTTCTCTAGCTTCCTACAGAGTTCTAAGGTACACCTGATCAGTTCCTGGGGATTTATCACTTTTATGCGTTTCAAGACATCGAGCACTTCCTCCTCTGTAATATGGACATTTTTCAAGATGTCACCATCTAATTCCCTACATTCTATATCTTCCATGTTCTGATGCAAAATATTTGTTTAGTATCTGCCCATCTCCTCCAGCTCCACACAAAAACCACCTTTCGTTTGTGAGACAGCAACTCAGTGAGGGAGTACATCTGGGAATTTGGTGGAAAGTGCGAATTCATTGCACTGGGGGGGGTGAAGCCCTACCCTATCCAGTCATTTATGCTTTTTTTTTCAGGAGCCCTATTCTCTCCCTAGTTACCCTTTTGTCCTTAATGTATTTGTAAAACCCTTTGGATTCTCCTGAACTCTATTTGCCAAAGCTACCTCATGTCCCCTTTTTGCCCTCCAGACGTCTCTCTTGAGTTTACCCCTACTGCCTTTATACTCTTCTAAGGATTCATCAATCTATCCTGTCCATACCTGACATATGCTTCCTTCTTTTTCTTAACCAAACCCTCAATTTCTTTAGTCATCCAGCATTCCCCATATCTACCAACCTTTCCTTTCACCCTAACAGGAAAATACTTTCTCTGGACTCTCATGATCTCATTTCTGAAGGCTTCTCATTTTCCAGCCATCCCTTTACCTGCGAGCATCTGCCCCCAATCAGCGTTTGAAAATTCTTGCCTAATACCATCAAAATTGGCCTTTCTCCAATTTAGAACTTCAACTTTTAGAGCTGGTCTATCCTTTTCCATCACTATTTTAAAACTACTAGAAATAGTATTTCTGGGAATATCCTCTCTCAGTACAGCTTTAATGCTATCCCTTATCAAAAATGCCACTCCCCTCCTCTCTTGCCTCCCTTTCTATCCTTCCCATTGCATTTGTATCTTGGAATATTAAGCTGCCATTCCTGTCCATCCCTGAGCCACATTCTGTAATTACTGGTTTAAATCCTCCCAAGCAGCTCTAGTAAATCTCCCTGCCAGTATATTAGTCCCCTTCCAATTTAGGTGCAGTCCATCCTTCTTGGACAGGTCACTTCTACCCCAAAACAGCTTCCATAGTCCAAAAACGTGAATGCTTCTCCCATACACCAGCTCCTCAGCCATGCATTCATCTGTTCTATTCTCCTATTCCTGCCCTCATTAGCTCGTAGCACCGGGAGTAATCCAGATATTACTATTCTCGAGGACCTCTTTTCAAATTCCTGCCTAACTCTCTGTAATCTCCCTTCAGAAACTCAATCTTTTCCCTTCCAATGTCATTGGTTCCAATGTGTACAATGACCTCTTGCTGGTCCCTCTCCCCCTTCAGAACATTCTGCACCCTCTCTGAAACATTCTTGATCCTGGCACCAGGGAAGCAACACACCATTCTGATTTTTTGCTGCTGGCCACAGAAATGTCTGTCTGTACCTCGGACTTGAGAGTCCTCTAACACAATCGATCTCTTGGAACCCAATGTACTCCTCGTTGCATTAGAGCCAGTCTCAGTACCAGAAACTTAGGTGTTCGTGCTACGTTCCCATGAGAATCCATCAGCCCCTACACTTTCCAAAACAGCATACTTGTTTGAAATGGGGATAGCCACAGAAGACTCCTGCACTATCTGCATACCTCACTTACCTTTAATGGAGTTAAACCATCTATGTGACTGTATCGGAGACTTTCCTCCCTTCAAGTATCTGCCATCCATCACATCCCCTTGCTTTTGTAAATTCCTCATTGCCTCTAACTGCCTCTCCAACCGATTGGATAGGATTCACAATCAATGGCATTTATTGCAGATATAATCCTCAGTAACCCGTAAACTCCCATATCTGACAAGGCCATTTTTGCTTCTTTCAATCTACAGATCCAGAAAATAGCACTATCTTATTCGTCTGCAAAATACTGCTCCAGGTTAAATTAATATTTATGGCTTATATTTTAAGTTTAATCAAGAGACATAACTCAATAAAACATATAATCAAGAAAGAACCACTCTACTCACTACTGCAGACTTATTTTAAGGCCACCCTTAAAATCGACTTATCTGCTTCTGTGCTGTGACCTCGCCAAGACTTGGCTTCAATCAGGGGGTTGCATAATGAAATCATCAGTAATGATTAGGAGGATAACTATATTTGTAAGGCTTCCAGTCTTTGAAATGAGGCAGGAACTTACTCCATCTGTCCCAGATGTGTATGCAGCTATTTCTTATTTCCATTTCACAGTGTGATTTGGGTGAGGATTCAGAACAACACAGTTTACACTCGGCAGAGTGAGTCACATACTCAGCCTGATAACCCAAGGGCCTATTCAAACCCTCCTGCTCTTTTTCCTTGCTTTCCCTGTTGACTCCATCAGTTTTGAGCTTCCACAAGTACCCACCCGACTCTGTCATTTATGCCTTTATTTCCCCCTGATCCCTGACCATGACCTCTGGACTTGGTCTTGCTAATCATCATGATCGTATTGAAACCAGGATGGTAGTGACCATTGACAATCTCCATAGTAACCCATGTTCTCCAATGCACTATTGTATTCCACCCTTATACATTGAGCTGCCTCCCTTCATAATTGTTCCCTCTGCATACCAGCATGTTGCCTTCAATCCACAAATTCTCTACCACAGTAGCGGACCTTGATAACTTACTTGACTTTCAGTGAACAGGATCCCATGGACTGATCATGGCACATCCTTGATCAACTTGGAAGGACTGCCCTGACTGATAAACATAAAGCTCCACAACTGACTAATTGCAATTCCTGGATTGGTTGCACTGCTCCTGCAGTGGCCCACTCCTTGGACTGCAGTGAAATGAAACTCCTGACCCCAACCACCCTAAGTAGGTGACTGTGAGCCAAGCAGATTGCATGCTGCTCATGACTGACTGTGGCAGGACCCCTGACTGACGACAATTCCCTTAATCTGATTAAAGATTATTCCTCTTACACTATGAGACATGGCCATTTGAGTGAAGCACAATGCAATGTGTTTGCTCTGAAAGTTGCTATGGTGTGACAATGACATGGAGCAATGCAGTACAGTAACATGTCCAGCCTCTTGACTGACCACTGCTGGTTCCTAGCTTTGCATCTGTGTTAAGCAGCAAGGCATGACAGAACTACTGTGAGCTTGTAAGTTCTGAATGAGGCAGTTACATGCAGCAAAGGAAGACAAAGCAAGGCAAGACATCCAAATAGGCATGAAATGGGTGAACACTTACAGAGCAAGTGAAAGGTCCTTAAAAGTGTGTCCTTTTCTGATGCTTCAGTTGGGGACCTGTCCTTGCACACAATGCAGAGTCTAGATTAGAGTGGTGCTGGAAAAGCACAGCAGGTCAAGCAGCATCTGAGGAGCAGGAAAATCGACGTTTCAGGCAAAAGCCCTTCATCAGGAATAGAGGCAGGGTGCCTGCAGAGTGGAGAGATAAATGAGAGGGGGGGTGGGGGTGGGGAGAAAGTAGCACAAAGTACAATAAGTGAATGGGGCTGGGGATGGAGGTGATAGGTCAGAGAGGAGGGTGGGGGAAGGTAGCAAAGAGTACAATGGATGAATAGGGGTGGAGATGAAGGTGATAGGTCAGAGAGGAGGGTGGAGTGGATAGGTGGAAAGGAAGATAGGCAGGCAGGTAAGACAGGTCATTAGGGTGGTGCTGAGCTGGAAGGCTGGAGCTGGGGTGAGATGGGGGAAGGGGAAATGAGGAAACTGGTGAAATCCACATTGATGCCATGGGGTTGAAGTGTTCTGAGTCAGAAGATGAGGCGTTCTTCCTCCAGGCGTCGAGTGGTAAGGGAGCGGCGGTGGAGGCGGCCCAGGACCTGCATGTGTTTGGCAGAGTGGGAGGGGGAGTTGAAATGTTGGGTCACAGGGCGGTAAGGTTGATTGGTGCGGGTGTCCCGGAGATGTTCCCTAAAGTGCTCTGCTAGGAGGCATCCAGTCTCCCCAGTGTAGAGGCGACTGCATCGGGAGCAACGGATACAATAAATGATATTGGTGGATGTGCAGATAAACCTTTGGTGGATGTGGAAGGCTCCTTTGGGGCCACAGATGGCCTCCTTCCTTAGAGACCACAATTTCCCTGGACGCCTCCTAGAAAACGCTTTAGGGAACATCTCCGGGACACCCGCACCAATCAACCACACCACCCAGTGGCCCAACATTTCAACTACTCCTCCCGCTCTGCCGAGGACATGCAGGTCCTGGGCCGCCTCCACCACCGCTCCCTCACCAATCGACGCCTGGAGGAAGAACACCTCATCGTCTGCCTGGGAACACTTAAACCCCCTCAACCCCATGGCATCAATGTGGATTTCACCAGTTTCCTCATTTCCCCTTCCCCCACCTCACCCCAGCTCCAGCCTTCCAGCTCAGCACCACCCTCATGACCTGTCCTACGTGCCTATCTTCCTTTCCACTCCACCCTCCTCTCTGACCTATCACCTTCAACCCTACCCCCCATTCATCCATTGTACACTTCGCTACCTTCCCCCACCCTCCTCTCTAACCTTTCACCTCCATCCCCACCCCCATTCTCCTATTATACTCTATCTACTTTTTCCCCACCCCCACCCTCCTCTCATTTATCTCTCCCCTCTGCAGGCACCCTGCCTCTATTCCTGATGAAGGGCTTTTGCCTGAAACGTCGATTTTCCTGCTCCTCGGATGCTGCCTGACCTGCTGTGCTTTGCCAGCACCACTCAAATCTAGACTCTGGTTTCCAGCATCTGCAGTCCTTGTTTTTACCTTGCACACAATGCAGCCTGTCAGCAGCATTACCCTCTTTTTTTTGGTGAGTGGATCTCCAAGGTCCATGCATGGCAATGACTTCCAAAACTGAAAATCAATCTGCCAGTATGTCCATTGGAAAGCATTGAAACCTTTAAGAAATCTCAGAATGGCTGCATATCTGTGCAGATTAGAGGGAACACTGATTACAAAGAAAGGTATTGGTGCACTCCAAAGAGAATTTGGTCAGAGATATACCACGAGGTGAGGATGGTGCATGGTTGATGCTAACTTGTATGGATTTTCGAGGTGGTGTGGGGACGGGCGTGTCTGGAGGCTGGAAAGAGAAGTAGAGGTTGGGGTTTCACGGGTAGTTGCTAGCTATGGAGGGTACTCATCTCTATTCAATATGGAGAGCCCAGAGCTGTAAGCTGGAGCTGCCTTGTACTAGCCACTCTTGCTTTCGTGTCATGAATTATCTAGATTCTCTCAGGTATGTGGGGGAATAAGAAACTGCATATAAATAAGGCAAAATTAAGTACTAATAAGATGCAAATAGGCTTCTTGCTGCTCAGTTGTGAGATTCTCATCTTGAAATTCAAACTTTGGGTGTAAGATAGGACTTTGCCTTCTTGATGTTGCGAATCTAATTTTTCCAAGCTTGCCATATTTTCCCAATTAACTCACAGTTGCACATGTTCGACAGGGGCTAGGAAATTTCTATTCAGTTCCAAATCAGGATGGTGTTGCGTGGAGAGGCCTGTAGGTGGTGGTGTTCCAATAGGTCTGTTGTCTTTTTTCCCCTCGATGGAATTGGTCAGTTTTGGAAGGTGCTGTTGATGGAACACTGATGAGATACTGCATTACCTCTCCAAGATGGTATATACTGCCACTACCATACATCAGTGGTGGAGAGAGGGCTTCTTTTAAGATTATAGGTGAATTAATGTTAAAGCCAGCTGCTCTGTTTTGATTGGTACCAATTGTCTTGAATGTTGTTAGAATTGTATTTATCCACGCAAAGGGAGTACAATATACCCCCACACTCTTGACTTAAGCTTTGTAGATGGACTGGCTTTGGAGAGTTTTGAGTTTTGTCACCAAACTCCCAGCTTCTGACCTTTTCTTGAAGTGAAGGTATTTGTGTGGCTGCCCAGGGGAGGTGATGGCCTAATAGTATTATTGCTGGACTGTTAATTGAGACCCAGGTAATGTTCTGGGGACCGGGGTTCAAATCATGTCATAGCAGACGGTGGAATTTAAATTTGATAAAAACAGGGAAGACCATGAATCCATTGTCAATTGTTGGGAACAAACCGGTTTCCTTTAGGGAAGGAAACTGCCATTCTCACCTGTCTGTGATTCCAGATCAGCAGCAATGTGGTTTATTCTTACTGCCCTCTGGACAATTAGGGACAGGCAATAAATGCTGGTCTTGCCAGTGACATCCTCATCCCATCGATGAATTAAAAAAAAAAGATATTTCTGATGAATGGTAGGCTCCAGGATGTTGATTGGGAGAAATAAGTTATTGAAACAATTAAAACGTAAAAACAGCCATAATATAAACAGGAACATAAACATTAATATAGTTGAAATATTGAGGATTTAAGTACAGGAACAAGGACCTCTTGCTGCATTTATACAAGGCAATGGTGAGGCTACACCTGGGATATTGTGCGCAGGCTCAGTGTCCTTATCAGAGGAACTTTGTTCTGACTATAGAGGGAATGCAGTGAAGGATTACCAAACTGATTCCTGGAATTACAGGAGAGATGAATGAGGAGAGATTGAGTTGATTAGGATTGTATTCAGGAGAGTTTAGCTGAAATGAGGAAGGGGATCTCATAGAAACCTATAAGATTCTACTAGGAGGAAGACAGGGTTAAGGTATTGAGCTTGATGGTCAGTCACAATTATATTGAGTGGCGGAGCAGGCTTGAGAGGTTGTATGAAATATTTTAAGTTCACAACACAGATGGTGTTTAATTTGCATAAGTGTGTGGTATTGCATTTTGGTAAAACAAACAAAGGCAGGACTTATACAATTAATGGTAGAGCCCTGGGTAGTATTGTAGTACAGAGATCTGCATGTTCAGGCATATAATTCTTTGAAGTTGGGTCACAGATAGACAGGGTGATTAAGAAGTTATTTAGCATGCAGTCATTGCTCAGACCTTTGAGTATAGGAGTTTGGACATCATGTTGAGTTTGTACAGGATGCTGATGAGTGCCGAGAGTGCGGTGCTGGAAAAACATAGCAGTTCACGGAACATTGGAGGAACAGGAGAATGGACATTTTGGGCATAAGCCCCATTCCTGATGAAGGAACTCTTCTGCTCCTCGGATACTGCCTGACCTGCTGCGCTTTTCCAGCGCCACACTCTTGCCTTTGATCTCCAGCATCTGAGTACTCACTTTCTCCCAGGATGTTGATGAGGCCACTTTCAGAGTACTGTGTGCAGCTCTGGTCACCCTAATATATGAATTGTAGAGGGTTCAGAAAAGATTTACCAAGATGTTGCTAGGAATGGAGGGTTTGAGTTATAAAAAATAGGCTGGATAGGCTGGGGCTTTTTTTAAAAATGGAGAGTAGGAGGTTGAACTGTGAATTTATAGAGGCTTATAAAATCAGAAGGGGCATAAATAAAGTGAATATCAAAGATCTTTTCCCTTGGCTGGGAGAGTTCAAAATAAGGGTGAGAGGAGAAAGATTTAAAACGGACATGAAGAGCAACTTTCTTTTTAAACACAGAGTGGTTTGTGTGTGGAATGAACTGCCAGACGAAGTGGTGGATGCAGGTACATTTAAAAATCATTTGGGTGAGGATATGAATAGGAAAAGTTGGGAGGGATATAGGCCGAACACGGGCAAGTGGGACTGGTTTAGTTTGGGAACATAGTTCGTGTGGATTAGTTGGACCAAAGGGTCTGTTTCCATGCTGTATGACTCTATTAGGCTCACAGAAATTTATACCAAGATTTCCAACACACATGTTCTCAGTCAATTCCCATCAACAGAATGGCCTGACAAGGAAGGAGAGCAATCAGAATGCTCTACAAGATATGCTATGTTTAGATAAAAGGATCCTTCATTGACTGGATCTAAGAACCTATTTGCTTTACAGTAACAACCACTTATAAGGCTTAAGAGGCTTTTATCATAACAAGACGTAGTGTATTGCATAACATTCCATTAGTTAGAGACACATACTCTTCAAGATCCAGAGCTATCCGCCTGATTTGCCCACTGAAAGACCATTTATCATCATCAGATTGAGTAGAGTTTGATGCAGTCTCCAACATTAACTCTTTCAGAATAATTATATTATGCAACATTGTAGTCGGAGTGTTGTTCCTTTTTCAATAACAACCAAAAAAAAACCAAACAAAAAAGGACCGCATTTTAAAGTTAGAATGCTTTGTATTGAGATTATTTATACAAGTCACTTTTACAAGTACACGCCATGTAAACTGCCTGACTTTGTTGTCTTAAGAAACAGAAAAATGTATTCCAGCATCTTAAAATCAGCCTGAGGCAATAACCTTTTTGCGAAGAGTAAGGGCATTTCAGTAAAGCTCTTCTAGCACATTGGAGCTGGATTTGGCTAGTGAAGACTGGAAAAGCCACAGAATCGGAAGTCAACCTACTGATGTCAATGTGATCCAGCCCTCTTGGGTTTACCCCCAGGGTGTTTTGTACATCTTCCATGGAGCTGGCAAGTAAGTAATTTAGCGGTTAGAGGTTGTTCAGCAGTTAATACTGCGGATGCTGCAAATCTGTACAAAAAAAGAACAAAAATTGCTAGAGAAACTCAGGTCTGGCAGCATCTGTGGAGTGGAAGTTTTTATGTCCAGTGATCTTTCTTCTGAATTGATAGTAGCTAGGAAAGAGTGGTATATATGCTGGAGTATATATCAACACTAGATGTACATTGAACACAATACTTCACTTCAGCTCAGGACAAGCTGAAAGAACTACATCTAATTTTTTCCTTGAGGACCCGCAGCCTTCAGGACTCAATAATGAGCTCAATAATTTTAGAAACCTGAACACTTTCTTCCATGTACTTTAGCCAGCCCCGCAACCCAAGCCCCGTCATCATATGGGCTGCTTTCAGCACAGCCAACCCATTTTCACCTACTAATAGTTCCTATTATCAGCTTTTCTTTTTCCATGGCTTACTATTAGCCATCCCTTTATTTGCTTATTTTTCTCTTCCTCTGGGCTCACTCCACTCGACAACTTCATCTTCCATCTGTATAAAGTATCAAGTGCAGAGTTCATATCTCTATAAAGAACACCAGCAACATTAGCTGCTTGTATGCAGTTTCATGCCTTTCCACAGGCAGACAGGCTGTACACAATGATTCATACAGGAGGAGGGGAGACCCACAACGCATGATGTACAGGCAAAGAAATAGCTCTCTTGACATGTCTTACAGAACCAATATCCCAGGATACTCAGGCTTTCACAGGCAATGTAGTCACCTATAGCCTTGCCAAAAACTAATAGACACAGGAACAGAAATAAACCATTCAGCGCATTGAGTCTGTTCCACCATATCTGATAATCCTCAGGTTTTTTCCTGCCTTTTCTCTATAACCGAAGGCTGATAAAGTGCCTGTCAGTGGAGGTCCACCCTTCCTCCCCCAGTTTTGTGGAGGAGAGGAGACCATGTGATAGTGACTGTGAGGCATCGGTGAGAGACTGTAATATGCTGAAGGTGTATTGTAAGTATCATCTGTTTGGCTGGGGATGTGAGATGTCTGGAGGAGTAGGAACCCTTGAACCAAGAAGTGTGCTGACCTGTGCAGGACAATGCTGAGCAAATGGGAGTGTAAGGTTTATATCTTTCCTGTGTTCCTGAGCTCCTACATCGTCTTGGAGCCTGCTCCAAATTGAAGGGACCACAGTCCTGTAATTGGCTTCCTTAGCCACCTACACCTAAAGTTATAAAGACTGATCTTACCCTAGGCACAGTTCAGCTCTGAGGAGTGTCACATTTCACAGATTGACTTCCAGGTAAGATGAGAGATCCAGACAGCAGGATTGCCAGGTCTTCTATCTATTGTATGGACAGCCTGAAAATTCCAAGTATTGGTGAGGCTTTGTATGGTGGGATCTCTTTAATATAAAATCTTTGCATTGCCAAGATGGAGAATGGGAAAAATTTCTGGCTGTGATAGCTGCTCCTTTTTTGAGTCTTTCTTAGGTGTTGAAGATGATTTCCTCGAATTCCAGGAGCAGCAATTACTGTTTTGTATGCTGTTGCATTGTTTTGGAGTTGTTGGAAACAAAAGAGCAGGAATAGGAGGATAGAGCAGATGAATGCATGGCTGAGGAGCTGGTGTTTTAAAAGGGAGAAGAACAATCAAAGGAAACACATGGTGAGGTCAGTGCAGGAGAGAGACAGAAAGAAACTGACACAGTGAACCTGCACAGTTACTGCCTTTGCTGTTTGAATTCATGTATCACTGGACATCGGAGTGTGTCTGGGAAAATTAACAAACAGCGAAATTCACAACTAATCTTGGAGGGACTGTTTGGGCGAAGTTCACAGCACAAAATCAGATAAGTGTATTGTTTTTAAGTGTGACCTACAGAAAGTCTGTATTAGTGAGTAGAGTGGGTTCTTCCTTGATTATATGTTTTTTGAGATATGTCTCTTGATTAAACTTAAAATATAAGCCATGAATATTAAGTTAAGATGGAACAGTGTTTTGGATTCTCAGGGGAACGCAGCACGAACAGCCACGTTTCTGGTACTGAGACTGGCTCTAATGCAACGAGGGGTACATCGGATTCCAAGAGATCAATTGTGTTAGGGGATTCTCTAGTCCAGGGTACAGAGAGTCGTTTCTGTGGCCAGCAGCAAAAAATCAGAATGGTGTGTTGCTTCCCTGGTGCCAGGATCAAGGATATCTCAGAGAGGGTGCACAATGTTCTCAAGGGGGAGAGGGGCCAGCAAGAGGTCATTGTCCACATTGGAACCAATGACATAGGAAGGGAAAATGTTGAGATTCTGAAGGGAGATTACAGAGAGTTAGGCAGAAATTTGAAAAGGAGGCCCTCGAGAGTAGTAATATCTGGATTACTTCCGGTGCTATGAGGTAGTGAGGGCAGGAATAGGAGGATAGAGCAGATG
This sequence comes from Chiloscyllium plagiosum, assembly GCF_037043375.1. NCBI lineage: Eukaryota > Metazoa > Chordata > Chondrichthyes > Orectolobiformes > Hemiscylliidae > Chiloscyllium > Chiloscyllium plagiosum. The sequence goes on along the minus strand of NW_028270139.1, from coordinate 130,309,183 downwards.
AATACATGGCTGAGGAGCTGGTGTATGGGAGAAGGATTCACATTTTTGGACCACTGGAATCTGTTTTGGGGTGACCTGTACAAGAAGGACGGATTGCACCTAAATTGGAAGGGGACTAATATACTGGCAGGGAAATTTGCTAGAGCTGCTCGGGAGGATTTAAGCTAGTAAGGTGGGGTGGGGGGTGTGGGACCCAGGGAGAAAGTAGGAAAGAGATCAACCCGAGACTGGTACAGTTGAGAACAGAAACGAGTCAAACAGTCAGGGCAGGCAGGGAAAGGTAGGACTAATAAATTAAACTGCATTTATTTCAATGCAAGGGGCCTAACAGGGAAGGCAGATGAACTCAGGGCATGGTAAGGAACATGGGACTAGGATATCATAGCAATTACAGAAACATGGCTTAGGGAGGAGCAGGACTGGCAGCTTAATGTTCCAGGATACAAATGCCACAGGAAGGATAGAAAGGGAGGCAAGAGAGGAGGGGGAATGGTGCTTTTGATAAGGGATAGCATTACAGCTGTGCTGAGGGAGGATATTCCTGGAAATACATCCAGGGAGGTTATTTGGGTGGAACTGAGAAATACGAAAGGGTTGATCACCTTATTGGGATTGCAATATAGACCCCCCTGATAGTCAGAGGGAAATTGAGAAACAAATTTGTAAGGAGATCTCAGCTATCTGTAAGAATAATAGGGTGATTATGGTAGGGGATTTTAACTTTCCAAACATAGACTGGGACTGCCATAGTGTTAAAGGTTTAGATGGAGAGGAATTTGTTAAGAGCATACAAGAAGATTTTCTGATTCAGTATGTGGATGTACCTAGAGAAGGTGCAAAACTTGACCTACTCTTGGAAAATAAGGCAGGGCAGGTGACTGAGGCGTCAGTGGGGAGCACTTTGGGGCCAGCGACCATAATTCTATGAGATTTAAAATAGTGATGGAAAAGGATAGACCAGATCTAAAAGTTGAAGTTCTAAATTGGAGAAAGGCCAATTTTGACGGTATCAGGCAAGAACTTTCAAAAGCTAATTGGGGGCAGATGTTCGCAGGTAAAGGGACAGCTGGAAAATGGGAAGCCTTCAGAAATTAGATAACGAGAATCCAGAGCAAGTATAATCCTGTTAGGGTGAAAGGAAAGGCTGGTAGGATAAGGAATGCTGGATGACTAAAGAAATGGAGGTAAAAATATTGACTGCAGATGCTGGAAACCAGATTCTGGATCAGTGGTGCTGGAAGAGCACAGCAATTCAGGCAGCATCCGAGGACAGGCAAAATCGACGTTTCGGGCAAAAGCTTTATTCCTGATGAAGGGCTTTTGCCCGAAACGTCGATTTTGCCTGTCCTCGGATGCTGCCTGAATTGCTGTGCTCTTCCAGCACCACTGATCCAGAATAAAGAAATGGAGGGTTTGGTTAAGAAAAAGAAAAAAGCATATGCAAGGTATAGACAGGATAGATCAAGTGAATCCTTAAAAGAATATAAAGGCAGTAGGAGTATACTTAAGAGGGAAATCAGGAGGGCAAAAAGGGGACATGAGATAGCTTTGGCAAATAGAGTTAAGAAGAAACCAAAGGGTTTTTACGAATACATTAAAGGACAAAAGGGTAACTAGGGAGAGAATAGGGCCACTCAAAGATCAACAAGGCGGCCTTCGTGTGGAGCCGCAGAAAATGGGGGAGTAACTAAACGAGTATTTTGCATCAGTATTTACTGAGGAAAAGGATATGGTAGAAATAGAATGTAGGGAAATAGATGGTGACACCTTGCAAAATGTTCATATTACAGAGGAAGAAGTGCTGGATGTCTTGAAATGTATAAAGGTGGATAAATCCCCAGGACCTGATCAGGTGTATTCGAGAACTCTGTGGGAAGCTAGAGAAGTGATTGCCGGGCCTCTTGCTGAGATATTTGTATCATCAACAGTCACAGGTGAGTGCCGGAAGACTAGAGGTTGGCTAACGTGGTGCCACTGTTTAAGAAAGGTGGTAAGGACAAGCCAGGGAACTACAGACCAGTGAGCCTGATGTCGGTGGTGGGCAGGTTGTTGGAGGGAATCCTGAGGGACAGGATGTACATGTATTTGGAAAGGCAAGGACTAATTAGGGATAGTCAACATGGCTTTGTGCGGGGGAAATCATGTCTCACAAACTTGATTGAGCTTTTTGAAGAAATAATAGAGGATTGATGAGGGCAGAGCAGAAGATGTGATCTATATGGACTTCAGTAAGGCGTTCGACAAGGTTCCCCATGGGAGACTGGTTAGCAAGGTTAGATCTCACAGAATATAGGGAGAACTAGCCATGTGGATACAGAACTGGCTCAAAGGTTAGAAGACAGAGGATGGTGGTGGAGAGTTGTTTTTCATACTGGAGGCCTGTGACCAGTGGAGTGCCATCAGGATCGTTGCTGGGTCCCCTACTTTTTTGTCATTTACATAAATGATTTGGATACAAGCATAAGAGGTACAGTTAGTAAGTTTGCAGATGACACCAAAATTGGAGGTGTAGTGGACAGCGAAGAAGGTTACCTCAGATTACAACAGGATCTTGACCAGATGGGCCAAATGGCTGAGAAGTGGCAGATGGAGTTTAATTCAGATAAATGTGAGGTGCTGCATTTTGGGAAAACAAATCTCCACGGGACTTATACATGTAATAGGTCCTGCAGGTCCTGCAGAGTGTTGCTGAACAAAGAGACTTTAGAGTGCAGGGTCATAGCTCCTTGAAAGTGGAGTCGCAGTTAGATAGGATAGTTGAGAAGGCGTTGGAGTACAGGAGTTGAGAGGTCATGTTGCAGCTGTACAGGACATTGGTTAGGCCACTTTTGGAATATTGTGTGCAATTCTGGTCTCCTTCCTATCAGAAAGATGTTGTGAAACTTGAATGGGTTCAGAAAAGATTTACAATGATGTTGCCAGGGTTGGAGGATTTGAGCTATCGGGAGAGGCTGAACAGGCTGGGGCTTTTTTCCCTGGAGCGTCAGAGGCTGAGGGGTGACCTTATAGAGGTTTACAAAATTATAAGGGGCATGGATAGGATAAATAAACAAAGTCTTTTCCATGGGGTCAGGGAGTCCAGAACTAGAGGGCATAGGTTTAGGGTGAGAGGGGAAAGATACAAAAGAGACCTAAGGGGCAACGTTTTCACACAGAGGATGGTACGCTTATGGAATGAGCTGTCAGAGGAAGTGGTGGAGGCTGGTACAATTGCAACATTTAAGAGGCATTTGGATGGGTATATAAATAGGAAGGGTTTGGAGGGATATGGGCCGGGTGCTTGCAGGTGGGATAGATTAGATTGAGATATCTGGTCGGCATGGACGGGTTGGACCGAAGGGTCTGTTTCCATGCTGTACATCTCTATGACAGAATAAATGTGCCAATCTATTGTCTTTCCTGGTTAGTCAAGCTGCCCAGAGGTGGGATGATAATTGGTTTTCTCTGATAAAGGATAAATTATTCCCAGCACCTTGGAGACATGTTTAAAGATGACATGTTTAGGGGCAAGATTCCTGAATCTGTTTTGGCTATGACCACTTTTCCCAAAGGCAGGCAGCAACAAATACAAATGAAGACCATAACAGAAGTAATTAATGACTAGCTTTATAGGACATTGACAATTATTAGAAGGCAATTGGAATTCATTTTGTTATGGCTCAGCTAATCTCTTTACAGGATGCAAGACATACTTAGCACATGATTATGGTTGTTCGAGGTCAGTCATGTCAGCTCCAAGGATATCCCTGAAGGAGCTCCTCAATCTTGTGTCCTAGGCCCAATCATCTTCAGCAACTTCAGCAATTACTTTTGAATCAAAACAAAATATTGTGAATGTTGGAAACCCGAAACAAATACAAAATTTTGGAAAACCTCAGCAGGTCTGGCAATATCTATGGAGAGAGAAAAACAATTAAAATTGAATCTGGCATGAGTGTTCTGCAGAAATGAATTTCAGAACTCCAAAGCCTGTCCACTCCAAAAGCAAGGCACAAGTCGGGAGTGTGATGGAATACTCCCTACCTGCCTGGCGAGTGCAACTCCAATAATACTCAAGTAGCTTGACACCACCTAGAATGAAGCACATTTAATTGGCACATCACAAACATCCATTCCCTTCACGATCAATGTTCAGTTGCAGCAGTCTGTACCACATGAGATACACTGTACAAATTCACCAAAGGTCACCAGACAGCACCTCACACACACACAACCACTATCATCTAGAAGGATAAGGTAGCAAACACATAAGAACACCTCCAAATCAATAAGACAATAGGTGCAGGAGTAGGCTATTCAGCCCTTTGAGCCAGCACTACCATTCATTATGATCGTGGCTGATCAACCTGTTCCTGCATTATCCCCATATCCCTTGATTCCACTATCTCTTTCCATCTCTTTCTTGAAAGTATCCAGAGGCTTGGCCTCCACTGCCTTCTGGGGCAGACCATTCCATATATCCACCACTCTCTGGGTGAAGTAGTTTCTCCTCAACTCTGTTCTCAATGGCCTACCCCTTTTTTTAAACTGTGTCCTCTGGTTCTGGACTCACCCATCAGCTGAAACATGTTTCCTGCCTCCAGAGTGTCCAATCCTTTAATAATCTTATACATCTCAATCAGATCTCCTCTCATCCTTCTAAACCTAAGTGTATGCAAACCCAGTCGCTCCAATCTTTCAACATAGCATAGTCCCCCCATTCCAGGAATTGACCTCGTGAAGTGAACCTACACTGTACTCCCTCAATAGCCAGAATGTCCTTCCTCAAATTTGGAAACTAAAACTGCACACAGTACTCCAGGTGCAGTCTCACCAGGGCCCTGTACAGCAGCAGAAGGACATCTTTGCTCCTACACTCAATTCCTCTTGTTATGAAGGCCAGCATGCCATTAGCTTTCTTCATTGCCTGCTGTACCTGCATGCTTGCTTTCATTGACTGATGTACAAGAACATCTAGATTTTGTTGTACTTCCCCTTTACCTAACTTGACTCCATTTAGATAGTAATCTGTTGTCCTGTTCTTTCCCAAGTGGATAACCACACATTTATCCACATTAAACTGCATCTGCCATGCATCCTCAAAAAATTCCAGAAGGTTAGTCAAGCACGTTTTCCCCTTTGTAAATCCATGCTGACTCTGACCTATCCTGTTACTACTATCTAAATGAATCGTAATTTCATCTTTTATAATTGACTCCAGCATCTTTCCCACCACTGACGTCAGGCTAACCGGTCTATAATTCCCTGTTTTGTCTCTTCATCCTTTCTTGAAAAGCGGGACAACATTAGCCACCCTCCAATCCACAGGAACTGATCCTGAATCTATAGAACATTGGAAAATGATTACCAATGCATCCACGATTTCTTGAGCCACCTCCTTAAGTACCCAGAATGCAGACCATCAGGTCACGGGGACTTATCAACCTTCAGATCTAATAGTCTATCCAACACCATTTCCTGCCTAATATAAATTCCCTTCAGTTCATCCATTACTCTAGGTCCTTCAGCCACTGTTACATCTGGGAGATTGCTTGTGTCTTCCCTAGTGAAGACAGATCCAAAGTACCTATTCAACCCGTCTGCCATTTCCTTGTTCCCCATAATAAATTCACCCGTTTCTGTCTTCAAGGGCCCAATTTTAGTCTTAACCATTTTTTTCCTTTTCACATATCTAAAAAAACTTTTAGTATCCTACTTTATATGTTTGGCCAGTTTGTCTTTATACCTCATTTTCTCCTCTGCTTATTGCCTTTTTAGTTATCCTCTGTTGCTCTTTAAAAGCTTCCCAGTCATCCAGCTTCCCGCTCATCTTTGCTATATTATACTTCTACTCCTTTATGTTTATACAATCCTTAACTTCCCTTGTCAGCCACGGTCACCCCTGCCTTCCCTTAGGATCTTTCTTCCTCTTTAGAACAAACTGACCCTGCATCTTCTGCATTATATCCGCAATTTTTCCTCTGCTACATCAATGACTGTATTGGCACCACCTTGTGCTCCCACGAGGAGGTTAAACAGTTCATCAACTTCATTAACACGTTTCATCCCGACCTAAGTTCACCTAGACCATCTCGGACAACTCCCTCCCTCTCCATCTCCATTTCCAGTGAAAGACTCAACACAGACATCTACTACAAACCCACCAACTCCCACAGCTATACTTCCTCCCAACCCACCTCCTGTAAAAATGCTATCCCTCATTTCCAATTCCTCCGCTTCTGTAGCATCTGCTGTCAGGAGGACCAATTCCATCACAGAACATACCAGATGGCCTCTTTCTTCAAAGATCGTAATTTTCCACGTGGTCGATGATGCCCTCCAGCACATCTCATCCACTTCCCGCACCTCCGTCCTTGAACCCTACCTCCCCAACCGCAACAAGGGGCTGAACCCCCCCCGGTCCTCACCTTTCACCCCACCAACCTCCAGATACATTGCATTATCCTCCAATTTCTGTCACCTACAAACAGACCCCAACAGCAGGGATATATTTCCCTCACACCCCTATCTGTGTTCCGTAAAGACCATTCCTTCTGTGACTCCCTTGTTAGGGTCATTCCTGATGAAGGGCTTTTGCCCGAAATGTCGATTTTCCTGCTCTTTGGATGCTGCCTGACCTGCAATGCTTTTCCAGCACCACTCTAATCTTGACCTCGCCCCCCTCCACTCCCGAACCTTCTCCTGCCACCACAAGAATTGCAAAACCTGCACCCATACCTCTGCCCTTACCTCTGTCCAAGGCCCAAAGGTGCCTTCCACATCCATCAGAGATTTACCTGCACCTCCACACACATCATCTACTGTATCAACTGCTCCCTATGTGGTCTCCTCCACATTGGGGAGACAGGACACCTATTTGCAGAATGCTTCATAGAACATCTCCAGGACACACGTGCGAAACAACCCCACCGCCCCGTGGCTTAACATTTTGACTCCCCCTCCCACTCTGCCAAGGATATGCAGGTCCTGGGACTCCTCTACTGCCAAACTGACACCCGGAGGAAGAATGCCTCATCTTCCGCCTTGGGACCCTCCAATGGCATGGAATCAGTAGATTTCTCCAGTTTCCTCATCTCCCCTCCCCCCACCTTATCCAGATCCAACCTTCCAATTCGGCACTGCCCTCTTGACCTGTCCATCCTCCTCTCTGACCTATCACCTTCACCCCTACCTTCATCCAACAATCGCATTCTCAGCTCCCCCCCCCCCAGCCCCGTCTCATTTATCTCTCAGCCCCCTGAGGCCACCACCCATTGCTGGGGCTTTGTCTGAAACGTCGACTCTCTGCTCCTGACCTGCTGTACTCTTCCAGCACCACACTCTTCGACTCTGATCCCCAACATCTGCAGTCCCCACTTTCTCCCCGGAGAAAAGTCAATCCAGTCAACCTGAAACATTAACACTGTTTCAGTGTTGGCCAGCAAGTTGTCCAGCCGTACTGGAAATAATAGAAAGATGCGTTACCCTGAGCATGGCTGCTATGAAGCTGTCAGACCAAAACTGATTTTATATATGCATCCCAGCACTCTCTGTTCTTATCTCAAATTTCCAGCGTCCACGCTTTCATCGACATTTGTCCAACTCATGCAACAAACTCTCAACTGGGTCAGAGACCGACCCATCACCAGCCTCGGTGCTGCACCTAATTTCAAAGAGTCGCCACCGCTGACTAAAACCGTTAGCCCTCCCTCACACCAACGTCTCGCGCTCTTGCCTTCGCTAAATCCTATTGGCTCGACTCCAGGCAATGGCCCCACCTCTCGCCTTCCCACTGGTCAGACAGGCATTCGGATTCCCGTTTGTAGCTCCGCCCCACGCACTATACCCTTCCTCTATTGGTCAGAAAGGCTGTCGGTCACCTATCTAGTATCCCGTACCTCAATTGCTCCCCTCCCCACACGCGTTCGCCCTCTCTCGCCTCGGCGTCAGTCGGTGGGTCATGACCTGAGGTATCTCGGGGTGCGGAGACGGACTGTGGCGGCTGATTGTGCAGGGAGGCTGGGCGAGGGAACCATCAGGGTTGCGGTAAGTTATCTCTAGTCGATGTTCAAAAATCTTCGGGCGATTCCTGTGTGTGAGCCTAGAGGATGGGTATAGCTGGCTCTTCTCCTGGGTTTGTCTTCGCTGCTGAAAGACACTGGTTTGCCCTCCCCCCTCGGCGGCTTCACTTATGGAGGGTTGGGTCTGGTAAAAAATACCACATTGGCGTTTGAATCACTGCCACCTCTCGTTCAGGCAGCCTCGAGGAACTTCATTCCTCCTCTTTTGACGGATTTTTAACCTTTGTTCGTCCACATTGTTCTTTATTTCCTGTGTAAAATCTCGCTTTCACAGCCACTTTTCTCTCCTCAGCAAATGTCTTGGGGCTCTTCACTCATTTTATGTGGATTTCAGTCGGCGTTCCACCCTTCATGCTTCTCCCGATTATTATTTACATCACCTAAAATAACTTGATGTTCCTTGTCTGCACGCAAGCCGAATGCAATGTGCTACTGTATATGATTCCAACTCGCACCTTCTCAAATGTGTCTTGGCTTGTATTTCCAGTTCACGAGAACGGAAGAAAAAAGTAACAACGGCCTGTTGAGCCTGTTCCTTATTCGGTTTAATAGTGGCTGATCTTGGATTCAACCCTCCCTGTCCGCTTGGCATATCCTTTCTTTCCCTAAAGGGCTGTAAATCTGCCTTGCATCTTTAAACGTGTTCAACAATCGACTATCCGCAATTCTTTGGGATTGATTATTCCAAAAAGATTCGCAACTCTTCAGAAAGCTGAGGCCTTTACTTCATCACGTTGCTTTATGCACCCAAATCAGTGAATTTTTGTCTGAGTACATTGGTGAGCTTTCTTTGTGAGTACAAAGTTGGAACATTTTTAACCAAGAATGTTCCGCTGCCCAGACCACACGTTTATCTTCAGAATTCTTGTTACATCTACGCGCCTTCCTAACTTTATCATTTTACTAATGATCAGATCACATCTGATGTCATAATATCCAGCTCAATTTCTCTGCTCTCTTTCCTTATTGTCATCCATAACTCTTCTTAAGTTGCAGCGTTCTGTTTTCTCAGACGCACCCCTAATATCCGTAAACATGGTGAAAGAATATGACCTGAAGTGTTAGCTCACTTTTTTTCTCTCCACAGATCTGCTTGTACTACTGGATATTTCCAAGATTTTCTGTTTTTATTTCAGATTTACAACATGTGGAGTATTTTGCTCTTGTATTGTCAATAAATATACTGTCAACTGAAGTGCTGTTTGCTAAATGACCTTACAGAGACCAGAGTTATCAGAAAGTTGGCATTCTATCTCTCGCACCACTGAACACAAACAAGTTTCTTCTAAAGCCATCACTGTCCCTGCCTATCTCTGGACATCTTGCTGCAGCCAACAATATCATAGTTACCTGAATGAGAGGTGATACCTTTTGAGATATATACAAGTCTTGGAGGGCTTAACAGGGTGGATGCTGAAATGTGTTTTCCCTTTGTGGGAGCATTAAGACCAGAGGGCACCTTTTCAGTGTAAGGGTTGCCCAGTAAGGACAGAGATGAGGAGGGATTTCTTCTGACTTTGTTGCAAAAGGCTTAAATGCTGTGTTATTAAGTTTGTTCAAGTCTGATTGTGGATAATTTTGTGACGTCATCTCCACAGTCTTATGTACTATAGATTTCCATAGGTTTACTACCCTGAGTGAAAAAAAAATTCCTCCTCTCTTAAATCTTGAACTGTGTCCCCTGGTCCTAGACTCTCCAACTGGGGGGAAAAAAAAACATTCTCTCTGTATATAGTATGTTCAGCCCTGTTGGAATTCTAAATGTTTCAATTGGATTCACTCTAATCCTTCTAAAATTTACTGAGGCCCACTGGAACCAAAAACAGAAATTGCTGGAAAAGCTTAGCAAGTCTGACAGCATTTCTGGAGAGAAAGCAGAGTTAACGTTATGAGTTCACTGACCCTTCTTCAGAACTAATCGTAGTTAGGAAAAAGTCAGCCTGGGGAGAATCGATAGCTGCTAATTAATGGCTGACATTAGGTTATTTGTAATAGCAGCCCATGTAATGGCAAAACCAGTTGAACCAAACATTCCTCATGGGACAGTCCCCAGTATCTACTTTGTGAATGTCTGCTGCAGTCCCCTTGTGTCAGAAAAATCCTTTTTTAGGTAGGGAGACCAAAACTGTACATAATATTTAGATGTGGTCTTTCTGTAAAACTGCAGTGAGACAGCCCTCTGTCTGACATTTGGCTTTCAGGTCTTAAAGATCATTAACCTGGACAACATTATCTCTGTTTCTCAGTTGACAAATGCTGCCTGGCCTGAGCATTTTGTTTTCAATGAATTGTATGATAGTGGAATTCCACTTTGATTTTGTATTCTAGTAGAAGGTTCACTTTTTATAGAAAATCTTTCAAATACTGCAGACTACATGTAACTTCCCCTGTGCTGAATCACTAGTCTCATGACTCATGGCATTTGCTTTTTACCATTTACGTTTTAATTTTGCTTAGGTCGCAGTAAGATAAGCTATGCAGTGATTGCAAAAAGAGGATTTTCAGTATTCATCCTGGTGATGGATTACCAAGCAGTTTGTGAAATTGATTTTCTGAAAGTGCTGAGTAAATGTAAGACTTTTTAACACTGGATAATGACCCAAAAGATAAATGTACGTGACTGGTTAAATCAGGCAATTTATTTACATGGATCGAGAGTGTGCTGCTGGAAAAGCACAGCAGGTCAGGCAGCATCCAAGGAGCAGGAGAATCGACATTTCGGGCATACGCCCTTCATCAGGAATTATTTACATGGTTTACCAGACTTGTTTCTGGGATGCCAGGACTTGCGTATGACGAAAGACTAGATTGGTTCAGACTGTATTCACTGGAGTTTAGAAGAATGAGAGAGATCTCATAGAAAACAATAAAATTCAAACAGAATTAGACAGGGTAAATGCAGGAAGAATGTTCCTGATGACGAGGGAGTCCAGAAGAGGTCACAGTTTAAAAATATGGGATGGGCCATTTATGACTGGGATGAAGAGAAATGTCTTTCACCAGAAAATGGAGAACCTGTGGAATTCTCCGCTACAGAAATCAATTGAGGCCAAAATATTGAATGTTTTCAATGAGTTAGATATAGCTGTTTGGGGTAAAAGGTCAAAATGAATGGGGTGAAACAGAAACAGTGTACTGGGTTGGATGATCAGCGATAATCATCTTGAATGGAGAAACAGGCTCAAAAGGCCGAATACCTTATTTCTGTTCCTATTTTCTATCTTTGTGAAGAATGACAGGGATGTAGAATATTGACAGGATGTGTGCATGTTTAAAAGCATCTGAATATTTTATATTTGGAATTGTACTCAAAATACAATCGGAGTATGTGACATTCTGCATGGATTTCTGTGTAACTTGGAACAGCTCAGTCACACTGTGAAGCTGTTTTTTTTTTCAATGCTATTTCAAACCCATATCATCTTTATTGAGAGACTGGTTGTTGAGATGTCTTTGTTCCCCAATAAGCGAAGTTAAATAAGATTCTGCAGAGATTGAGACTTTCCTATAAAGCTATCTCATGAATTAAGAAACCTGATTGAGTACTTTGAAGAAGTGACAAAGAATAATGAAGGCAGCGCGGTAAATGTTGTCTCTGGACTTCAGCAAGGTATTCAACGAGGTTCTGCATGGTAGATTGGTTAGCAAGATTACACCACATGGAATCCAGGTGGAGCTAGCCCGTTGGATATAAAATTGATTTGAGGGTAGGAAACAGATGGTGGTGGTTTTTTGGACTGGAGGCCTGATCTGCTTTTGTAGCCATTATGTTTTTCTGGTGAGTACAGTTGAGTTTCTGGTCAATGATAACACCCAGAATGTTGATAGTCAGGGATTAAATGATGCTAACACTATTGAAAGTCAAGGGGTAGTGATTAAATTGTCTCTTATTGATGATGGTTGTAGCCTAGCATTTGTGTGGCGCATATGTCACTTGCCAGTTGTCAGTTCAAGCCTGGATATTGGCCAGATCTAGCCACTTGTGGAATATCGTGTCCATTTCTGGTCACCCAGTTGTGGGAAGGATATTATTAAGCTGGAAAGGGCTCAGAAGAGATTTACCAGGATGTTGATGGGTATAGAACGCTTGAGTTTTAAATAAAGGCTGGAGTGTAGGCAGTTGAGAGGCATCCTTATAAGATGGCCCACAGCGTCTAGCATGGTGATAGTGCCACACAATAAGATGGAGGTTATTCTCAATGTGAAGGTGAGACTTCTGCACAAGGGCTGTGGAGTAGTCGCTCTTACCGATCCTGTCATGGACAATTGCATCTGCGCCTGGCAGATTGGTAAGGATGAGGTGAAGTATGTTTTTCCTTGTTGGTTTCCTCCCCACCTGCCGCAGAGCCAGTCTAGCAGCTATGTCCTTTAGCACCTGATCAGCTCAATCAATAGTGCTGCTGCCAAGCCACAGGTGGTGGTGGACTTCAAAATGCCCCACTCAGAATATATTTTGTGTCCTTGCCATCCTCAGTGCTTCCTCCAAGTGTTCAATATTGAGGAATGCTGATTAATTAGCTGAGGGAGGACAGCAGGTGGCTTCCTTGCCCATGTTTAACCTGAAACCACTAGGGCTGTTTTCCCTGGAATGTCGGAGGCTGAGGGGTGACCATATAGAGGTTTACAAAATTGAGGAGCATCAATAGGGTAAATAGGCAAAGTCTTTTTCCTGGGGTCGGGGAGTCCAGAACTAGAGGGCATAGGTTTAGGGTGAGATGGGAAAGATATAAAAGAAACCTATGGGGCAACTTTACCCCACAGAGTGGTATGTGTATGGAATGAGCTGCCAGAGGAAGTGGTGGAGGCTGGTCCAATTGCAATGTTTAAGAGGCATTTGGATGGGTATATGAATAGGAAGGGTTTAGAGGGATATGGGCCAGATGCTGGCAGGTGGGACTAGATTGGGTTGGGATATCTGATCGGCGTGGACAGGTTGGACCAAAGGGTCTGTTTCCATGCTGTACATCTCTGACTTCATGGGGTCCAGCATTTATGTTGAGGACTCCCGGAGCAACTTCTTCTTGACTCTATACCAGCTGCCATCTCTGCTGGATCTGTCCTGCCACTGGGGCACAAGAATGATAATGGTATTTGGGAAATTGTCTGTAAGCTATGATTCCATGAGTATGACTCTCCGGCTGTTGCTTGACTAGGCTGTAAGACAGCTCTCCCAATGTTGGCACAAGGCCCCAGATGTCTTTTCCCTGGGGTGGGGGAGTCCAGAACCAAGAGGCAACTTTTTCACACACAGGCTGGTGCATGTACGGAGTAAGCTGCCAGAGGAAGTGATGGAGGCTGGTTTAATGACAGCATTTAAAAGGCATCCTGGATGGGAATATGAATAGGAAGGGTTTAGAGGGATATGGGTCTAATGCTAGCAGATGGGACTAGATTAATTTAGGATTCTGGTTAGCATAGACAAGTTGAACCAGAAGGTGTGTTTCTATGCTGTACATCTGACTCTGTTGGTAAGGAGGACTTTGCAGATTTGTCGGGGCTGTTTTTTGCCATTGTCTTTTCCAGTGCCTAGGTCAATACCAGATGATTGGTCTGGTTTCAATTCTTTGAGATTTTGTAGCGATTGATACAATTGAATGGCTTGCTAGGCTATTTCAGAGAGCAGTTGAGAATCCGATACATTGCTATAGGTCTGGTGTCATGAGTAGGCCAGACCAATTGAGGATGGCAAATTTCCTTCCCTGAAGGACATTAGTGAACCAGACAGGTGTTTCTGACAATTGATGGTGATTCAACGGTCATCAGTAGATTCTTAATTCAGGACTAATTTTTTATTGATTTCAGACTTCACCATCTGTGGTGGGATTGTACACCGGTCCCTCGAGCATTAGCTGAGTTGCTGGATTAATAGTCCAACAATAATGCCACTAGGTCATTATTGTCTCTACCCACCCCCGACCAATCAGTATCTTAGTTGGAAAAAAAAACACTTCCCATAATCCTCTAGTTTGCATCAGTCTCAGTTGAGTGCTCAGTTCTAGATGTGCATGAATTTACAACTATTACAACAACAAACACTATTATTTAACCAAACTGATTTTTTTTTAGATAAGACATTGAGTTGCTCACTAATATGTTAATATACTAATAATTGTACTTTCAATACTATAGAACATAAGTTAATAAAAAGGACATTGACCAAATGGGATTTCTTTATAATTCTCCAGAAGTTGATGCATTGTTAATGATATTACCATAATTCTCTCAAAGCAGACAGGAATTTATGAAATGCTGAGGAGGGTACTAAGTGGGTGTTATTGTGGCCAATAGTTATTTTTATTATTTATCCTATTTTTCTAATCAACCTATTCTGAGATGTCATTACACACTTCTGGAGCAGGTGAGACTTGAGCTTGGGCCTTTTGTATTTCAAATGTTTGTAGCTTTTAAATATTTCATGATGCACTATATCTGCTGTAGTACAAAATAGCATGTTAATGATGCAACCGCTTTCTATTTTTAACAACTCTTGGTGAGACCAGGTAAGGACAATGGTTACCTTCACTAAAGGTTATTAGTGAACTAGTTAGTTTTTTTATGGTAATCGACAATAGTTCGAAAGGTCATCATTAGTCCCTTAATTCCAGATTTTATTGAATTCAAATTCTACCATCTGTCATGGTGGGATTTGAACCCAGGTCTCCAGAACCTTACCTGGGTTCTTTGGGTTAATCACAGTGCAACCAGGCCATTGCCTCCCCTTACTCCCCCTCTCCTTGTGATGCATCCAGGGTTATTGAA